>NC_080792.1:47912718-48222361 GCF_028018385.1 Neofelis nebulosa
GTTTATGAAAAAGGAGGCAAGAATATACAATGAGGAAAGGACAGTGTCTTCAGTAAATGATGTTGGGAAAGCTGGACAGCCACATGCAGAAGAATGAAACTGGACAGTTTCTTACCCAAGTTAACTCAAAATGGATCAAAGACTTGAATATAAGTCTATAAACTCCCTAGAAGAGAACATAAGTGATGAGGTCCTTGACATCGGTCTTGCTGAAGACTTTTTCAATCTAACATCAAAAGAAAAAGCAAAAAAAAAAAAAAAAAAGTGGGACCACATCAAACAAAAAACTTCTGCACAGCAAAGGAAACCATCAACAAAATGAAAAAGCAACCTACAGAATGGAAGAAAGTATTAGCAAATCATATGTATATGATAAGGGGTTAACATCCAAAATATATAAAGAACTCCTACAACTCAATGGCAAAACAAACAATTTGATTTAAAAATGGGCAGAGCGGACCTGAGTAGATATTCTTCCAACAAACACACAGAGTTGGCCAACAGGTACATGAAAAAATGCTCTGCACCACAATCATTAGGGAAATGCAAATCAAAATTATAGTGAGATACTGTTCCACACCTATTAGAATGACTAGTGTCAAAAAGACTAAAAAAAACAAGTGTTGGTGAAGATGTGGGGAAAGGGGAACCCTTGTACACTGTTGGTGTGAATACAAACTTGTACAGCCATTCTGGAAAATAGTATGGAGATTCCCCAAATTACAAACAGAACTACCATATTATCCAGCAATTCTACTTCTGGATATTTACCAAAGAAAATGAAGTGCCTATATGGAAGTGTCCATCCATGGATTAATAAAGAAAATGTGGGGAGGGTGTGTGTATGTGTGTGTATATACACCATATACAACACAATGGAGTATCAGCCATAAAAATAAATGAAATCTTGCCATTTGCACAACATGGATGGACTTTGAGGGCATTATGCTAAGTGAAATAAGTCAAAGACAAATGCTATATGAGCTCTGTTACATGTGGAAATAAGTAAGTAAATAAATAAAAATTTACAATAACAAAAAAAAAAGCCCTGGGGTACCTGGGTAGCTCAGTCAGTTGAGTGTCTGACTCTTGATTTTGGCTCGGGTCATGATCTCACAGCGTGTGAGATCAAGCCCTGCGTCACACTCTGTGCTGACTTCACAGAGTCTGCTTGGGATTCTCTCTGCCCCTCACCAGAAAATGCTTGCATTCTCCCTTCCCCTCCTTCCTCCCTCCCTCCCTCCCTCCCTCCATCTCTCTCTCTCAAAAATAATAAATAAACGTTAAAAAAAAAAAAGCTCATACATACAGAAAGCAAATTGGTGGCTACCAATGGTACAAAGTAGGAGATGAAAGAAATGGGTGAACTGTTTTTGTTTTTCACTTAAATAAATTGAATAAATTTTTAAAAGAAAAAAGTTAGATTTAAATTCAAAGGTGGTTCCTCTTTTAGTTAAAATGGAATGAGCACCCTATAGTCTATCTTTTCTACTGATTTTAACTGGTCAGAAGACATAAAGCAACTATCTGAGGACTCTGAAGAGTAAAGAATCACAGACTGGGGAGAGAAATAAGAACCTGAAGACCAATATGGCAGGTTCCTGGTTTTATTCACTCTACCCAACCACTGTCGCCTGGCTTACAGTCAGAGCAGCTCAGACCTTAGAACCAGACAGTGGAGGCAGACAAACAGTTTCAGAAGAAGCCATCTGTTTCTGGTTAGAACAGCTAAAAAGAGGCCTTTGCAGGATGTAGAAAGGAGGGAAAATCCTTTTTAGTTTTCTCTCCCAGCCTTGCCCCAGAGCAAGCTCCAGGTCCCACAGCTACATTCCTGGAGTGGCAGCAGCAGCCACAGAAGTACCTAAATCTCGGGAAAGGTCCTCCTTGGCCAGAGGAACTGGATAAAGGCCAAAGAGAGCAAGGAGAATCCCTGTTACTTTTTCTCTTTCTTTTCTCTTTGCCCCAGAGGAAGACTCACTTGTGGGGAATGCAAGACAGAGCAGGAACGCTTTAAAACCCCAGCTTTCTAGGCAAAGGCCAGAGGAAAGACTCCTCTGGTATCTACAAGTATGGAGGGAGGAGGGAGATCAAGAAAGGGATCCCATTAAGCAGTGTATGAGTTCCAGGCTCATCCTTAACACTTATGCATTGCAGTGACCCGAAGTGGCACACCAAAGGCCTTTAGATCTGAACTGCTGTGTGGGATCAGTGCCCAGGTCCCCAACTGGCTATTGAGGGGAAATAATAGATCTGAATAGCACTACAAAGGCTACAAAATTAAACTGACACCACAATCAAAGGCAACAGAAACTGGGTTGGGACTCGTGACCTGAAATTATGTTAACAGTACAAACAAAAATCAGTATTCTCCGGAACATTTTAAGGGGGCCCAGAATCTCCTATTATTAAAATGTCTAGAATACAATTCCAAAATCATTCGACCTACAAGGAAACAGGAAAATCTCAGTAACTCATGATGGAAAAGACAAACAATAGGCTCTAGCCCCAAGATGAGTCAGGTATTGAAATTCGTATCAAATACTTTAGAGCAGCTTTCATAACTGTGCCCCATGAGATAAACATGAACATGCTTAAAATGAATAGGAAGACATTTTAGCCAAGAAATAGAAGTATGTCTGGAAATTTTAATACTGAAAGTTACAGTGACAAGTACAAAAACTGAGATAGGCTGAATGGAATGAAGCTGATAAAGTATGTCCAGGGCCTGTATGAACACTACACAGTATTGATGAAAACAAAGGATATTTGGATAACGGAAGACAGACTGTTTCAGTATATTTGAAAGCCTTGATATAGTTAAGATGTCCATTCTCCCCTAATTGACCAATTAACAATGTTAACAATCCAAATAATAAGTCCCAGGATGATTTTTTTGGTATACAGAAGTTGATTCCAAAATTTGTATGGAAAGGCAAATAAAAAAAGAATAGTCAAAACAATTTTGAAAAGGAAGAGCAGAATCGATGGCCTCCCATTTCCCAATTTTAAGACTTAACTCTAAAAATCAAGAGATCAAGAAACTGTGGTATTGGCAAGAGGGTAGAGATGTACATCATTGGAACAGGTCAGTTGAGAAATTGACTTATAGAAGTATGGTCAGTTGATTTGTAACTAAGGTGCAAACACAGTTCAGTGAAGGGTAGTCCTTTCTACAAATAGTGTAGAAACAATTTGACATGCGTATTTAAAAAATGAATCTCGGGGCGCCTGGGTGGCTCAGTCGGTTGAGCGTCCGACTTCTGCTCAGGTCATGATCTCGCGGTCTGTGAGTTCGAGCCCCACGTCCGGCTCTGTGCTGACAGCTCAGAGCTTGGAGCCTGCTTCAGATTCTGTGTTTCCCTCTCTCTGCCCCTCCCCCACTCATGCTCTGTCTCTCTCTCTCTCTCTCTCTCTGTCAAAAATAAACCTTTAAAAAAAAATGAATCTCAATTCCTATCTCCCACCTTATCCAAAAATGAACTCAAAATCATAGATTAAAATGTACAACTGTAAAGCTTTTGGAAGAAAACAGAAAATCTTTATGGCTTTGGATTAGGCACTGACCTCTTACAGATACATACCAAAGCACAATCTAGAAAAGGCATTCATTTTTATCAAAATGAAAAACTTTTGCTTTGTGAAAGACACACTTCAGAAAATGAAGAAGAGAAGCTGTAGATGGGTAAACATTTGCAAATCATATACCAACAAAGGACCTGTATCCGGGATATATAAAGAATTCTCAAAATTCAGCACTAAGACAAGAGATAGAGCAACTCTGTAAGAAATTGGGCAAACAACATGAACAGATACCTCACCAAAAGATATATATAAGTGGCAAACACATGAGAAGATCTCAATTGCCTTAGTCATTAGAGAAATACAAAGTTATAATCACAGCGAGATACCACTATACATCTATTAGAATGGCTAAAATAAAAATTTTTTAAACAGATAATACCAGCTCCTAACAAGGATTTAGTATAACGAAGTATTGTTGGTGGGAATATAAAGCGGTAGTCACCCTGGAGAGCAGTGTGGCAGTTTCTTATAAAGTTAACGATAGGTTTACCGTACAACTCAGCAGTCCCCTCCTATGTATTTATCTAGAGGATGAAAATTTATGTTGTCACAAAAGCCTGCACACAAATGTTTATAACAACAGTATTAATAACCATGAAAAACTGAACGTTCCTCAAAAAATTAAAAATACAACTACCATACGATCCAGTAATTGCACCACTGGATATTTACCAGAATACAAACACACGAATTGAAAGGGGTATATGTACCCCGTGTTTATTGTAGCATTCTGCACAATAGCCAGATTATGGAAGCAGCTCAAGTGTCCATCAGACGAATAGATGAAGAGATGTGTCCAAATTAATGTTATGCAGCCATAAAAAAGAATGAAATTTTGCCAATTGCAATGACATGGATGCATCTGGAGAGTATAATACTAAGCAAAATAAGCCAGTCAGAGGAAGACAGCTACCATATTATTTCACTCATATATGGAATTTAAAAAACAAAGGAAGAAAAGAAACCAAGCAATCAGACTCTTAACCATAGAGTACAAACTGATGGTTACCAGAGGGGGGGGGGGGGGTGGGAGCATGGGGGAAACAGGGGAAGGGGATTAAGAGTACACTTATGATGAGCACTGAGGAATATATGGAAGTGTTGAATCACTATACTGTACACCTGAAACCAATATAACACTGCATGTTAACCACACTGGAATTAAACTTTTTAAAATAAATTTAAAAAAATAACACTAATAATTGCTCAAAACTAAAAGCAACCCAAAGTCTTTCAGTGAGTGAGTGGTTAAATGTGGCACATCCATACAGTGAAATACTACTCAGAAATAACAGATTATTGATACATGGGATTTCAAATGCATCATAACAAATGAATCCCAAGAAGTTGCATAATATATCATGTCCTGTACATGGCATTTGGGGAAAGACAGTGGAGAACAGATGCACTGTATAAGGATGAGGGATGAATTAAGGATTCAGGAATTAGGTAGAAGGGAGACCTTGACTATACCAGGGGCATGAGTGAATTTGGGAGGCTGTGACTGATTCCGATTGTGGTGGTTACAAAGGTCTATCCATGCATTAAAACTCCTAGAATAATATGCCAGCAAAAGTGAATTTTGCTATTTGTAAATGAAAAATACATGTAAAAAACACAAATGTATGAAGACGTGAAACAAATGTTTTCAAAAGGAAAGGATGTGTAAATTGGAGCTTATTGACATAAGTTTTTCTCTTTGGTGAGCTGGAAGGTACTCTTCTGGTTAGTCGTAAATAGACCTTCATTTTTATTTTCCAACTCCAATTTTTTTTTTTTTTAATGTTCTCACCAAACTTTTGAATGCCTAAGATGAGGACAGGCATACATAGGAGGTATTGAAGGCCTGATTCCAGACTACTGCAGTAAAGCAAGTCGGATGAATTTTCTGGTTTCCCAGTGCATTTGGAACTTATGTGAGGTCTATATTATAGTCTTATTAAGTGCACCATAGCATTATATCTAAAAAAAAAAAAAAAAATCCAAATACATCTTATATCTTACTGCTAAAAATGCTAGCTGTTTGAGCTTTCAGTGAGTCATAATCACAGATCACCATAACATATATAGCAATAAATGAAAAACTTTGAAATACCGTAAGAATTGCCAAAATGTGACCCAGAGACATGAAGTGAGCAAATGCTATTGTAAAAATTATGCCAATAGACTTGCTCAATGCCTGGTGCCACAAACCTTCAATTTGAAGGAAAAAAAAAAAAAAGCCACAGTATCTGCCAAGTACAATAAAACAAGATACACTGGTATATACATAGTTTATTTGGAGTTCGGTGAAAGTTTAGGTTTTTCCCTTAAGCTTCTATATCCTTTTAAGAAACAACAAGAGTAGTTAGACAATGACCCATTTTATTGTGAGTTTACATCAATAGAGGTTTCAAAGTCTTAGAGCTTAGTTATCTCCAGCTGTCTGATTTGTTATCCTGAGTCACACTTTTGAGACTTTTTAAACAAAGTAACACTTCTCATTTATTTTTCTGGGCTTTGGGTTTTTTTGTTTTTTAGACACAGTGAAGCATACACATGGACAAATCCTACCTGCTGCGTACATAACATCATCGTGGGTAAACTCTGGATTGAGCAGTACGGCAATGTGGAAATCACAAACCACAAGTAAGACGCTTTAGGGGGCTTATGTATCCGTTCAGCTGTCGTCACTCCGTTCCGGTGGGGGTCTTTGTTTTTTTCAAAAGCTCTAGTAGAGCCTGATGACAATTTAAGAACCAGGCAGTTCGACCCTTGGGTAAATAGAAGCCCATCCATTTAATGAATGCAAGTTTCTGACCAGGGACGACTGGGCGAACTCTGAGCTTTTACAGATGAAATTGTAATTTCATCCTCAGTTCATTTTGCTTATAGTGCTTAGTTTGTATTATTTGCAGAGGAGGTGGGGTGGGGGGAACAGGCAAGTTAAAAAGAGCTGGGTTCAAAGCCTACTTTGTGGCCTTGGGCAACTGTCTTACTCAGCTCATACTGCTCTAACAGACTGCCACGCAAACCAGCTGGCTTAAACAGTAGAAATTTATTTCTCGCAGTTCTGGAGGCTAAGAAGTCCAAGATCAGGATGCTGACAGCTTTGATGTCTGGTGCAGGCTTTCTCCCTGGTTCGCAGGGGCCATCTCCTCGTATCCTGACATAGTGGACACAGCTCATGTCTCGTGTCTTTTAAAAGGGCACTAATTTCATTCGTGAGGACTCCACCCTCATGACTGAATTACCTCCAGAGACCGTCACTTTGGGAGTTAGGGCTTTGACATGTGAATTTGGGGAGACACAGACATTGACTCCATAGCAGCACATCTCTTGTTCTTTATGAACCCTGCTCACCTTTCTTAATGGTGGGTCCAGTACTAATTGAGGATTAGTCGTAACAACCACTGTGTGGAGCCTGACGTGTGTTAGAAAATCAGTAAACAGCAACTGCTTTAGAAAGGTCACCTTCCTCATTATTCTCTACTGCTGCTTCTGTGGTGAATGGTCATCTGAGCTTAATATCTTCTTCACAGGACTGGGGACAAATGTGTGTTGAATTTTAAGCCATGCGGCCTTTTTGGTAAGGAATTACATAAAGTCGAAGGCTACATTCAAGATAAAAGGTAAAGTGTCCAGTTTAGGTGTTGGGTGGTATAGGTGTCATTTGCTAAATAAAATGTCAGTATTAAAATCTGCCATAACCTAGGAAACAAACATTTCAGTGAGTTGAAAATTTTTTCTTCTACAAGGAAAGGTCTGTTTCTTTAAAGAATCTGATTCATAATCATTTTCATGGTAAGATTCAGTTACAGCAAAACACGGCTTTAATTGTTGGCTGAATATCAATGTCTCTCGACAGCAAGAAGAGGCTCTGTGCCCTCTATGGGAAGTGGACCGAGTGCTTGTACAGTGTGGACCCTGCCACTTTTGATGCTTACAAAAAAAACGACAAGAAAAATACTGAAGAGAAGAAAAACAGCAAACAGGTGAATATGCTGTAAGGTGGTACCGGAGGAATCCCTGGGCTTTTGAATTCGTACTAATCGTTCTGGAGGCGGCCCGTTATTGGGTCACAGTGTGATCTTTTTTTTTCTGGTTGCTAACGCGTGTGATTTTTCTCCTCGGATCTTATTTGTTTAATTGAGGTAGATTTGACAGACATCCTTGAATCTTTTGAATGAACAGATAACCTGCCCCAGTAGCAACTGTGCGGCATAAGCTTCATGGAGTACGGCCGCGTGCTACTCTTGTGGCTGTGTGAGGTTATGCGTGAGGCGTTGATTACTCGAATTCACATAGCTTTGGAAAGTGGGAGTTCATCTTGGGACGGATGTTCCTTTCCTTCTTTCTGTTCATGTGCGTTAGAAGTTGAGATCAGGGGCGCCTGGGTGGCTCAGTCGGTCAAGCGTCGACTCTTGGTTTCGGCTCAGGTCATGAGCTCACAGTCTGTGTTCGAGCCCCGCGTTGGGCTCCTTGCCCCTCTGTTGCTTGAGTGCGCTTGCTCTCTTACTCTCTCAAAAAATATAAAAATTTTTTCTAAAAAGGAAGTTGAGATCACTTGAATGTTTAAAATTTCCTCCAAAATTATTTCCTACGTTTTCCTGCCTGTTAGCAGTTTTGTTGCTCTCACTCTTGCGTGGGCGCGCTCTCTGTCTCTGTCTCTGTCTCTCTGTCTCTGTCTCTGTCTCTCTCTCTCTCGTGTCTAAACCACTGAAGTTAAGACCAGTGCAGTTAAGGGAGTCATTCCCCACTCACCTTTCTTCCTCATGAGACTGTTCATTTCCCACATGGAGGGCACACAGCTGCTTGTCCCGGGGCCCAAGGAGGCTCTCGTGTTCGGCGTGCTCCTGTTCCTTTCCTTCAGTCAGAGGAGCAGAGGGCTAAAGAAAGAGTGCACGTGTTCCGACAGGAGATATTTGAGGACTGGTTGCTTTCCAGGAGCTGGCGGGGTAGTTAAGAGCACAAGCTCTGGGTAGAAACCCTCCCCAGCACCGAGGAGTGGGTAGAGTCAGGTTTCGTGCCTTCTCTCTGGCCTTCATGTGTGAAACGGGGATACTACTGGTACCTGCTTTGTCAGGTGAGTTGACGACTGCTGGAAAGGGCTCGGAGTAATACCTGCTCATAGTCAAGACCACTAAATACCAAGGTCCCTCTGCTCAGAGCACGTGGGCGTGCCAGGGGCCGAGCACCAGCAAGCAGGCAGGCTCCCTGGCTCCCCTCGCGGGAACCTCGTGCTTGTGAAAGTTAAGAAGCCCCAATCCTCCTCAAAAATAGGTGTAGTTTTTAGTGAGTTTCTTTGTAATTAAGTTAACCATGGTCCTGAGGCAGAAGGAGTTTTATTAAAATGTCCCAGCATGCCGCTCTGCTGTGGCTTTGACTCTTCTCTTTCTATCTCCCTGCATCTCCGGGCACTGTTCTGCTCTTCTCCTCACACCCCACGTCCGTCCCGCCTGCCTTTCCTTCCTTCTGGGAGATGTGCTGATGCTTCTCCGCAGCTGTTACAGGACCGAGGGGGCCAGAGAAGGAAATGTTCCAGGACACCGGGAGCCCTGGCGGCCACCCGGGCCAGTACGAGGCCACTTGGCAAAGACACGCACTTGCCAACGTACGTGGCATCCACCCTCCTTTACGGAGTTGGGGCAGAGGACCACGGACATTGGCAGCATCCCAGAAGATGTCCCTCATGTCCCGTGAATCCTGCCAGTCTTTGTAGATCAGTGCTCTTGGAGAGAGAGATTACTCTCACCCACTCGTGCCTTGTCCACTTCCCCTTCCTGTGTGCACGGAGCTGCTGCAGGCCCATGTACCTGAGCGCATTCAGGTGCCAGGGCAAGTTTGTCGTCATCGGTGCTGTCGCTTCCCTGCTGCTGTTTTGTAAGCCGTATGTTTGCTGAAGTATCTCGGTGACTGTGTGACACTGGGGGTATTACCTAACCTTCCAAAGGCGTGAAGTCCGTGTACCTACAGAGCTGCGGAGCTCCTGTGTCCTTATAGGTTTATTACGGAAGGATCAGCACCTCGAGAGCTTCTGGCACGGTCTGCCCGTGCGGGATAGCCAGAGGAATCGTTCGTTTCCTCATTAGCCTAACATCCGTTTAAATTCTCTTTTTATTGAATGCTTTTAGGATCCCTACTGGTTTTGTGTCTTTGATCCATTTTAGTTAACTGCCCCAAGAATTTAACCTTTTCTTATTCTCATAATGCTCCAGTAAATATTCCAGCAAGTTACTTTTCTTTAAAAAAAAAAAATTAAAAAAGCTTTAGGAAGAATAAGACACTATAGTAAAGAGTGCTGATGAGAGTTGTGCTACCTTAGCGCACATAACACTAGCTGGCACAGCACACACAAAGCTCAGGGCCTCCTAGCCCCTGGTCAGCAAGTGTTTGTGGACTCTCTGCACTGCTGGAGAGAGTCCCGGCTCCCCTGTCCCCCCACCCCCCCGCACCGCTCAGTCTATGCGGGAAACCGTGGTTATTTTACAATTTGTAAGTGTACTGTTGTAAAACGTTTTAATTTTGTCCATCGGTTGGCTCTTCTAGATGAGCACTTCTGAGGAGTCGGACGAGATGCCAATGCCAGATTCTGAAAGTGTGTTTGTGATCCCTGGAAGTGTTCTCCTGTGGCGAATAGCCCCACGGCCTCCAAACTCTGCCCAGGTGAGACGGGGCTGCTTCGGTGCCGAGAGCGTGCCTTCCAGGCACGTGCAGGGCCAGCCCAGCCAGACCACAGAAGGGTGCGGCCTGTCGCCCCAGTGCTCCTCAGCCGTCCCTCTGCTGGCTTCTGTCTGCCAGTTTCCCTTGTCACCTGAGACTCTGCGTTCATGCCGTCAGTCCCTTCTGGGGTATGGCTGGGAAGATGTCGGGGTGGAACTCTTAGGGGCTTCTTTAATGATAACTCAGGAGTAAGACTGGCTCTCGTCAAATACAGACTGGTACAAATACTTCAGTAGTAAGCCCCCAGATCCAGCGAGTTATGATTTTAATGAAGTAAAAAGAACATCAATGTGGCTTATAGTTCAAGTTGACGGTGATGGAGGATATTCATCGTGTGCAGCCTGCGTGGGGATCTCTCTGGGACAGACACCCCAGGTGGGGCAGACTTGAGTGAAAATGCTGAAGACAAGTGGTCAAGAAGGCGGGCCATCATTACCGCAGACTCAGGGAGTCATTGTCAAGTCATTCTGTCTTCAGGGGCTTTCGGGTTGCAGTACGCCTTGCTACATGTTAATTTGAACATTTTTGCTGCTTTTCAGATGTATAACTTTACTAGCTTTGCAATGGTTTTGAATGAAGTAGACAAGGAAATGGAGAGCGTGATTCCTAAGACAGACTGCAGGTTACGGCCTGACATCAGAGCCATGGAGAATGGAGAAATAGGTAACGAGTGTCTGGTGGTGAAATGGTGTAGATAGATGTGGGGGAGGGGGTCGTGTGATCAGTAGCATCATTGTGATGATACGAGCATTTTTAGTCTGAATTCAATATAAATTCAGTAGCTTTCATTTAAAATTTGGAAATCTGAGGTAGACTTTAGTAGCTGAGATTCATTATTTCAGTGATCCTCCCTGACGGTTTAATATTCTACATATGGCCAGAGGCATGTCTTAAATGTCAGAGGGGAATTTGAGAAAATAATAGCATCGTTATCAACTTTAAACTATATTCTAATTATTTCACTGTATGTTTAAGAACCCAAATAATACCTCGTGAGCCTCAAAGAAGAGTGTGGCCTCAGTTAATTACAACATTTTTACCTGATGTTAAATCTGTTCTAAATCAGTGGTTCTCAAAAGGGAAGCATCCCCCCCCCCCCCCCCCCCGAGGACGTGCGGCAGTGTCCGGAGAGTTTGTCACGTCTGGGGAACTGCTGCTGGCATCTAGTGGCTAGAAGCTGGGGGTGCTGCCAGAGGTCCTGCAGCTCACAGGATGCCCCACAAGCACCCCGGCAGTGTGATGATGTGTCGGGGACACTAGGGTTCAAAAGCCCTGTTCTAACCACATGCCCTAATGCTGTCCTTGAATGATCAGTGAGACAGGATTTTTGAAAATTGTTTGAATTTCTTATGAATAGAATCTGAAGCTCTGTGAGGTCTCACCAAAGATTAAGAAAATTTCACATTGATTCAGTTTTTCCACCCAATTTTCCATTGAAGCTTTTGAACATAATTGTTTTGGCCTTAAGAATAAGCAGGTTCTTGGGGCGCCTGGGTGGCTCAGTCGGTTGGGTGTCCAACTTCGGCTCAGGTCATGATCTCGCAGTCTGTGAGTTCGAGCCCTGCATCGGGCTCTGGGCTGACAGCTCAGAGCCTGGAGCCTATTTCAGATTCTGTGCCTCCCTCTTTCTCTGACCCTCCCCTGTTCATGCTCTCTCTCTCTCTGTCTCAAAAATAAATAAATGTTAAAAAAAAAAATTTTTTTTAAAAGAATAAGCAGGTTCTTTTTTTTTTTTTTTTTTTAATGTTTACTTATATTTGAGAGACAGGGTGCGAGCAGGGGAAGGACAGAGAGAGAGGGAGACACAGAATCCAAAGCAGGCTCCAGGCTCTGACCTGTCAGCACAGAGCCTGACGTGGGGCTTGAACTCACAGATGGTGAGATCATGGCCTGAGCCGAAGTCGGACACTCAACCGACTGAGCCACCTGGATGCCCCAAGATTAGTAGGTTCTTTTGGTAAATGCAGAAGCTGTTCGGGACTAGACTGTAGAAGGAGATGACTGGGCCTTGAGTGACCCCTCTGCCTCTCACTACCTTGGGTGTGTGTGAAAATTTTAACGTAATGTTTGTTTTCTAATAAGACAGAGATCGTGTGAATACATGTAGATGGTGCTCGTCCAAAACGTCACTGTGCTTAGTACTGTGCCCGGCAGGCTCTACCTGGAGAATAACGGTTTTCCATTAATGTTCATACCTTAGATCAAGCTAGTGAAGAAAAAAAACGACTTGAGGAAAAACAAAGAGCAGCCCGCAAAAACAGGTCCAAGTCGGAGGAGGACTGGAAGACAAGGTGCGTGTGGGGCACCCCAGGCTGTTGTGGGGGGCGGGGCACTCAGATGCAGATCTGCTAAGCCAGGCCCGACACAAGCCCTGCCAGTGTTCCCAGGTGTGAGAGAAAAGCGGCAAGACTTGCATGTGTGACACAGGAAAGGGACTATCTGGAAATTAAGGTTACAATATTGCCACACAATTAACTGGAGGTGAGTCGTTTAAGCCAACCGTCTGCCTTCCTTGTCTGGCCACGTCCTGCCCTTTTCGTTATTGTAAGAGGGAAGGTAAAATCTGGAATTAACAGATTTTGGCCTGAAAGTAGGTTTGGAGCTATTTTCTTATAGTACACGTGAGTAAACGTACAGGGCCGTTTGCTTATATGTTTATCATGTGTCCAAGATATTTAGACAGTGCCTTTATTCTTCCAAACACAAGGGATTAGACATGTACCAGAAATACAATATGTGTAAAGTAACCTTGGATTCGATTCAGAAGTAGAAAGTGGCCATAAAATTTCTAAGTTTTGAACTTTTTTTTTAAAGAGGAGTTTTCAGAGTCCCTGTATTGAGTAATAGAATCACTTGGAAACAGGAATAGAATAAAAAAACATTTTCTACGTTTGTATCACATGATAGAAACCATTGTCCCATAACTCAAAGTTATTAAATGAGTTGCAGAGCCAATATGGGTGTACTTTTGCAAGCATTTCAGTAGACATTGGTAGCCCTTTTGCATCTGAGAAATAGATAATTATTAGAACTAGAAATGACCTTAGATTTCATCCAGTCCAAGTGTTTTTTGGACGTGGTTAGCATAAAAAGCTTTTTTGCCAATGAATGCATAAAGAATCTCCAAATACAGGATGTGTGGAACCAGAGCTGCGGTGGTCGGGTGAGGAGTAGGGGCAGGACCTTGGCCACCCCTCACCTTCTTCCACCCTGTACGTTCCCCAGCTCCCTAAAACTCCATGGAATACAGTTTGGAAAGTGGCCCAGAAATCCCTTTGTTGTTCAGAGGAAAACAAATGCTGGTGTATTTCATTTAGGGGACTTGCTCATGGCACACTGCTAGTGAGCCGCAGGCCTGTGATTAGAACCCTCCACCTTCATTAATCCTTAAGGAAAAGCTACATTGCTTTCCTGTGATCCCTTTTGAAAAGACTTGACTCATTTTATCATAATTTCTAGTCTCTTTTTGCAGAAAACCCCACTTTTGTACTATATTTCTCATTATTAACTCCTTTATTTTTCTGGTCGTGTTTTCAGGTGTACAATGTAAGCGAAAAGTCCACTAAGAATTTTTACTGTCAAAGTCATAGCATTCAGAAAGTAATGAGCTTTAAATAGCTCTGTAGTCGCCTGAAAATAAAACGAGGGGCCGCGTTTGTGGGCTACAATTTGACGCCTCTCTACCACACTGTCTCTTAGCATCAGTAGTACTTATATGAATGTACCTCTTTAAAATGATCCTACCGCCCCTTTGTCCAAAGAATATGTGCTTTGAGCTCTTTTTTAGTGGAGGTGGGAAGAGTGCACACTCATGGACTTGACTCTTCTCAGGATTGACGATGTGTGTTGGAAAGGCGTGGTTCAGTTTGGCTAGGGTAGGATGGGGCAGGACAGTTTATAAAGGAACATTCTCTGCTGGGTTAGAGCTAACTAGCCTTCAGAGTTATCAAACCCGGAAATTTATTAAAATCCGTCTCAAATTCCTCCGCGCTAAAAGCTGGCATTCCTGCTAATACTGGTTTCACTCGAAGAGAGGATAGGCTCCCAAATTTTTGGCTGTCAGCTATGGCCCCTGCTTTTGAAAAGGCCTGCTTGTAATCCTGACCTATTTTCCTAGAGGAAATCAGTGTGGTACAGGGAGGGGGTAGAGGGACCGGTGAGAGAGGATTTTTAAGAGGAGGGAGGCAGGTGATGTGATGAGGCCAAAAAAATTGATGAGGCTGTCTCCCTGATCATCTGAGCATCATGCAGAATTCACATTTTATAGAATGCTACGTTCCTGATTCAGACCTGCAGACGCCGTAGACTCCAAAATACTAAAAGCACAGAAATCTTACCTTCCTCTTCCATGTGACCTGTGCCTAAAATGTGTGAGTTTAGGACAAATTAACTGGACTTTGTGGTCTCTGTGTGTGAGCGGAGGTTTCCAGACACGAGTGCTCAAAATTAGAGCTAGCGGTTGAGGGGGAGACTCTAATCCCATGCATCAGACCGTCGACTCTGAGGTGTGCTCATCTCCAGTGTGGCGTTCGGACCCTGTCCAAGAGCAGGCGGGCTCTAAGGGGGGCTTGCAGTCCTGGTCTTCAGAGAACTTGGCTTACCCCATGGCAGCATGGCCTGAGGCTTGGATTATTTTTTAAATTATTTTTTACTTGATTTGGATTTTCCTGCTTTTCTGAAGTGCTTGACTTTGCTAAGCCTAACTGCAAAAGTGCTTTTATTGCTTGGACTTTTGAGACCAAAAGGTGTGTAACTATATACTTCATACTGTTAGAATTTTGTGACTTTGATCAAATAACAGGTTTTTAAGTTATATTTCCAGTCTGCTTAACTTAACCAAATCTGATCTATCTTATCATTTAAAGTAGACTCAAATTTTCTAAGTAGGAAAAAGTCCCAAAAACTGAATAGAGAATTTAGATATTAATATTCTAGAAAATGTGGTCTAATGCACATTTACTCTGTGGTCCTCCAAGGAATCTGCCTAATCTGAAGCAGTCTTTTCTCTTAGAGCATTTTGTGCTACTGTAGGGATAATAGGGACATTTGAGACTTACCCAACACATGTAACTTCATTTTGTTAAAAAAAATTTTTTTAATGTGACACAAATTTGTGAACCTTTTGAGCAAGTAATTTTGCATTTCCATCACCTGAAGAACGCTGGGGCTATTGGAAACAGTGATGTGATGTTTTTTAAAGGGTAAGAAAATGATTAGGGCACCTCTGTGCAGAACTAGAAAAGACAGATACGGATGTTAACCGCTAGATGCAACCTAAGAATTCGTATTAGCCTGGAGAAAATGGAGACCTAGGAAGGTGAGGACTAGTCTCAGCGGATTAGGTGTGGCACAGTAGATTGGAAAGATCATGGTCTTTAAAATCAGACGTCTCTGACATTCCACTTCTGCTTTGAGTTTACGGGGCATCAACTCTGAAGCCAGTAGCTTACCTGTTATTCTGGTATGTTGTCAAAGTTCATAAAAGTTCGTTTCCTTGTCCTAATTCCTTAAACCTTAAAAAAAAAAAAAAAAAAAAAAAGCCTCCTGGTGGAAGATAATGTGGCTAGAGAGTGAACAATTAGACAAATAGTATTGTTTTTATCCCATTAGACAGAAGATCCTACTTCTGTTGAGTACTCTTGCTGAATGCTGTGAAAAAACTCACGAACCTTTTGTGTGGTATCATCCTATCTTTTGGACTCCTACTCTCTATAGTATATAGGCGGTCTCTAAAAACAATAGGACTTCTTTAAAAGTCTCTTTGGAAATCCGTAACTCAGGGCCAAGTGGCAGGTACCCTGTGATTTCAGCTTCCCCCATCAATCTTGTGCTTTCTTTTTAAACAGGTGGTTCCATCAAGGTCCTAATCCCTACAATGGAGCACAGGACTGGCTTTACTCGGGCAGCTACTGGGACAGAAACTACTTCAATTTGCCTGACATTTATTAAAATGCACACAAGTCAGGGTGTTTGGCTAATCTATAAATAAGTCTTAAACCTATGTTTTTAAATTTTTTCCTTGGTTTCTACTCATCTTTTAAAAAAAGAAAAAATCTGCTCTGAGATAACTTGCATTTCACTCAACAAAAGTAGGGCATGAGGTGATATTGGTGAGGAAAGTCAGGAAAAATGGGTAATTTTGCTATCCAAACTTACTTCTTTGGAACACTGTTTTAGAGAGGTAAGAGAAACTGTGTGGAGAAAATGCTTTTAATGGTTGCTGTTGCCATATCTACTGAAAGTTTATACCCAACTGTAACTTTAGCTTTATGGAATTATATAGTAGTCCCAAATCAAGTTATTTTGAATATTTTTATGCTGTCATGCTTGAATGTTTTAGATGTGACTTTGAAATGTTTAGAACTCTTCTATACAATGTTAATGTGCTCAAATGTAGAGAAGGTTATGTCATTGTGTAAAGACTACGTTAAAAAGATGGCTTTTCTTCATACTAATCCTCTCAATTTTACCTCTTCCCACTTCCAAAAAGAAAAACTTGTTCCTGATTTGAAAATTCTAAAAAATTAAACTGGAAAAGGTATTTTAGTGCTCTGAATTTACTTTTACAATTTTCTGTAATCATGGTCCTTAGAATTAAAAGGTGTTTGAATTGAAAATTCGTATAAAATCTAGTTCACAAAAATGCCCTAGAAATAGATTCTAATCACCATCATTACATAATGACAAACCTTTATAAATGCTTCAACTTTTGTGGCAAAGGCCACCTGAGACGTGAAGTTGCACTCATGTATTATAAGTACCAAACTATACAATAGGGGGTCTTGTGCATTGCAAGTATGTAAGGCCCCCGTGTACTTAAAATCTGTATGGAGACCTACTATACAGTAGCTTTGCCCCTTTCATTGGGGTACATTAATCTAATGGTATTTATCCACCCAACCCCGGACTGAGATCTTGCTCCCAGGGGCTTTAGGTAGCTGCCAGTAAATTATTTTAATTGCTGTCTTGAAGTTAACAAGTGTTACAATGAAATAATCTACCTGATGCTAAATAAAGGCTTTAGAATGTTCCCCAAAAGTGTGGTTTCTTAAACTTTCAAATATACTGATATTGGCAATTGGTAGGATCCTAAATTATCGAGTGCCCATGCACAGAGCCCTCGTGGTCCTGCCGTCCGCGGGGCCACAGAGCTAACCAGCACAGGCTCAGGAGGCAGTCAGCACTGGGGAGTGTTATCTGGGTAAATACAGTATTACACTGAAGTGCCCCCTGTATTCCCCTGGTGTGCACACCAAACATGGACTTCCCAAGTGGGAATGCCCACCTAGGAAATGTGTGAGGAGAGGTGTTAATAGAGTGGGAGTTTTTTCTTCTACGGTGTATATACAGAGTTGGAAAAGGCTCTGCAAGTCTGCAAAGATTTATGGCCTTCTGTAATCGGTTGTCCTGAATTACAAAATGAGAACACAAGGCTTTATGCTTGCATGAAGTTTATTGACAAATTACACGGGGTGGCAGACTCCACCTTGAACGTTGACTCAAATGGCGTCACTTCTGGCATCTGTTAGGAATGCAAACAGTGAATTGTTTAATCATGAAAATGAACAAGTAAAAAGAACGGCAGATCAGAAGTACGAGGTCTGCACTCCTATCATTAAATTCTTATCTACTCATTTACCTGTATTTGCAGCGAAATATCCCAGCATTTCATGCTGAGAAAGCCATTTTGACAATTCTGCTAAAAGTCTACAAAGGGGGTGATGAATAAGGGCACATAGACCTAAGATTTGATAACCGAGTTGTCTCCTGAAATGCGATGTAGTATTCGAACCTGCCTGTGAAGGAAATGTAGCTTTTGCCCATCAGATGTTCAGCTTGAAATTCCCACAAACTGTTTTAAGGAGAACTCGTGGGGGTGTGGGTTTAACAGTTGCATTATACCTCCTTAACTCATGTCTCTGCTCCCTCTAGTGACCTCCAGCTCTGGCTTCCTACTGAGCTTTTAACCCCAGTCTCTCTCCTAGGGACACAGGGGCCCTGACTCATAGGGTCCTCTCTTCACAGCTCCAGCGTCCTCTTAGGTGCTGTCCCGGCTCTTCCCAGCCGCTCTCATTTTGGCCTCCTTGGGGTGTCTCAGACTCCTGCTCTTTCAAGCCCTAGGCCTGGTCTGGGTCTCTACAAGGCTGGCTCCTTGCACTCACTCAGTGGTCAGTTTGCACCTGGGCCTGAACACCTGTCAGCATCTTGTTTGGTTCACCCTACTTCACATGGTGTAATTAACTCTGGTGCTTTCCCCCACTAAGTGGGAAGGTCCCTGGTTTGCCCTGCCTACCCACCTCAGGAAGGAGGGACGAGCACAGGACATGGCATTAAGTACCGGGTAAAGAATTTAAAGATGATCTGTGAGTGATAAAACTGTCTTATCCACAGTTCATTCCAGTTTGGGCTCTTCAGGGCGTTTCCAGACTCGTACTGTGTAAATCTATAAATCTTCACTCTAAGAGGGAACAAACATACTGCTCTACACACAATCTCTTATCTCTCTCCAGTTGTCCCCAGTGCTCATGTCTTGTCTCTGCTCCGACCCACCCCTTAACACGCCAATTGGATTATACAGTTCCTACGGAATGTCTTCTTATAAATCTACCCTTTTTCTAGTATCTTCCAGGGGCTAGATGAAGAACCCATATTCCCAGGTGATCGAGTGGATCGGTTCATGTATTAGGCACCAAGTCCGAGTCCTCACGGTGAAGTACACACACTGCATTTATTAGCAATTGGGGGCAATGAACTTGGAGATAGTAACCTCATCAAATTTGAGTATACACCAACTCCTTGCATATCTCAATGCAATTTTCATAAACACCTCAACCTCCAGATCAGCAAATCAAACACTAGGAGCAAGCCAAGGCCTACACATTATGGTAGGAAAACGCACCTACCAGTTCCCAGTTTCTGCTCTGCGGACATGGGCGGTGGTCACGGTTATCTCTCCAGCAATACCATAACTTCCACAGGGGGTACGTTTGTCACCAGATCCTGAACCTTTTTTGGCTACATCTTCTACTGGGAATGCGACAGAGAGAAAAACTGGGCTTTGTGGCCTGGGGACATCTTGTCCACTTGGCGGAGGACTACCATTCTGGGGGTTTGGGGTATGTTTCTGGAATTTCTGATCTGCAGGAACAGCGATGGGTACTTGGACTGCAGTGTATCTCTTCAAGGCATCTGACTGAGAAACAACAGCATGTCCAGGAAGAGGTTTCCAATCCTGAGCTTCCTGAACATTCGAGCCTACTAAAATAAAAGGTGGGGCACTGGTCTTCTTGCTGTCGTCCAGCATCACGTAAGTTGGAGAAGTAACTTTCGGTGGCTGCTGCAGAAACTGTGGATCCTTAGGATTAGATAAATAGAGGGTTGCTTGGGGGAAAGGCACAGGTGGCGGTGATGGGCGACTTTGTTGATTCATATCAGTTAGACAATAAAGGGTCCACATGTTAGAATATGGTGGTGGTTGTCCTGCTTCGCTTGCTGCTATGGCTATAAAAAAAAAAAATTTGCAGGCATTAAAGGTTTGGTCTCTGTATCAGGCGCTATGCACAGAAATGTCTTTATAAGTTTACATATAAACAGCTGGAGCAGTAAATATGTGCCATAAAGCATGCTAGAGAGAGGGCTAAATAGTGTTTGGTAATGTGAAAGAAGAGCGGTTCTGTCCGGTTGGAAAACGAGAACAGTGTTGGGACAGCAAGCGGCAGGGGCACTAGAGTTGTGGCTAAAGAAGCAATTTCATGCTAAGTGCCGCTTCCAGGGACACACCCATTAGATGTGGCTGTCACAGCATCCTCAGAGAGGACTTTACCAAACTAGTGGCTTTACCAAAACAACCAACTGAAGGGCGTGTGAAGCCACTGAAAAAGTGTTAATGCAGCTGCAGAGTGACTTTTTCTTTACTAAAGTCTGCATGGGGCATCATCTTTTGATTACATTATCAGTTATCTCTGGCCCTGCACAGGCACCATCATCTCCCATTAATTTGTCCCCACGTACAATCATCTCATGATCTAGGACTCAGAACCCCAGAGAGCACCCCTTTTAGGTGAGGCTTGAGGTCAAAGGTCCTAGGTGGCAGTATGAGGCCTGTTGGTCTCAGAGGGGTTAAGAAAAAAGAGGTCTAGGGGCACCTGGGTGGCTCAGTCGGTTAAGCATCCAACTTGGGCTCAGGTCATGATCTCACGGTTGGTGAGTTCGAGCCCCACGTCGGGTTCTGGAGCCTAGAGCCTGTTTCAGATTCTCTGTCTCCCCCTCTCTCTGCCCCTCCCTCACTCGCACTGTCTCAAACATAAACATTAAAAAAAAAAAAAAGGTCTAGGGAGTGCCATCCATCTAACCCCCAGGAATCTATGATGTCAAGTTTGACTTGCCTAGTGAAGACCGTACTGTCGTGGAGAGCTGAGTCGCAGAAGATGGGACGGAGGCGAAACTCCTTCCTGATGGAGTTTGCCCAGAGTGTGCTAAGTTCACCTTGTGAGCCCTGGGCCTTGTATCCCCGGTGTAGCTTTTCTTCTTCCCCAGAAAATAACACTGTGCACATGATTAAACTGGTAAGTTTTCAGTAGCTTCAGATGCTGTCAATTGATCCTTCTGCAAAGCCAATTAAAAATATGGACAAGCCCAGTCTTCCATTTGAAATATCCTCGTAGTGCTTTAGAAAGGGCGAGGCCCTGAAAACAGTCACTCGGGATGCCAGTGCTGCATAAGCCACGAGTGTAGTGCCCGTCCTGTGTGCCAGCTCCCAACGCTGCCCTCTGCCTTCTCAGCTGTGCAGGACCCTGTCACACTGCCAGACAGAATTTGATCCCTGAACACCTGCTTTGGTAACACTTGACCATTCTGGCTCTGGGAAGAGCCGCAGTTGAGAGTGTTTCTGCAAAAGGAATTGGGGAGGTTGGCTCCTGTATGACCCATCTGTCCCTAAAAGGGAGAAGACAGGAGGCCGGGGGCGGGGCGGACCAAACGCCACAGTTAGATGGAGAGAGAGGTCAAATCGTTTCTGTATCACGGGAAAGCCCCCGAAAGATCCAGCAGCCCCGAAAGCAGCGGGGTGTTAGCACCCGTCAAGGGAGCTGGCAGGAGACCAGCCGTTTCGGCAGTGCCAGTGCCCGGTGGTCCTCCGTGCTCTCCCGTGTGACAGAACTTGGGCCTGACCCGTCCTCGCCATCCAGGCGTGAAGCCCCCCCCCCCCCGTTGGCTGCAGGAGCCCCCAGCCAGGAGGCCAGGGCCAGGCCAGCTCCCCACACCCGTTCGCAGAGCTCTCCTGCCGCAGCGCGAAAGCAAGGGCGACACACCACCATTTCCCTGACGCGCCACAGGCCGCAGCCTCCGGAAGGCGTTGTGCAGTTGGAGTTTACGTTCACAAGCGAGGAATTGCAAACCAACACCACCGCGGCCACCTCACGTATCTTGGGCCTGACAGTTGGCTCTTAGGGTTCTTCACTACCTGTGCCGTGTCCAAAAGTGCCGGGTGGAGCAAACTCTGAGGCCAAGCTTTGGTGATGTCACTTTAAAATCACTCATCTTGTAAGAGTAAAATCTCAAATTCAACAAAGCCTTTACGTAGGTTTGCCGTTTTAAGAACTATTTAAAAGTCTTTCGACCCATCTGTAGGGAGCCTACCTAGGGGTTACCTGAAATCTAGATGGCACCTGAAATGTAATCTTTAATTTTGTCAGTATCTAATTTTCTTACCTGGCTCCATCAAACCTTGTTCGGGTGCTGCTTCCCACTCTGGTTCGATTTCTGGCTCAGTAAGACCTTCTGGAACAGGAATGGGGGGACCACCAGATGACCTTACAGATGCACCCAAGCTCCCTGCTTTGGCAGCTTCCCCAGAGAGCGCAAGTGTGGCCTCCATCTCCTGGATGGCAGAGTTTTCCCCGGATTCCTCCTGCCCAGGATTGCCAGGGACTAGAGCAGTAAACTCCATTTCAAGGTGCAAAGATTTTTCAGAGCCTACTGCATTGGTAGAGTCCTCTGCATCCTGGAGTTGTGCAGGCGGACCTTGCAGGGAGGTGTTGGAGTACAGAACTGCTTCTGCCTCCATTTGCACCGAGGAATATTCTGCGTCCTCCTCCGACTGTGCACGTTTTCCAGAACCTACGGCTTTGCCTGAGCCCCTCATGAGTGCTACAGGAATGGGACCAGAGGGTGATGACTGATCATTTTCTTTAAGAGTAGCAACGTCATCAGTGAAAGGGATAACTATGTGCTCTGGTATTTGCTCGACATAAGTGACTCCTTCAGTCACAGGCTCATCGTTATAGATAGAGGATATATGAACGAATGATGTGACCTCAATATCAGCCTGCAAAGGGACCTCAGGAGCTTGATCGTAAGCAGGAGGGTCTTGTTCATCCTGCAAGGGGAATGAGGAAGCCGTTGATGGCTCAGCGTCATCGTCTTTAGATTCAGAACCCAAATCTACACGGACAGATGTTTGGCTCAGAACCTGCAGGGCCACCACCTCTGCAGAATACACAGCAGGAGTGGCCACCGCGGCATCTTCGGCAGCCTCTGAGCTGAGCACCTCCTTGGAAAACACAGGCAAACTTGTTGCCACATCCACCATTAACACGTCAGACTGATCAGAATGAATAGATGCAACGTTACCTAACGTCTGAGCAGCAAACTGAGCTGGGTCGGCTGGGACATAAGCAAACTCCGGGGAGCCAGCTGCCGGAGACGGTGACGACGGTGGGCTCATAGCCTTAGAGGTAGTTGGCTTTGAACTGGAGCCTCGAGCGGCTTCGGTCGTCTCCTCGGGCTCTGGGAGCAGCTCAGCATGAACTGATGGGAACTGAGTGGTTTTGCTGATGAACAGTGGTCCAGCTATATTGTCCTCCTCTGTGTCTGTAGATTTTTCCATCCGTGTAGGTTCGTGGGAAACTATGGATGTTCCTACCGGTTCTTTTACACATTCTGGTTTCTTCTCTTGTGTCATTCCTTCTGACCATCTCTCTACTAACAAACAGCCGGATGGGTTAATAAGCGTGTGTCCCCCTCCACCTGCCACCAAACTTTAAAGCAGTAACAGGTAGAACATTCAGATGGCAATACATACACGAGTACAAAAGAGTTTGCTTTATTTCCCAACATCAGTGATTTCGTGTGGGTAATGAAACTTCCCTGTCCTGATCCACTCAAAAGATCCCTCACTCAGTTCATCTCCTCAGAACTAAGTGACCCTGAGCAGCACGGTGACAAAACGCATAATCAGATACCACCTTCAGCTGGTCAGCATCAGGGAAAAGACCATAACTGCCTAGAATTGAGTTGAAAACCTCCATGGAAAAAGCTTCTGATCTAAACTCCTACACAAAACCAGAGGGCAGAGGGCAAGACTTCAACCTGAGCAGTAAGTGACCTCATCTTCAGCTGATGGAATAGCTTATTAATGAAACAAATGCTGTCATGTTAATAAAGGCATTCCTCAATTTAAGAAAATGCATATATAAAATTTAACGATGACTTGGAAAACTTGACTACAGGACACTTCTATGTTAGGAAGCCCCATCTAGTCTAGCCTAAAAATGCTAGTGATCTTGCTGGCAAGATCTGATAATGCAGGCCAAGCCATACTGACCCAGACAAGAGAGGCCGAGAGAGAACTCTGGACCCATGTGTACGTGTGGACTCCGTGAGTCCTCGGGCAGGAAGAAGTTCCCATGGCTGGGGATGGCGAGAGGGCTGGCAACGTGCAGAAACTCCTAGGACTGGAAAACTGCTGTGAGCCCCTTTTCTCAGCTCCGCATCTGCCTGCCCCCCACCCCGGCCCTTCCTTGTCGCACGCGGTCACATCTGCTTGCCGCACTGAGGATTCTCTCTTGGGGAAATGTTTCCCTAATACCAGAATGCTATCTGCAGGAAAAGCACAAAGTGTGTTTCAGTTTTGTTCTTAGTCCTCCCACAAGGTTTATTATTCCTTGGCTTTGACCTTCCTGCAGTCTCAACTGCATGGCCAGAGTCTCTTCACCTCGGCTGGGCCCAACCTCCCCCACACCAACAGCACACTACTTCTCAAACCCCCCCACTCAGCTGCCTGTCTCCCCCCAGCTCTTCCCGGCTAAGCCCCAAGCTGTCCTCCACAGGCAAGCGGCTCAGGGTTGGCCAGCAACCCCAACGAAAAGGGCTTTGCGTTTTTTTATGGGGGTGGGGGGGTAGGATTCTTCTCTGCAAACACTCCCTCAGATACTTTGTTGCTTGAATCCTAGCCATATTAGTAGCCCCTAACTCTGCTTCTGCATTTCCTTTTCCCAGGGACACTTCCACTCTCTCTGCTTGGCCTCGCTTTCCCTGTGCAAGAGTTTGAAAAATGCTGCGAGGGTGAATGAGGGGCTCACTTTCTGTGAATCTCTTCTCCCAAGTATCCAGGCACTGGACTTTGTTTTGTACAATTTCTTCAGCATTATGGCTGTTGATAGGAGGCTAGGTGTGATACCAGCCCCTCCATCAGAGCTGAAAGTGAACTCTCTCCTTCCCCACTGAATCTCACCTAGCACAACATCTGGCAGTGGGTAGGAATGTACATATTTGTTAAATGAAATAATGAATTGGGCTTTAAGGATATGTAGCACTTGAAAGGTGGAAAGGAACTCCTGGAGAGGGGAGCAGCATAAAGCAAAACGCAGAAGACAACAAACTGTCTTGTACTTAATGGGAGCGAGGATTGCAAAGGCAGGATAGATGCAGATTGCAGGAAGCTGCGTTTGCATTCAGGGGCCTGTAAAGGGATGAAAATTTACACACTATGACAGACCTGTCACAAAGCATTACTTTCTCTGCATTAAAATGCTCATTTCTACATGGCAAAATTTAGTTGATCTAGGTTTAAAGTATTTATCCCTTCTAGTTTAAAAGTCTCCTTTGGTTAATTGGTTAATTATTCACCCTTTTGGGGTATCGCTCTTTTATCGAAGGTTCTCCCACTTCTAAAGAGGGAATGTGAATGTGAGAGTTAGCTCTGGTTCTGACCCATGTAGCCCTTTCCTGCCACCTATTGCCTGTGCTCTGGGCGTTGTCTCTGACTTTGCTGTATTTCCTGAAGTATTTCCACCCTGTGAAAAATGTGGCCTGTTACTTCACTCACGGACTGGGAGAGCCCTTCCTAATTTGTTCCTCTTTAGCCTCTGAGGCCTAGCTGCTAATTTTGATTCAGTCCCAGCTTGGACATTTTGTGCTGTAGCTCTCAGCTGGCAGGTTGAGTAACTGCACTTTTCTCAGCCTGACGCCCTGCGATTTCAGCACTCTGGGACAATCGAAACACATCTGCACCAACTAAAAGCCACATGCAGATCCTGGGGCATCAGAAATCTTATCTCAGGCCCATCTGAGAAAGACTCTCCATTATTTCTAATCTACTGCTTCAAATAGAATTTTTTATTCAACAAATACTGAATGTCTGATCACAATTACAATTATGGTGGAGGTGCTGAATGTAGCATAGGTTATGTTAAACGATGCTAATCACACTGCTTCTCTGAGAGGCACCCAGGAAAGCAAAGAGCAAGCGTTTTGTTCCCGTTTTAGGGAATTCCAATCAGAGATTTTACCTTCCTTATAACTGCTCTGGATCTCAGCTGGCAATTGTTATGCACGCCCTAGTACCACAGCCCCATTGCCAGGAAGGACTTCTCATTTCCCCTCCCTTTGCAGCAGGAGATGAGCTTATATCCTAACTTTACCCACCCACCCCCCTCCTCCCTGGCATATATAAAATAAAACCTTGTAAGGTGCCTGGGTGGCTCAGTCGGTTAAGCAACCAATTTCGACTCAGGTCAAGCTCTCACAGTCCATGGGTTCAAGCCCTGCATCCTCTCTGTGCTGACAGCTCAGAGCCTGGAGCCCCCTTCCATTTCTGTGTCTCCTTCTCTCTCTGCCTCTCCCGCCCCCTCTCTCTCTTTCTCTCTCTCTCAAAAACAAATTTTTTTTTAAAATTTTAAATATAAACTTGACTCTACCAGAATCTTTGGCTTGTAAATTAAAATTCCACTCTGGAAAGTCCAAGATCTTCTCTCAACAAAAACAGGTTCCTGCAAAACTCCACAAAGTGTTAGCTTTCTTGCTATGAACTTGGGAGACTCAGTACGGAGTAACGACTTCCTTGCTCTAGCTATTTTCGCCTTTTCTCCTAAAGCAAATGAATACGTCAATGGGTAGACATGAACGGAGTGAACAGGAACAATCAGAGGCTATCTGAAATCATGTATATTAGAGTTCAATATTTTTGCAAAAGTATCCCTACAACACCAAAGAGTTTGGATTTTGTGAACAGTAGGGAGCTATCAAGGCTCCTGACTAGCAGAGTGATACATTTCTCAAAGATGTTCTCCCTTCATGTACTGACTCTTGGGTCCTGCTGTCCCTGACCTCCTTGTCCTAATTTTCTGGTTTGCCGTATCTGCTTCCTCTCTCAATCCTAATTAGCTCTGTTTCTGCCCCTAGTCTGACCCCAACTCTTGACTATATCATTGGCTCAATGATTTGTTTGCCGTCTTTAGTATGGACTATTCCCCCAACTGATTAATCTTAACACAGTGGAAAAGCATAAAAGGCCCAAGCCCCCTTCCCAACATCACCACCACAGAATCATTTGAACCCTTTTCAACTTAATGTAATTCTTACCTTGGTACAAATTTTACCACCCTGTCTAGACAACTACAAGACTTGAAGAGATAAAAAGATCATTTTGGCACATCACCCATCCCTGTTTAGGGCATCAGTGTAGCTTGATTTCCTTACTTGAAAAAAAAATGCCCAGGAAAGTGCAGAGTAAGCACCAGGGCTTCACAAAATTTAGTATAGGCTGTCCTGAAATTGATACATTTCTCATTTACTTAATAAGAGAGAATAGCTACAAGTATATGTAACCAACCATGAAAATAATGCATGAGAATAGAATTTGGTACAAGAATTAAACTAAAAATTGGGGCACCCAGGTGGCACACTTGGTTAAGCTTCCAACGCTTGACTTCAGCTCAGGTCATGATCTCACCGTTTCGTGAGCCCCACATCGGGCTCTGTGCTGACAGCGTGGAGCCTCTTTGGGATTCTCTCTCCCTCTCTCTCTCTGCCCCTCCCCTGCTCAAGCTCTGTCTCTGTCAAAAACAAACTTAAAAAAGGTTTTAAAACTAAGAATTAAACTAAAAACTTCATAAATGTTTGATATGAGTAAGTAGCTCAAGACAACATCTAATGATACACATAATTGCTATGGTGCTGCATAGAAATTGAAACTGGGCCCAAAGATCCACAGCAGTGCATGACGGTAATTACTGTTCTATGGCCAAGCCAAGAATGTCCAAGATGACTACGAAAAGCTAACAGGTTAACTCAGGGTGGGCTGGGCCTCCTTGGTTCTTCAGAAGAGTTTGTTATTTCCTGCCTTTGTTGGAAGCAGGACAAGGCTGACACTAGAAACCGGACTGAATTAAGCTTAGGGGGATGTTAGGTGATAGTGGTGTTGAGATTACATTTACCACTCTGAACAGGAAAGTGCTTCCCACCCTCCTCACTGAGTGCTGAAAAAATGACAACTAGCACAATCTGGCTTCAGGGTCTACACAACATGATGGAGGAAGAAGTGAAAGAGGAGGAGATACTGTGGGGAAAGGGAGCTGAAATTCCTCTCCCTTCACACTTTTAGTTGAAGAATTTCAAGTTTTTCCAGAGGGATCCTAGAATGCTATTTACTGTAGAAAGAGCATGAGTTATGCTTCTAGGAAGATCTCAGTTTACATCCCAACTCTACCGATTACTTAATATTTAGAAGCTTACAAGTTATGTAATCACACCCAAGCATCAGATTTCTCACGTAAAATTGCAATGATGTTACCTACTTATAAAGGTGTCTTAATTGACAAAATATATTGTAAGTACCTAGGACAAAACAGGTACATGTATACCTCATTTTATCGCACTTTATTTTACTTTGCGAGTATTGCATTTTTTACAAACTGAAGGTTTGTGGCAACCCTGTTAAGCAAGGCCACTGACTGGCTGTTCCCCCCATCTTTCTCCCTCTGCTGGGACCTCCCCATTCCCTGAGACACAACAATATTGAAATTAGGCCGATCGATAACCCTACAATGGCGTCTAAGTGCTCAAGTGAAAGAGTCTCATGTCTCTTACTTTAAATCAAAAGCTAGAAAATGATTAAGCTTAGCGAGGAAGGCATGGTGAAAGCTGAGATAGGCTGAACTCTTATGCCAACCAGTTAGCCAAGTTGTGAATGCAAAGAAAAGTTCTTAAAGGAAATTGAAAGTGCTAAACCAGTGAACACACGAATGATAAGAAAGCGAAACAGCCTTATTGCTGATAGGGAGAACATTTTAGTGTTCCGGATAGAAGCTCCAACCAGCCACAACATTCCCTTAGACCAAAAGCCTAATCCAGAGCAAAGTCCTAACTCTCATCAATTCTATCAAGTCTGAGAGAGGAGGAAGCTGCAGAAGAAACGTCTGAGGCGAGCAGAGGTGGTTCATGAGGTTTAAGGAAAAACACCATCTCCGTAACATCAACGTGCAAGGGGAAGCAGCAAGTGCTGATGTAGAAGCCGCCGCAATTATCCAGGAGATCTAGCTAGATCATGACTGAGGGTGGCCACGCTAAACAACAGATTTTCAATGTAGGTGAGACATTCTTATATTAGAAGATGCTGTCTAGGCCTTTCATAGCTAGAGAGAAGTCAATGCCTGCCTTCAAAGCTCCAAAGGACAATCTGTCTTGTTAGGGGCTACTGCAGCTGGTGACTTTGAGTTGAAGCCAATGCTCTTTTCCCATTCTGAAAATCCTGGGGGTCTTAAGAATGATGCTAAATCTACTCTGCATGGGCTCTTTAAATGGGACAACAAAGCCTGGTAACAGCATGTCCATTTACACTATGGCTTACTGAATATTTTATTTACTTACTTTTATTAATTTTTTTTAATGTTTATTTTTGAGAGAGACAGACAGAACATGAGCAGGGGAGGGGCAGAGAGAGGGAGGGAGACACAGAATCTGAAGCAGGCTCCAGATTCTGAGCTGTCAGCACAGAGCCCAACACGAAGCCCAAACTCATGGACTGCGAAATCATGATCTGAGCCAAAGTCAGATGCTTAACTGACTGAGCCACCCGGGCGCCCCGGTTAACTGAATAAACTGAGGGTTTAGAGTTTAAACCCCCTAAACTCTGGGTTGAGACCTGCCACTTAGAGAAAAATATTCCTTTCAAAATATTACTGCTCAGGGACAATGTACCTGGTCATCCAAGAGCTCTGATGGAGGCGTACAATGAGGTGAATGTGGTTTTCATACCTGCTAATACATCGATACTGCAGTCCATGAATCGAGAAGTAATTTCAACTTTCAAATCTCATTATTTAAGAAATACATTTTGTAAGGCTATAGTTGCAAAAGATAAATGATTCCTCTGATGGATCTGGGCAAAGTCAGTTGAAAACCTTTGGAAAGGAGTCACCATTCTAGATGCCATTAAGAACATTTGTGACTCATGGGAAGAGGTCAAAATATCAACATTAATAGGCATCTAGAAGAAGTTAATTCCAAAGTCATGGATGATTTTGAGGGGTTCATGACTTCAGTGGGGGAAGTCACTGCAGATGGGGTGAAAACAGCAAGATAGCCAGAATTAGGAGTGAAGCCAGAAGAAGTGACTGAATTGCTGCAGTCTCAGGATAAAACTTGAACAGAGGAAGAGTTGCTCCTTATGGATGAGCAAAGAAAGTGGTTTCTTGAGATGGTCTACAATCCTGGTGAAGACCGTTGAAAGAATTTAGAATATTCCATAAACTTAGTTGCTCAAGTAGCAGCAGGGTTTGAGAAGACTGACTGGGGTTCGAAAGAAGTTCTACTGTGGGTAAAATGCTATCAAATAGCATCACATGCCATAGAGAAATCATTCGTGAAGAGTCAATCGATGTGGCAAACTTTATTGTTGTCTTATTTTAAGAAATTGCTACAGATACCCCAACTTTCAGGGACCACCACCCTGATCAGTCAGCAGCCATCAACATCAAGAGCAACCATCAAGCTCTCTGGAAGCCCAGATGGTAGTTACCTTTTAATTCATTTTATTTTTTTTTTTTAGCAGTAAAGTTTTTTAAATTAAGGTATGTACACTTTTTTTAGACATAATACTATTGCACACTTAATAGACTACAGTATAGTATAAAACGTAATTTTTATATGCACTGGGAAATGAAAACATTTCATTTGACTGGCTTTATTGCAGTATTTGCTTTATTGTGGTGGTCTGGAACTAAACCCACAGTATCTCCAAGGTAAGCCTGTACTCAATGATTCCATTCCTTTTTCCTTTCTTTTCCTACCATATACTAAGTGGTAGAACTTAAGAGACAACTCTTTTGCTTTAAAATAGAGCTGAGTTTCTAAAATCCCCCCAATTAATGATTCATCTCTATTAACAAAGAAACTCCTGAGAAGACTGAAAAATTGCGGCACTTTTCATGGATTCATGTGGTAGTGAGATCTGTTTAATCAAATTGCAAAAAAAAAAAAAAAAAACAAGAAGGGAGTCCAAGAAAGTTTCACAGCATGAATTGCTTTGGAAATAGGCATATATGGGTGAAATGCCACAGTGGAGGCCTGGACAGTCAGGGACTATCCCATAGGTCCTAGGCTCTGGAAAATGAGGAAATGATGAGAGACAACAGAGAAGTGAGAAAAGTTTGCTTCGTATCTGGTACTTTTCCTCCCCACCTCTTCCATCACCTGAGTTTGTATGAATTTTTAAGGGCACTGGGAGATGGGTGAACCCTGTCTGTCCTATAAAGAAGCTACCAAAAATGGGCCTCCTTCCAAGAAAAATCCAGGATGAAGTGTTCAAATAAAAGGGTATGCGCAAGGATGTACTGTAGACAAAAACCAATGTCTTTCACAGTCACATCTGATAGTTGGGAGGTGAGTGGGGACCAATGCATTAGGGATGGGAGTTAGCCTTTGCCCCACATCAGCAAGCGCTAATACCTGCTACTGCCTTTAGGTTGACCTAGCCTCATGCTGAAGAGACTGAAAGACCAAAGTAAGGGTCAGTTCACATGGTCCTCAAAGAATGGTCCACTTTTCCATATTGCACATCACTGAAATCTTGGGAGAGCCACAATCCTTGGGACCGAGGGAGCATGTAGGGTACTATAGGTGCCACCATATACAGCAGCGGGATCCACAGAAGGGAAGTCTGTCTAGAGGAGAAGGTGCCACTTGTTCTACCTACATTTTTATTGTAGAGAACCCAACAACCATGCAGCAAATGTACTTGGCACTCCCACAGGAATTGCGTTTGGGGAATTAAGCCAGTTAGAAGATAGGAGGATGTCATTCAGGGGAGGAAATGCCCTACCAAATGGAAACTGCCTCCATATCCCTAGATAGTCCCTCTTTAGCCCAGAGTGATGCTTTCCTGGATACACACAGACTCATGCAGTCTCTACGATAGGACCTAAGTTAATGGACACTGTTTTCCATTAATAAACCAGTTGATACAACAATAAAAGGCAGACAAATGAGCCAAACTGGTATTAGTTAACAATGAAATCAATATATTTTCTGGTCATATCTTCATGTTACCTTCCCATCTCCCCAGTAAACTAGAATAAGCAATGTTCATTTCTACTCTACTGCCAAAGAGCAATCTAGGTCTACAGCCATTCAGTCTGTTAATTAAAGTAATCCACATTAATTTAGTCCACTTGTTAAGCTGAATGGTGGGTAAGTTCTTCAGTAAACAAATTAGTCTCAAAAGCTACCAGTTAGAAGAGCCTGGGTGTCTCAGACAATTGGGCATCTGACCTCAGCTCAGGTTATGATCTCGTGGTTCATGAGATCGAGCCCCACGTCGGGATCTGTGCAGACAACTCAGAGCCTAGAGCCCACTTCAGATTCTGTGTGTCCCCCCCCCCCCCGGCCCCTTTCTGCTTGCACTCTCTCGCTCTCTCTCTCTCTCTCAAAAATAATAAACATTAAAAAAAAATTTTTTTTTAAGCTACCAGTTAGCTACCTCCCACCATAAAGATTCACCGACTTTATCACCACTCTCAAACATAGTAAGCCTGCCCAATCCCAATCCTCTCAAACATAGCTCCTGGTATAGACAGCACGAGTACAAAGAGAAAGGTTCACAGGGAAGGGGAGAGTTGTCAGGGTTCTTGCACTTGTCTGTATGTCCTGCTGGTGGTAAGCAAATCCCAGACCTGTGTCTCATGGTAAGCTGGGAATGTCCTCAGGACCCTGCAGGGAAGAAGCCAGGCTAGATAGTAAAATATTCCTGAACCACAGCAATGGACTCTCCTGCCCCTTCAAATGCTGACTCTTGCTAGCCTTAATCTCATTTTCTGTTTTGGGTCTTTTGCCATAGACCCAAATCCCTCATGATCTTTACATTTTCCTAGATCCTACTCCTGACTTCTATCTTGACTATGTTATCTATTGGCATCACCAAACTGGTAGAGTATAAAAGTGGCTTAAACTCACTGATCCTACCTTTTCTTTCTCCACAGTCATTCCAAAATGTTGGCCAGCTAAAGCAGCAAAAATACTTCGTTATTTCTCTCCCTGCCTGGTCCCATTTTCTCCACAAAATTTTGCCAAAAGCTTCTTCTTACCATTCTTTTAGATATGCATGCCTGTCCTTTGGATCACCCTTTTGCTTTTAGTGAGCCACCCAAATTGTCACCATGTAACTATGCTTTTCTCTTACTCCCCATCTGACTTTTCTCGGTGCTCCTCTGTCAATACAGTTTCATGCGGTCACGTCCACCTAGACATTTACACATATACATAAAACACAATTTTTCAAAGCCCTGTACAGCCCTATGTCAGAGAGATGGGCTGGAGAAGACCACTTTCTATGAAAAACTTGGGACAGAAAAGATGGTCAGTGACAATTGATTTCTTGCCCTCCAACTGAACTGCAGTTAACCTACCATAGGAGGAAAAAAGAAAAAAAGATGTTTTTTTTCTTAATAAAAATATCTTCCAAGAAGAGTGTTTATACAACTTTCCTAAGTAGTGCATCTATTACTACAACATCCAGTTTTCTTCAAAGTTCATTGTACTTCCTTAAAGATAGAGGACATTAGGAAGGGTCTGAGTCATAGTTTATACATACTGTTCTAGGTCTCATTTTACCAAATGGTTTGAAGATGAGTGTTTCCTATGTTTGTCTTTTAAAGATTTAAAATCCTCCAAAATGTCAGTTTCCAATCTTCAAAAAAAAATGATCCAATAATAAAAATTAAACTGTGATTAAACAAACATCAGTATAATTAAACAAAATATTTATAGGCATGATTCTGAAGCTTGAATGTATGCTAGTAATGATGCAATGATTTATAACTAGTATTATTAAACTGTTACTACTTGTGGTACTTACCTTCAATCAGATGAAATTGTTTAACGAGATCTTTTATATCCAGAGAAGTATTCCCTGAAGGAATAAATGCAGGAAATTAGAGACATCAAATTCCCAACTTAAAATGCCTTCCTTTTCAAAGCAACAAATATATAATCTCAAGGAATAACAAACCTTCTCTAAACACAATGAGTTCTTTAAAATAAACTGCTGCAAACTGGGTGATGTTTGGTGGGTTGGTTTTGAGAACTGCTCTGCTAAGTCCCTCGAGCAGAGTCTTGAGGCCATAAGGTACGACAAGTCTGGGCTTTGAAGAAATCATTTGGGCAGGATGTCTGTAATATCAACTATAATGAAGAAAAACAAGGTCTTATAAATAGTATATGATAGCTTCTGACAACAAATCTGTCTCCTATAGAAATTATTACCTTTAGTTCCAATTTCTAGGCATTTATTCTAGCAAAGTGGGCTAATTCTTAATGGTAGTTAACACACAGGTGTGAGTGCGCGCGCACGCGCACACACACACACACACACACACACAATAGCTCATTATGTGCAGATGAGCAATATAGTAGCACTATTAAACCCCCTGGGGAAAGCCCTGGTGAGAATTCTAGGATGATAGTAAAAACAAAGAACCAACCAAACAAAACTTGTTTCTGTAAAATTTAGTAAATATTTTGTGCAGAATTTCAGGAAAGATAAATTAAGCTCGTGTATCGGTGCCTAAACATCCTTTGAAATTACATGGGCACTGGCTTTTTCTCTGTACCTTCATCAGATAGAATTGTAGAATAGAGTTTCTACAAGAAAACATCTTTTTCCTCATTTTTCTAAATGTATCCCTGAACACGTTGATCGTCTTTCAATATACAATTTTTAGCCTTTGCTTTAACAATCAGAATAGGTATAATTTACTTGTGGTATCACACCACCCACTACCCTATGCACGTCTCTCTTTTCTCCTATCCTCCCTTAACCTCTGCCCTAGTCTTCCCCTCTCTCCCCTTTCTGCCGCCTTTCTGATTTTAAGTGGTACCAAGGGTATTGCATAGTCCAACCTGTAATGCTCAAGAGTTGCAAAGATTGCCATCCTAAACTGTGTGTCAGTGTGTGTGTGTGTGTTCTGTTTCACTGTACAAGATGATTTCAGGAGGTTTATAAATACATGTAAAGAACAGAAGTAACTAAGGAAAGGAGTTCAATGGTAAGGGAAAAATCATGGTAGGAAAAATATGATGAAGCCACAGGTAAGGTTAGTATCCCCATGCAAGCCATACATCCTACACTTTGATGGAGATGGCGTGTCAAATCAGCCCCTGAGCTACCAGGCAGCCATCACAAAATAGGAAAAATTTGGTTAAATGGTTCATGTTTCTGAGATAAAAAATCAGTTGCCTGGGAGACTCAGAGGCATTCTGAACACCGAGTCCCAGGAGAAATTTCTCCCCCAGGTCCTCATAAAGAGGGGAATAGTGTGATATAATGAATCATGTCAACAACATCCCTACAGTCGAGTAACGAGTTTCATAGAGCTAAGTTGCAGGGTTTAGTTACAGCAATTATATAAGGAGCCAACCTCTAATAAAAAGTTGTGTGTCATAACAAAATGCTGAATATTTCGTCTTCTCAAAGGTCAGGAAAAAAAAAATGAGTCTCTGTTGGTCAAAGCAAATCTTTTGAGGATATAATTAAGTGTATTGAATCCTTTAATGAAAATCTACTCTCAAAGTTTAAGTCAACTTGACCTTTACTGAATTAAACTGTCTTTAAAAAACCACTAGTGCGCAAAAAGCAAACAAAAACAAAAAAACAACCAAAACAACCCCACACCACTAGTGCAGCTTTGGCAGGCTACAAGCTAAACGTTAAGGGATGTAGGCAGTAATTGTATGCATGATCCACAGATACGCTATTTTTGTGTGCATGTGTATATAATTTTTTTTCAAGTACACATTTTGCACCCCAGTGTGAGTGGATAAGTCACGTTTGGAAAAGCGGCTTACCGGCAGCCATGATGGAGCTACCCAAACACCCTTTCTGTAGGCAGTTGGCAGTTGCTGCCACCAACCGTGGACAGAACGGCCGTACAGTGATCCTATTGGTTCTCCGCGCAGGCGGTATGCCGCGCCCCCAACCACTCCACACTCTGGGAGTGTGCGAGGCCTTTCAGTGCCCCAAGACCTGGGATGTTGTACGTCCTACAACACAGTCCCATGAGAAAAATTGTCCTGAGCAAGTTGAGAAATACTGCGACACCAGCAGGACTACATCGACGGGTAGTCAGAGACAGACACACACACACACACACACACACACACACACACACACACTGAGAGCTTAAAACCGACCGCTTAATTCTACCCAAATCTCTCCTTTAGAGGTTACTTGTCCAAAACTTCTTTTACTACCCCGACCCCTGTGCTGAACTGTGAGCTTGCGTTTTTACCCACTCCCCCAGGGCTAACGCCTGAGCGGGACAACGGTGCTGTAGGCTGAGAATGCGGGAGTGCGGGCTTCAGAGCCACAGGAAACGTCAACAATACACACCGCTCCCTTAAGACCTACGTTGGGGTCTGTGCTTGGTTTGCCGTTGGTTTGGTGGGAAGGGCAGCGAAACGGAGAGCGGGCGTCCCGGTTCCGCGTCCAGTTCAGGAGGCGCAGGTGGCAGACCCACCGCCGGGACTCCCGGAGCTCCGCCACACCCACGGTTGTGAGCCTGCCCTTCCCCACGGGCCTCCCACTCCGAGGGCCCTCCGTCTTCCCCAGCACTGGAAGAACCATCCACCGAGCCCACCGCGAGAGGCGCCCCGAGGGCGTGACCGCCTCCTGGGCCGCAGGGCGGGGGGGGGGGGCCTTTTCTCCAGACTCCCCCACCTTTTCCTTTCCGCCTACGCTATAAAAAGCTTCCTCGTTGCCCCCTTGCCGGCGGCTCCTGAAGGAGTAGAGGCGCTGAGCTGGGTATTTATAGCCCTGTGGACGTCAGGGCGTGCGTCACAAAGCTCCTCCCTCCTGCTGAGGGCTCGCGGTCAGGAAAGGAGGCGGAGCCTCAACGTCCCCAGCCAATGGGGAGCCGCAAAGGACAAAGGCTCCAACTCCGCGGGCCAGACACGCAGGTGGGCTTTGCCTTTTCTAGAATGCAAACTGCCGTTTCCAAACCGCCAGAAGTCGCTCAAGGCTACGGCCTTTCCACTTCTCATCTCTCATCATAAAATAAGAGCTGGTGTAGAAGGAAACAAATAGATTTATAGCATTTCTTGCAGTCGCCGCCTCGCCTCTTCGCACTACCCCTTCCTCCACAATGTTACTCTTTTCAGCCAGCTTTTAGAAGAATAGTCTGTCACGGTATACATAATGCTAAAATGTTGAAGAGAACGAATAATTTTATGCAACACAGTACTTTCCCTTTTGAGAAAATCACCTGTGGGAAGAGAATTTGGCAATAATCTTGAGGCTTCCACTTTCTGTAACTCGGATCTGGCAATACAGACACAACCCACCCTCCCCAAATCCTACTACCAGAAACCGGTTGCAATTCAGACCAAAGTAAAGGCACATCGACTTGTTTCAAATACCTGCTCCCTGCTCTTTCATCCATTCAAACTCACATACTTGAGCTGGGCATTAACTGCCACCATAATCATGATGACCAAACTCCAAACGGGCTTCAACGTAATTCGTTTTCAAATATTTAAACAAGAATCATTGTAAATCAACCAAACAGTATCTTCAAGGCATAGATATGATTTAAAAAAAAAAAAAAAAAAACAACTAAAGAAATTCAGAAAACAGTTAAGGCTTCCAGAGCTCTTAAGAGGCAATGCTTAGGGCACCAGTCTCCATTTATGCTGCACAGAGAGCACTTTCTACACATATTAAATCTTCCAAATAATAGTTACTGAGTGCTCATTATGTCACAGGCTCCCTCTTCTCCTGAAGATTGCATTTTGAAAGCAGAAATGCTAATTTTAGATTGTGATGATAGGTCTGCAGATGATACTTGTCCTTGGCCACTGTCCCAGGCCCCATTTTGGTGGATAAAAGTGAAATGAACCATTTTTGGTCGTTTCGTTCATAATATATTTAACTATCAAAGATAGAAACTTTCTAAAACCCCCAAGTACAAACCCCATTTATGGCATCTTTGGGAATTATTTATGCTTCTGTAGCCTAACCTTGGCAGGCCACCTCGGACACACAGGTCTTAGGTACTGTGCAGAATATCTGCAATGCATGTCCTCTTTCCACATTTCATCAATGACTCTTTTGTCCAAGTCCCTGAGAGGCAAATTGTTACAGTGAAAACATTTAACCAAAAATTTTCAAACCACTATTCACTGCTTTGATTTCTAGAACTCTTAATGATTTCAGGCGGTTTTATATTCTTCTTGTCCTTTCAGTCACTAGGGATCTAAATGCAAAATGATACTCTGCTTTGCATTTCTCCTTGCTCCCCATCCTTACTTCATGGAAGTTCAAGGCTCTTGGCGTGACCTCTGCAAAATTCAAATGTTATTTCGTTCCCACCTGACTCGAAACTGGCCTGAACACACATACTGTTTGTCACCTCTGTGCCTTTGCTCATCAAGACCAAGGCCTGAGATGTTCTTCTAGCCATCATTTTCACCTGACTACATCCTTTAAAACTCCGGGATCTCTTACTTTAGGAAGCCAATGGGTTAGAAGCATTTCCTCAGTGGCCCCATGATAATACACTCTCTGAGCATAACCTTGCTATATGTTTGGTTTGTGTTTGGCTCTTCTCTCAGATTTACTAAATACTTACCAAAAGATGATAACCTAGGGTAGTGTTGCTTTAATTTAAACCACCTGCACTGGAATCATTTTTAGGAGCTTGTTAAAAATGCCTTCCTAAACCCTACCTCATAGCTACTGAGTCAGATTCTCAAAGGCAGGCTAATTTCATTTCTACAACTAAAATTTGCAACCAACTGGCCTGTGGCTGGACAAAGCGTAACCCAGAGCTCACCCAAGTCAACTGGGAGCTAGAGCTCAGTCTTTCTGGTTTTCACAAGAAAGCCAATTATAATGTGCACTGGGCAAATTATACTCTAGTGAAGAAGAGACACATCTTTTATCGATCAACTTTCCTGTCTCCTGCTCCCGAGCCCTTGCTGTCCTTTTCTCTTTCCTAGCTTCCAAGTCTCCTCCCTCTATTATGTATCTCCTGGGGAGGATATGAGCTTAATTTTTTTTCTACAAGATATACCACCAACAAAATTCAAGAATATGTAAGAAACACCAAACAGTACATCGTGACTGTCAATGTGTATCTGCATCGATTCAGATCCATAGGTGTATACTTGCCACCACAATTTGCTTAAGGAAGCAATCAACTAGGAAAGTTATACAGCAAAGGAATACCCACACACATGCACATGTGTGTCTATTTTAAAAATCAAATATGCACTGTCCTTTTAGTTGGCAGAAGCATAAGAGTGCAAATTCTATAATCATTGACTTGCACAATATTCAACAATTCCTTGTTATCTGTGACATCTGAAATACTTCACTTGCTCAAATACTTAGCTATCATGTGCTAAAATCAGACCCTAACCTAATAAAAAAATCTTAAATATTTTAACACCACAAAGGTACATGTCACATTAGACCATACCTCCAAGCTGTGACAAATTATGTGTTCAGGGTACATATAGAGATTTCTCTCATCGTAGGCCAAATCTAATACAAAAATACATTTGACGCTCATAAATTAGAAGATCCATTTAAGAGCCTCCAAAATAGGAATGAGGAAGGAGTGATGCCAACATAAAAAAGCACACGTAGATCCAAGTTGTTCTGGTTATAGGATTATTTTCTTCATCCACGAGGGGGTAAAGAGCAAGTCACACCAAGCTAAGTTTCTAGGCAGATCACAGTTCACAGGCTGGTTAAATCATGGCACGCAGGCCAGAAAATGTTATGAATTACTCAACTCAAAAATGTTCTCAGATTTCAGTCTAATAGTACTATACCTGCACTGTGGTTTTTGTTAGAGACTTTAGAATCATTACCTACCCCACTAGGTAGGGAGGTACTCTCCATACTCTACGGCCCTGTTGACACACACAAACCACAGGGGCTATCCGGCACCAAACATAGGAAGAGTTATAAACAGACCTACTCTTTGACTATTAAAGTGGTCAGTGAACTGAATACAAACTTATTTGAATCCTGAAATCTCTCTGGAGAGATACAAATAAATTTTTAAAGCAGTGAGTGCAGGAATAGTTTTTGTTTAATCCTAAAGTACAGGGCTTCATGTAACCTTTGAATACTGAATAATAGTTCAAACAATATTTGAACTGAAAATTCAAGTGAGTATGACCTGAACCAAGAACTTTGGGTTCAGAATGCTCCACAACCCTAACTGGAAAGTCTGGCTCATATGCTATAGCCAAGGACAAAATGGCTAGGGCCAGATTTCACAAATTCATAATATTCTTCCCTTAAGCCTCAATGAAATTAGGCTTCCGATATTTTTAAACACCAAATGTTTCCTTCAGAAAGCATCTACTTGGCTTCTGCATCTGCTCATTCACTGAATGTAAGATAGCAATCTTTTCTCTCTGGCTAGCGTCAAAAATCCAGGCAGGATTCACACCAGAAAGAGTCCATGTGAATAAAACACTTTGGAAGTGAGGAATCATGAATATAATTTAGTCAAAGTCGGTGAGGAATAATTATTTCTTTCAAAGAAATTATCACTCCCTCAGAATCAGATGAAGTAGGTTAAAGCTGTCAACATCCTAGCTGCTCCTCCTAGGTTTTATTTTGAAAAGAAATATTAAAGTATTAATATCATATGAGATCATGCTTCAGCTACAAGGATATGTAAATAAATGACACCCCAAGAGGATACTCTCTTTAGCACAGTATAAATTTTAAAAAAATCTAACCTTAAGCCTGAGCCAAGTTAGGTACACAATTATGGCAGAAATTCTCAAGTGACTGAGGTATTTAGACTCTTCAAAAACAAAGGTGTGCAGCACTGGGCTAAGAGGTGAATTAAATGACAACAAAAATTAGCAATGAAGGATTAAAAATTAACTTTGAACTCCTTTTATAGAATAACCTGAGCTAAGGAGACAATGATTAAATCCTGGCAACAGATAGCCCAGCAAATCCTTCACCAGCAAATATTCTGAGGGAAAAAAAAACAATCACCTATGTTCATTTAAGAATACCTTGTCAAGTAATTTGTTAAAAGACCTCCAAAAGTTGGTAACGAGATAATTTATCACAAAGATAAGGAAACTCCTAAAATATAGGTATTATTTATCTAGCCAATAGACCAGGCTTTCTAATAAATTAGCAAAACAGTTCTACTTTTGATTGTAAAACTATCTATTTGCTTCTACTTGGTTGGCTTTCAAAGGAAAAAAGTGTTCATTACTTTGAAACATTCTGTAGACGATCTGGAGATAAGTATTTTTGATGACACAACTTCAGCCGAAGCGCATTTGTGTTTTAATAAGGAAAACATGAAATTCTGGGTTATTAACACATTTTGTTTTACAAGAATATTCTGTCTGTGGTCAAGAGATCTGTGTTCTATTCACTGCTCCACTGATAACAGGAATAATTGATTAGGATCAATTAGCCTTTTTGTGCCTGAGTTTGTCTAGACAATGGGAATAAGAATATCTGTGCTATGTTATTCACAAGTTAGAGGATAAAATAAAACACTAGAAAGCACTTTTATTTTTTTTCAAAACACAATATAAATGCTATGTCATAATACTGTTGATAATTTTACAGGTGCCTCCTAGTGTTATATGCAGTCGGATGTGTGCTTAAGGTAGGCATTCCTAGAAGATCACAGGTGGAATAGTTTGCTTTTATTTTAAAAATAATAAATCACAAAACTAAAATGTTTGAACAAGGTCACTTAACCCTCTCCCCAGGTGGTTAGTTATAATTACTAGTATCCTCATTATTATTACTTTTTAGCTATACGTTTAAAAGAGGAGATCTTTAATATGTCAGCCTAACTGGGAAAATGTGTCCCTGGCACAGGTGGTTTTCAGAAGAAAAGCCGGTCTTCGGGCTTCCAGAAGAGCTGTGTCCTCTGCTTTCATTTTAAAGTGCAGAACCTGGTAGGGAGGGACAGAACAGGAAGTCCGAGTCTATCACTGAGGAACCAGTTCCCTCAGAGAGGCCAGAGCAGCATGGATGCGGACATGCAATCTGTTTTCAAAGTCGTAGCCAGAGAAATCCTCCTGTAAGACCAAAGAAGGAGATTTATGAACTCTATGAACTGAGCCTTCTGAAACACTGCAACATAAGCCACACGATTTTGTGCTTCCTCAAGTAAAATCTCTCACACTGCTTCCCATCCACTCAATTTTATTTCCCAAACCTCAAACTTCGGGTTCATTTCTAAAATGTCCAGGAGGATGTCATTAATGCTGTCTTTGGAAAATTGTCTTCATGTTATTCCTGAAATAGTAGTCTTGAACTGTGCTCAATCTAACCTGCTATTAGAAATTCTTCATTCAAGACTATAGTTATGGGGGTGCCTGGGTGGCTCAGTCGGTTAAGTCGACTTTGGCTCAGGTCATGATCTCACAGTTCGTGAGTTTGAGCCCCGTGTCAGGCTCTGTGCTGACAGCTCAGAGCCTGGAGCCTGCTTCGGATTCTGTGTCTCCCTCTCCCTGTGCCCCTCCCCTGAAGTGTGTTTTTAAAGCAGGATGGGCGATTTCATTGAGTTTCTTATATTAGTAATTTCACTTAAACATCAAGGGCTCACCAAATCAATTAGTTATTACTTTTCCTTTCCAGAAATATCAATCAGAACAATCATCTCACAAAACTTCTTGAATTCAGACTCGAGTGGACACAACAGAGGGTAAGAAGGGCCCTGGAAAAAGGTAGATACAGTATTTTTACCTTTGCTTGAAGAAGTAGAGTTCTGCCTCTTGCTACAGTCTATGAATGTAAGAAAAACATAGTATCTTTTAATATCTATATTTGGACACACTCAAGCAGAAAATGTTATAATAGGATAGATTAATTAAAACAATTCACAGTAGACACAGAGGTGAGTCAACTGCTCATTCTAGTTTAGTCACTCAATTTTTCTTTAATGATGCTTGTTAAGTTCACACTAAGGCATTACTAAATAATTATGCATAACCCTCATTATACAACAAGAGATTAACAACTTGGAAGAGTTATTATAGCTTAAGTCTTAGGGAGCAACCTAAAACTGATGATCATTAAAAAGTTTACTTGACATCAGTAAGTTAGACTTTGGAATGCATTACTGATTGAGAACATGAGCTTCATGTTTCCAGAAATGGACCAGGCTTGTTATGTTTTAAGTACACATTTTAAGGCCATATTAAGAGTAAAACTTTTCCTAAAGAATATGGTGTTAGGGTTTTCTACAAAAAATGACAAAACTTGCCTTTTCTACTTTGGTAAAATTAGAATTTAAAATGACTTACCAATTACAAGCCTGTATTTGGCGAGATGGGCTACATATTTAAGGGTCAGTCTTGAATCATATTTCTGTTGATTTAGCTCTAATTTTAGAAAGCCTATTTATTTCAAAGTATAATGAACTTACTAAAAATTAGAATCTCATAAAGCTAGTATTATGTAACTGAGTTTCTAAAAGAAGGTAGCAAGCAAATCCACTCGTTTAAAAACAAAACTTCCCCAGTATACTTAAATACGTAATTGTCAAATTTATATGGCATTCTGAAATTTTTAAAGCAATCACCACATCATCCTCATTTATTCTCACCATAATCTCCATTCACTTGGCAAGGCGGGTATTTTTTATCTTGTTTTACACATTAGGAGGAGGATACATGGTTCAGGAACATAACCAGCCTCCTACACTAAGGTGAAGGCAGAGTCAGAATCCAAATGCAAATCCGTGTTCTTCTGAATAAGCCGTACTACTTCATATCCTACCATTCTAAAAAAGGCAATGATTTTCCCCTCGAGTGAGTTTTTGTCCAAAAAGGTACATTTATACTGCTCATTCCAGAGAAGAAACTGCCTCAGTAAACATAGTAAAAGAGGATGACTCACTTCTTGGATTTTTCCTGCATGAAATCAAGGAAAACAAAACCAAAAACCCACCATGTTCAATTCACTGACTTTAAATGAAGGATGCTTTGTGCCTGCTCACCTGTGCATTTTTGCTGATGAACGTTATTTAAACTATATGAGGCCTTACCTCCGGTTTGTCTAACAGAAGACAGCCAAGTTCATAGCAAGCATATGGCTGGACGTATAAGTTATTCTGACGACACAACTCATCTTTAACAGCACGCTGAAAGAACTGAAAGTAATACAAAAGTTACTACAATTAACTCATTTTCCCACCTAAGGTTCATCGCATCTTCAGGAGGCAGAAGGGGGGACTTATCTCTGTATTCTAGATGTTTGTTTTGGCACCCTTATTTCTTCCCAACCTCATCCATATCTACAAGCCCGCTGCATGCTTGCCTCCAGGCTATGCTACCCATCGGTCAGCTCAATTTGTGCTTCTTCTATTTCCAGTTGACAACCTAGCCTCTACTGATCTTAATGCGGAAAACATCATGATCTGCATCTCAAAGTAACATACCAATATTTAAAACAGGAAGCACACAAGCCAAGAATCAGCTCCTGACACATATCTTGACTGTATCTTGCGGATACTTAAGTATGTGATCTAAAGCAGGCTACTCAGAGCTGTGTAATAACTATCATGACCCTGTGCTGAAAAAGTAATTTAAAATTATAAAATAAAAGTATGTCAACACTCTAGGATTTAAAAGTCAAAGTCCCCTACTACTGTACATGAACTCTTTTAAAGAGTAATCAAAATTACACTGGGATATACTTCAAAACGTCCAACGACACAAAAACTTTAGAAAAATTCCCCCAACTATATTTGAAAATAATGAATGGTTCTCTTCCATATAGTATGTACACAGAATATCTTAAGCTAACACTTTTCTAGACTTTACCTCCAGGGTTGCTTTGGTAATCTGCAGTTACAGACACAGGAAAAGTGAACGCATGCTAACATATCTGATCATCTTGGGGATTTATCTAGCTATGAGGCTTCATTTTGCTCCTTTAAAACTGTCTGCATCCTTATTTCCTCCTTCTCCAACTGAGACTGTCATCTCTGATAAGTAACTCCTGCCAGAAGAAAAGCCTGTGTATAAAGAAGCAATGTAAGAATCTGAAGTTACACGTTACTAACTAGTATTCTCCACCAGCACCTTCCAGCATCTGAGAGGAGAGGACACGGATCGGTAGAGGGTTAAGCTCACACTGCGGCGAAAGGTCTGGTTTTGTTGAATGCTTTTTCCATTGTCCTTATTCCTAAGCACACATATAGGCTTTCACAGTCTATGTTCCTTGGCCACAGCATTAACGGTTTACCTGAACAGCATCTTCTGAGTTTCCCAGACATTTGTGTATGGCACCAAGAAGCAAATACTTTAATCCAACAACAGATGAATCATCCACTTCATGGCAAGCTTAAGGAGAAGTGAAAACAGCAACAAGGATAATAATTCACTTAATTTCTTAAACATCATGAGTTAAGTATTTCATTGTTCAGTGACCTGAATATTCAGTTCACAATCCTGCTCCCTGAAACTCAGAAGGCTCCTTTTCCTCATCCATTAGTGAATACCCTTATTCAAAGAAAGGCAAAGATATCAAACATCTGGGCATCCAGAGGACTCGGAATTATATCATATTGTTAGTAGGAACAAGAAACCAATCTGCAAAGGCTACATACTGCGTGCAGGATTCTAACTATATGACATTCTGGAAAAGGCAAAACTCTGGAGGCGGTAGTTCCCAAAAGTCTGGGGGAGGGAGAGGAAGGGAGGAACAGCTGGAAGACAGGGGATTTTTAGGGCAGTGAAATATTCTGCAGGATACTACCTCTAAGTGTGGCTACATGTCAGTTCGTACTTGTCAAATCACACAGAATGTATGAAACAAAGAATGAACTCTAATGTATGACTAAACCCTAATGATGCGTCAGCATTGGTTCACTGGCTGTAACAAATGTATCCATCTGGGTGAGGAGGGGGGGTGAGTAGGGGGGTGGGAGGGGTGGCAATGTTGATGGGGAGGCTGTGTGTATGGGAAAGTGAGGGGTGTGGTATGTGGAAACTCTAGTACTTTAATTTTGCTAAGAACCTAAAACTACTCTATAAAAATACTTCTAAAAAATTCTATCATATTAACTTCATAAGCCATATGGTGGGCACCTTTCCACGTTTGTACTGATGCACTGCACTCATCACTGAGGGGGCATCCGCCATGACCCCTCCACTTCAAGAAGCTTGCCATCTACCACGCAGGATGGGCACACATGTTGGAGGATGTTACAGGAGTTTTTCCAAGGAAATGAAAAGGGTGGAAAATTGGAAACACAGTGGAGCTAACAGAGGAGGAAAGGAAGTTAACGGTTTCTATGGACCAACAGAGATACTGAGATTTGGTAAGATTTTATAAATAGATACACATACATATGTACACACATATACACACACACCTTTGTTTGTGGCTGGTTTAAGCCTCAATAAAAAGGTGATATTTGAGTAAAGACCTGAAGGAAATGAGTGAAGGAGCCACATGGATGTTCAGAAGCGCATTTGCAGACAGAAAGAAGAGAAAGTGCAAAGGCACTGAAGCCAGCGTGTGCCTGGTGTGTTCAAGAACAGTGAAGTGAGTGTGGCTGGAGCCTGGTGAGCAAGCAGGAGGAGCAGTGAGAGGCAATGGGGTGGACGAGGGGGGAGAGTGGTGGACAGATCAGAGCCCTGTAGGCCACTGAATGGACTTGGGCATTTACTTTAAATGATATGAAACCACAGAGGGTTCTGGGACCCAAAATAACATGACTTCATTTAACAGGATCACTCTGGGCACTATGTTGAGGATATACAGAAATATTTTTAAAATGCAGAGGAAGAAGGGCACCTGGGCGGCTAGGTTGGTTAAGTGCCCAACTTTGGCTCAGGTCATGATCTCACAGCTCGTGTTTGAGCCCTGCACTGGGCTCTGTGTTTACAGCTCACAGCCTAGAAGCCTACCTCGGACTCTGTCTCCCTTTCCTGCCTGTGCTCTCTTTCTCTCTCTGCTCCTCCCCTGCTTGTGTGCTCATTCCCTCTCTCTCGCTCCCCCTTGCTCCCCCTCAAAAATAAACATTTAAATGTTTAAAAATAAATGGATAAATAAATAAAATGCTGAGGAAGAATGCAGTGCACAGGGTGGGGGAAGGGCTACAAATGAAACCACAAGATGAGCATTGTAAGAATCCAAGTACATCTGCTGATGAAGGAAGTTACAGATGGGGGGGTCTGAGAAGCTGAATACACAAAGCTGGGTCAGCATTTAATTAATGCATTTGATTGCTTTCATCCACTACCAGTTTTTTTCTGGAACTATTACTCTACAGAGATCTTCTCTGTACTCTACATGGCTGAATAGATTTGGATCATTACTCCTTAAACTGGGGAATGATAGAAACTAATTAATCGATCTCAAAACTGCACTAATATTTAACAAAGATATTAAAGAATTATATCATGTTTACTCAAGAGCCTCCCTTTCTCCATGACCACATCATTGCTATTTATTTTGATACCTGGAAAGGGATTCAGAGACTATTTAGTCACATTAAGTGATAATCATTTCTATGCCTGTCAATTACAGCCTATTTTATATGTGCATTTGTGTCTGAATTATCTCTATACAGTCTCGCATTTGTGCATTACAAAGAATAAAATTCTGTATTGTTCCTTAGAGTTAGACATTGCTAGACATTCTAGACTTGCATCAACAACCAGGGATTGTTTATTCCCCGTGAACTTTTCCCATAGCTATAATAAAAATGACTTTATGAAGGCTATATTACCATAACCTATGGTCCTGGGTTTTTGTTTGTTTGTTTGTTTGTTTGTTTTAGTATTTATTTATTTTTGAGAGAGAGAGAGAGAGAGCAAGCAGGGGAGGGGCAGAGAGAGAGGGAGACACACAATCCGAAGCAGGGTCCAGGCTCTGAGCTGTGAATACAGAGCCCCGTGCAGGGCTCGAACTCATGGACTGTGAGATCATGACCTGAACCGTAGTGGGACGCTCAACCAACTGAGCCACACACGCGCCCCCCCTATGTTTTTTTTTTTTAAATACATGAATCAAAAATCTAGGCTTCTAATTACACTCCTAGGTATTTACTCAAGAGAAATGAGTATATGATGTCCACACAAAAGACAAGTACACTTATGATGTATACTTATGTTTGTAGCAGCTTTACTCATGATGGCTAAAAAAAACCAGGAACAAATCAAACGTCCGTTAACAGGAGAAAGGATAAACACACCATGGTACAGATTTAGCCCCACAGTGAAGTGTCGCTCAGCAGGTGTAAGGAACGGACTACTGATACGGGCTACAACACGGATCACTCCCACAGGTGCTATGCTGAACAAAGGAAGCCAAGCCAAGCAATGAAAAGTACACATGGTCTGAACTTCTATGAAGTTCAAGGATAGGTGAAAGTAATCTGTGGAGAGAGAAATCAGAACAGTGGTTGCCTTGGGGTGGGGACTGACCGAGAAGGTGCCCAAGGGAAATTACAGGGGTGGTTAGAAATGTTCTAGATCTTCATTGTGGTGGTGGATGCCAGCATGCATATATTTGTCTAAACTCAATGAAGCAGATACTACCTGTTCATTTTAATAAACATGAATCAAACTTATATAAAACAAAGGGCTTTTGCTGGGGGGAAAAAATGTATGCATCCAGCAATCCCCAGGGCTATAAGAGTCGGCAACACTTTGCAGTCAGTGCGCCTCAGCACACACCGCTAACGATGTGAGCATGTCCGCACATTCCCGTGCTGCCTACACCTGTCACCTATTTGCAACAGAGCGTTCTTCACCACTCCACCATCTAATCCAAGAATGACAGATCTGTACTCTCTGAATCAGATAACGCTAACGGGAAACCGAAGAAACCGGCCGATGAGTAGAGTTTTTTTATTACCTTGACTCATCCTCTGCAGGTTGGGGAAGGAGCAGTTGGGGAGGGCTTTCCACAGGTATAACACTTCGATGGAGGCCAGTACACACAACGCTCTGGTGGGAGCTACTTTCCGAAACCTCTCTGCCTGCAAGTGTGAGAATGATCACGCTGGGTTTGGGAAAACGAATTCAAATAAAAACATACTCGAGACATTAAAAAATGCACAGTTCATCTCTGACATCAACAACCCCCTCCAACAAAGCTAACAATGAGAACTTCTCTCTATATAAAAATTTTTGGCTTTCTAACCTTTAATGTATGATAGATATGCCTTTCATTCATTATTCAACTCCATCTACTGTTAAGATCCAGGGTGCATTCAGAAAACAGGATGAAAGTGGATTCATTTCAGTTTAAATCCAAGGAATTTATAAAAGCTGGGTGACCAGTAATAATGAATGGGCTTACGTGGAAGATGTAATTAATACTAGATGCATTTTAGTTACAGCTTTATTGACTTTTTAATTTTTTACCTAGTCCTAGTGGCCTCAGTGGTATTCCACATTATAACCCAGTTTATACTCAAGCTAAGTCACTCAATGTTCATTCATTAGTAACAAACTAAAATTATGGAAAATTCAGGATATGACAAGTTGTCATGTAACCCACAGTGATTCCACTAACTTTTTTTCCTAAAAAGTGTATAATAAATTAGGGTCTTTGTCCCTGCAGTACTGGGCCTTTCTACTGGTACATTTGATGCATGTTTTTATTTTTTAGAAGGTCCAAATGTGATGTGTTCAGTAAATTATTGAGACTCAATAGTCTGTACCTCTTGTCTAGATTCTGCCAATTTCGATGCTTCTGAAACCACCCAACTCCTTAGACAGGTGCTTTCCCTTTCCAGATGTGCTCATTAGCTCTACAAGGTCTGTAATGTGTCTACCCACTCAAAGAAATAACAGCTGTTTTAATCACGTGCAGCAAAAGCAGCACTTTCCATTCAAAAGAGAAGTATGCCCACGGGGGTAAATTTTCTCCATGGTGGCAAAGTGCACTGGCAAGTAAGTCGCTGGCTTGGATTAGGATTTCCTAAAACTTGTCCAAGATGGTGTCAGTTACAAATGCCCATCACAAACACACACCAGATCAATAGGCTCCAACGTACCTTTTTCACTGAGAATTGTTCAATCTGATTGTTTTTCCTTTTGAAGAGCTTCTGAACTTCTTTAAACACTATCTGCGCCCCATCCACGTCACCGGTGGCTCCCTGACAAACTGCAAGAAACCATTGTTGTACTCCCTAAGTATCAGGGGGAAAATGCCATGGAAAGACACTCAGGCTGATGGTACTTGGAAAACGTTACCAAAGAAAAACACGGGAGGGAGCAAGTGTTACATAGAGGCCTACAACATCCTGTTGATTGTCACACCACTGACTCAACAACTACTTCCTTGGGTTCCCAGAGTTTTGTGGGGACATACAGGAAAACCGTGGTCCTGGTCCTCTCATTGGGCGCTAGTCTTGGACGTGACAAAATTCCCAGCTATTGGCACAGTGTGGTCTAGCTGAGGCCCACATACTCAGAAAGTGGAATAAAAAGGAATCTAGGAAAGAATGATAAGGAGCCAAGAAGATCATGAAGCTTCATGGTGGATGGAGGATACCTCTCTGTGCCTGGAAAGAAAGTCATGAAATTAATCTTACACATGTTCATGGGCCACCTACCACCTACAAGCCACCAGCAAGAACATGGAAGAAAACACATGCTTTAACCCTAAAGAAATGTAAATTTCAGCTGGAGAAAGAAGATACACACATAGTCCCATAGCTATAATGTATATGTTGATAAGAGCCTTGAGGGTAGGATAACCAAAGTGCTTTTGGAAAGCCTCAGGAAGAGAAAGGAAACATTTCTTTCTGGAGTGATCAGGAGCTAGGAGTCAGTCTGAGAGCCTTGGAGGATGGTAAGATTTTGGCAGCCTGCACACAATCTTCATCCTACCCCAAGCCCCAGACAAAGACTTAATCATACTTGCTTCGCTTTGTATCTCTGAAGGTGAAACTTTACCAACTTTACCAACCACTCTTCTCAACTACAATGGCACTGAATTCATTTATATCAATTTTTTTTTCTTAGATGTTGTCTTTGGCACATATTTTTCAATCCCCAGCTGGAATGTCCATTGATTTCCTAATTCCTCCTTTATTCGAGCGCTCCTAAAACTAGGTGGTCCTCTATTCACATTCTGGGGCATGGTCAAGCAGAGCACCGGGCCACGGCATGTCACAGGATGACACCTGTCAGCAGGGCCGAAGAAGCAAAGGCACCAAGACTCAGAGAAGGCTGTGGATGTCAAGGTGATGGGAGAAGCAGAAGATTTTCTGCTGGGAGCATGAGGGATTAAGCTGAATGTTCAAGGGAGGGGCAACCACATTCCGTTAGGAAAGCGGCCCTGGTCAAAAGGACAGGGTATGAATTCATCCAAAATGACCTCATCTCCTGCAGCTTTGGCATCTCAAAAACAGAAGGAAATGCAGTGATTGTTTTGTATACCAACCCCATCAGGCTATAGATCAGAGAATGTAAAGGTCCAAGAAAGTTAAAAGACTTGCCTAAGGTCACCCAGTAAGCAAATGAAAAAGAGTAATGTCTGCTGCATCTAGTCTGACATCCTTCTCCGACAATCTGTAACTTTCTTAGTCACATAGTTTAAAAAAGGGACAGATGGTGGTGATGGCTGCATAACAGTGTACATGCACACTATGCCACTGAACTCAAAATGGTGAAAATGGCAGATTTTACATCATGTGGATTTTATGACAATTGACCAGTACAGGAAACTAAGTCCCTGGTGGCAGTGTTTCTAGTCCCTGAACATCCATCTGCCTGTCGACATGTACCTGTCCTTCAGGGCCAATTCAAATGTCAGCTCCTGCGAGATGGCAGATAGCTTGACAGAAGTGATCGTCCCCTTCCTGTGTATGCTTTGTAGTGGAGCTCCTGACACCTCTTACCATCTGCACAAAATCCCCTTGCAAAGGCAGAGACTAGTCTTTCATGCTTTATCAGCTCCCACAAACTGGTATAGTCCTGGGATTTCCAATATTTGGAGAAAAAATACTCCTCTATATAGCCGCGTTGCACATTTATTTCTTTGTGTTCCATGATCAACAAAGATTAAAAAAGAAACAGCTGCCCACGAGTGACTATGTGACTCAATAACATGTTAACAACTGATGGCTGTGCTGTCATGAAGACCTCTGCTTTTCATTTCATGCATTCAACATGTTGGGCACACGGAGGCTACTCAGGATATAGCTGGTACTTTCATCGGAGATGCCTGTGGGTTCTATAAAACAACTTTTTTTTTTTTGTTTATTTTAGTTTTGACAGAGAGAAAGAGCATGAGTGGGGGAGGGGCAGAGAGAGAGAGAGAGGGAGACACAGAATCTGAAGCAGGCTCCAGGCTCTGAGCTGTCAGCACAGAGCCTGATGTGGGGCTTGAACCCACAGACCGTGAGATCATGACCTGAGCTGAAGTCGGATGCTCAACTGACTGAGCCACCGAGGCGCCCCTGTAAAACAACTCTTAAGGCGTGAGACAAAGTATATTCACCACTATACTGAAAATAATCCTATTCAAACATAAGCTACAGAGCCATACAAAAATGGATGCCCTAGGGGGACTGTAGTCAAGAGTGTAGGTATAAAGAGCTTTCATGTTGACTCAAAATGAACCGCAGTTTTAGAACATCCGGGATATGCACACTTGCCACTGTTAATTCTCTTAAATAGATCAGTTAGGGGACTGGAATGACAGGAAATCCTTCATTAAATGCAAATATTCAGGGAAATGAGAGATTTAAAATTATGTCTGAATTTTAAAGAATCACTTATATGGCCATGTAAGGAGAGTTTATCAGAAGCAGAAAATGCACAGCCACTTGGTACTTTTCTTTAATTTCCACCTCTGCAAGTGTACATCATGATGGCATGACGGCACTTTATGCATCTCAGGGCACAGACATCCCTTTCTCCAGCAGGTGGCAGCATATCTTTATCTCCTGAGAGGAGGCCAAAACATGCACTCTTACTCATATCAGCAATGACAAGGGGTCTCTGCTAAATGATAGGCAGTGTTCAAATACCTCATGTTCTACAAAATCACACTGTAAATTCAAGAAGGTTTTAATAAGTAAAACAAGGTTGGAGCAGACTACTCAAATGCAACTTTGTAACCAGGGCACTAGTGATCCAAACAAAAATATTAACACAATTTAAAAGACATGTTAAATTCCTTAAAAAATATTTAAATTCTTAAAAACTAAAAACCATATTGTAGAAAGTAAAGGATAGGAGTTAAGGGTAGGCTGAGGCTGCTTAGGGCAAAATACACACAAACCCTCACAATAAGCGTTTTCAAAACAGAGCCTATGACCAAACCAGCCGAGAGGGGGAGCTGGTGTGCAGGACTGAGTCGGTCACCGCTGGGTGACTAGGTAGCACAGAACATTAACATGCTACGGAAAAGGAAGGAGAGGAAGAAGAACCCCACGTCTTCTTGACGTCTCCCTCCCATCTGCCAATGTGTGTGGTGAACTCACCACAGAAATAAGCTACTCACCTGCAGTTAAATAGGCGTAATAGCACTGGGACCACCTGGACTCATTTTTCAGCCTCTCAAAGGAATCAAATGCATCCTTGAAATTCAGCTCTATCATGCTGCACCAACCTATGAAAGAAATATTTTTAGTATGGGACCCTAAAGTCATGATTCATATCCTGTCTTTAAGCTAGGAATCTGATACAGCTGACCATCTTTGTCTCAGTGCCACATGCAAGCTACCTGAAAACCTGAAGACTTTTTTTTCTCTTAAGTATTTTCAATGTGACATTTTGCGTAAGGCAAGACAGCACTTCTGACTTCACAACCCATTAAGCAGTATGGAAGCAGTACACAGAATGACATAAAGATTTCCATGAAAACACCCTAATTTGTATCCTACACTCCAATTTGGGTGGTGAGATTAATCTAAGCACAGGAGTACTTCTCCAAGAGCAGGCACAGACACAGAAAAAGAAGGAATACTGTTAGATTATATACATAGTGAGGATCTCAAACAGTCTTCAAGCACCTGGGTGCTCCTTAATGATTATTAATTCTCAAACCCTTATGAGAAGTAGAGACAACAAGCCAGTTAGAGATTAAGTACTCCCCCCCCCCTCCCTCTTCAGGTTGGCAGCAGAGCTGAGAAAGAACCCCCTCTTTCCCAGATCAAAGCACCAGGAGACAGGCATTCTGGGAAGAAGCGGCAGCCACAAAAATGCAGGGAATTCTACCCTCATTTTTACAACAGTACCTGCCATTGCCATGTCCCCGTGTGCCTGGGCACCTGGCGTACTTCTAATTCTACTAGAGGCTTGCTAAGGTGGCGGACGGTGTTCTCATTTTACCAAGGAGAAAATCTAAGGCACGGAGAGGTGGGTGGGACTTGCTCAAGGCCACAGAGCTTATCAGAGGGAACTGCTAAGGACTCAAGGCCACTGCTCTCTGCTATCTACCTCCTGCTATATCTGCTTCCTCGTGAAGTACTTGTGCCATCTTGGACCTGCCTTTTTAGTACAGGGATGAGAGAGATCCACACTTCCAGAAAATCCAGTGTCAATTCTATGGGATAGGAGAAGTAGACATAGGACAGTAAAAATCGGGGCTGACAATGTCCATCCTGTAAGATGGGAATTAAGTGCAAAATATGTAGAGGTGCCAATGAATCTGAATCAGAAGCTGAGTTACAACTGGGCTTCTTTTTCTTGGGTTAACCTTGCTAATAGGCCTCAGGGTTAGGCTGTGATGATTTCCAAGCTTCCTTCAGCTCTAACCCTCCACACTGCCACAGACCTGAAAATGCTGCACCAAAAAAAGAGGCCATCATAATCATTGTGCAATACATGCACATATCAAATCGTTAGGCCATACAACTTGAATACAGTATATGTCGATTATAACTCAATAAGTGGAAGAAAAAAAAGAAAGCAGTATCTTAAGAATGAAAAAAAGGACACCAAATCTAGGCCTTAATTCAAGTTCTTTGAAATACATTCCATCCTACATTATGGCTACTACCCAGAGCTCCAGCAGGGTTTGTATCAAAGACAAATATTTTTTCCACTGGATTATACCTCATCTCTTTTCCCTAACCCATAACAGGTATTTATTCCAACGTTTTTTGTTTTTTTTTTTATTTTATTTTTGGGACAGAGAGAGACAGAGCATGAACGGGGGAGGGACAGAGAGAGAGGGAGACACAGAATCGGAAACAGGCTCCAGGCTCCGAGCCATCAGCCCAGAGCCCGACGCGGGGCTCGAACTCACGGACCGCGAGATCGTGACCTGGCTGAAGTCGGACGCTTAACCGACTGCGCCACCCAGGCGCCCCCCCATAACAGGTATTTAAAACACAATACTGTTTCACTAGGAAGTGCCCAGTCTTTTAGTTTGTACTTCTCTTTAAAAAGATTTAGAGGCGCCTGGGTGGCTCAGATAGTTGAGCGTCTGACTTCAGCTCATGTCATGATCTCACAGCTCATGGGTTCGAGCCCCACGTCAGGCTCTGTGCTGATAGCCCAGAGCCTGGAGCCTGCTTCAGATTCTGTGTCTCCCCCTCTCTCTGCCCCTCCCCCACTTGTGTTCTGTCTCTGTCTCTCTCTCTCAAAAATAAACATTAAAAAAATTTTTTTTAAAGATTTAAAGTTATTCAGGAAGACACCTATGTCCACAGCGTATCAGCAAGTGGCAAGCATCCCAGGGTCCCAACCTGACAGGTGTCAAATGCCTCCTGTGCACCCCCCATTTGTCCTTTCCTCTCTGCAGGGGGCCTTAGAGTTCCAGTCTTCCTGTTGATTCCATCACTGCCTCATTATTTCTCCTCACCCTGGCCCCCTCATTCCCTCTCTAGGTGCTGTATGATGTGACCTTGCCCTACTGGGCTGAAACCCTAACAAATATGAAGCCCTTATTACAACGTGTCATTATTTCAAACCCAAACTTGTATGGATTCTCCTCCGCAAGACAGAGCACCTGCTACAAAAAAGGACTGTGGAATTACTAGGGTAAACAGGACAGAATTTAGTGCAGTCAGCAAAAAACTGAGTAACAGCTTTGGGGAAGAGGGAGAAAGCTGTATTTCCATGTAAGTATTTACATGGAAGAGAGAGAGTATTTCCATGTCTGTTTATAAATGTGTCTGCAGGAGGGAGGCGAGCAGAAGGAAGGAAGCTAACACATGTGGAGGGTGTTCTGAGGACCAGGAGCCCCACCTGACACTCGTTCCTACTGTATCTAAATCTCACAACCGCTGAGGGCAGGCACCCGAACCCTCATGACAACCATGAGGCTTAAACCGTTTGTCCCAGGTCTTTGAGCTAGTCGGCAGAAGGGCTGGGATTGGGGTCAATGTGCCCAACTCTCTCCCACGCTTTATTTTTCTTTTCAGGTAAACACCACTGTGAGGGAGGAAAACTTAGTTTTGGATTCCAATGTACAGTCCGGTAAGGTTATTTACAAATGAGTTTTAGTCAATTCTTTTCACAGGACCTATTATCCTAAAATCAAATGTTCTAAAGAGTAAACTAACGCAGTAATGACAATCACGGAGATAAGTTATCACCCCTTGTGCTCTGATGACAAAGTCTTATCATAAATGGCAGCAAGCATTTTACAGAAGATACAAACTGAACAGCATTAATAATGCAAACGTGCACAAGAATGAAGACTTGTGACAGGAAGCTAGACATCCAGCCGGACACAAGCGGAATGCATGAATGCCAGGTCGTGACAAGAAGCTGGACAGACATTTCATATTTACCGATTTCATACAGACAGACATGCTGGATCTCTCTCTGATCTATCGCAAGTTCCAAAGCAGTATGGAAAGAAGTCAAGGCACTGTTGATTTGACACTGAGGAAAGAATGAAAACAGAGTTACTGGCTAAGAGCTGCCATGAACATTACAATCCTTTTCCATTCCAATACGTCTTCTTCCTTAACAGTCATTTTAAACAGATTAAACAACAATTTAGAGATTTCTGGGGGTGCCTGGGTGACTCTGTCAGTTAAGCATCCAACTTCGGCTCTGGTCCTGATCTCACAGTTGGAGGGCTCGAGTCCCGCATCGGCCTCTCTGTGCTGACAGCTTGGAGCCTGGAGCCTGCTTCAGATTCTGTCTCCCTCTCTCTCTGCCTCTCCCTACTCATTCTCTCCTTCCCCCACCGCCCTCAAAAACAAACATTAAAAAAAAAAAAATTTAAGATTTCTGGAACGTTCCAATTTGTCTCAGTTGTGAGATGAACCTGGCTAGGCACAAAACACTTCTTTTGCTCTGGCGGGAGATGCCCCCACTGAGGGCTTGCTCACGCCTTCTCCTACAGCATACTTTTCAGACTTGGACCATACAAAGGACTTGCTCCACTGTAACTGCTAATCCAGCCCCTGGTTACCAGAGAGGTCCTGCAAGGACAGGGTTTAGATTTCACCCTCCTGTGTATACAACAGGCATATGTTAGAGATAACTACAGGTTTGGTTTCACGCCCCCAGTACTGCAAATACTGCAACAATGCGGGTCAGAGGAATTTTCCGGTTTCCCAGTGCATACAAAAGTTACGCTCCTACTATACTGTTGTTTAAGTGTGCAATAGCATGATGCCCAAAAAACAGTGCACATATCTTAATTAAAAAATACTTTATTGCTAAAAAATGCTGGCCATCATCTGAGCTTTCGGCAAGTTGTAATCACAGATCACCATTAACAATAACAAAAAACTTCAAAATATTGCCAGGATTACCCAAATGTGACAGAGACATGAAGTGAGCAGATGTTGCTGGAAAAATGGCGCCAACAGACTTCACGGAGGGTTGCCACAAACCTTCAATTCGTAAAAAACCCCAGATCTGCAAAGCGCAATAAAGGACAACAAAAGGGAGTGTGTCTGGCCCCGCCCCAGGCCAGAAAGACCCCCATCGGTATTGAGTGACTGCGTGAAGCCTCCTTTAATCCTGCCCTCAGCTCGCTCTCCCTTCTGTGACCCACTCCGCCTGCCATACAGTCCTAGGTCAATTCTGTACCTAAAAGGCTGTCTGATTGCTCCCGGTCATCACCTCTCCTCTACCCACACTCACTTCTGACTTTTGCATTAATCTAGTACTGTCCAGAGTCCAGCAGACTCTCCCAGGACTGTTCTCACTCCTGATTAAATACATTTAGTGTTTCTTTCCACTAAAGAGCCCTTTCAAAGTCTGCCAACCTCATACCAGAGCACCTGATAAAAGCACCTAAAAAGCATCAACAGCATAAAAGAGTTCAAGTCAATCCTAAATACAGCAAAGACAGGTGTTAACAAATACAAATCCTAAATGCCCTACAAATTTGGCACAGCCCTGCTCTCAGGGGCCTTCCCTGCCCCTGCAGGTGTCATTCCATGCCCACTGCCCCACACTCAGCCCTCCCTGGGGTCCCCTTTGTGCCCGTTCTGCTGATCCCTGGCCACCAACTTTTCGGGGTCCCTACTGCCTCTTCTCCCCACAGACAGCCAGGCAGGGGCAGGGAGGATCACAAATGAGAGGCTGCGGCATTTCGCATATCTCGGCTCCTTTAGTGATGCACGGTCACTGCGGGAGGCCTCTTGGACACCCGCATGCCACACAGATGAGTCAGGGAGATCCTCAGGACAGCCAGTGACTCAGGAACATCGTAAGCCAAATGACTCGTGAACCAAGGCCTCGGCTGAATCAATAACTATTCGCGTCCCATAGTAACACTTCACTGGGCCAGGACGGTTCGGACTGTGGTGTTCAATCCCTTAGCACCATCTACGGAGGCGAAGAGAGGACATACATCCCCGCGCCAGTGACTCCTGTTCTCCAGGAGGTTAACATCTAGTTGGAGGTAACCTCTTAGGAATGTGAGACAGGCCCAACCCTGTCAGACATTCACACTGGATGTAAGCACATAGCCACCAAGGTCCCAAAGAGGCAAAAAATAATAATTATTATTATTTTCAAAAATTTTTAAGATCTCGTATGCAGTGTGCATGTGTGTGCGTGCACAGGACGCTCATCACACCGCCCGCTTCCCCTTTCTGGATCAACACTTCTTTCCACGCATCACACACACACTCAATTTAGCCCGTTTGCACAAAACCGCAGTGCTGGCAATTCTGCTTTGCAGGCATCTCCTCAGTTTGCTAAATTCCTGACCCTCAATGGTCCCACACTAAATACTTCTGGATGAGCCACTGCCACCAAGCTGTCTCCAGCTGCAGGACAATGCAATGCCACACTGCCCTTCAGAAGACCAAAAACTACTTGTGAACACTAATTACCGGGCAACTACTAAGGGCCCAGGATGGTACCGGCTTGAGGTACAAATCACAGCAAAGCTTTAAATGCAAGTGTAGGAGAGACAAAAAGAAAAAAAAAAAAACATCTGAATGAACATTGTTTCTCTTAACCCTTTCAAAAAATCTGAGATCGCCATGTATTCGGTTCCATTTTCAGATGGAGAAACGAAGGTTCCAAGAGGTGGAGTAGTTCGATCAAGGTCAACAAGCTAGCAGCAGACTAGCATTCGCTCTGCTGTGCCTGCCTCCAGAGCGAGCTTTCCTCAGGCAGGGCACATCCAGGCCCCATTACATTAAAGGCCTTGAGATGGGGAGATTATCCTGGATTATCAGGGCGGACCTAAATGCAATCACAAGTGAGGGAAGCAGAGGGGAGGAGGCGACGTAATCACAAAGGCACAGACTGGAGGCACAGCCACAAGCCCAAGAACCATCAGAGCCCACAAAAGGCAAGAAACGGACGGTCTTCTGGGCCTCCAGAGGGAGGGCAGCCCCGATCACTTTGATTTCAGCCAGTGAAACAGAGTCTGGACTTTGGACCTCCAGAGCTGTGTGAGAATAATGTCTGCTGTTTTAAGCCACCAAGCTTGTTACATGGCCTTAGAAAGTGAGTACAGGGTCTTGCTTTCAAAATTAAACTGTGAAGAAAGTACCGCTGATCCTTCCGTTTGTTAGAAGCGCTCTGACAGAACACGAGACCACTATGGAGCTTAGCGATACTATTCCAAGAATAAGCATAACTACAAAATTAATTCTAGTTCCGGCCTGATTACTCATTAAGGAATTGCAATGAACAGACATTAAAATGGTGAAAACTGATTTCCCCTTTTTCACCAAAATAATTTAAAATAAAAATAATCCAATAGGGGTTTTTAGGATTATAAATTCTAATATTCACAACAGAGCAGAGAAAGGAGAATTATCCTCAATTTGGTACTTGATTCACAGCCTAATTTTTTGAGGAAATACACATATGCTGGGCTCAAGAGAATACAGAAAACGGGCTAGCGTGAAATAGCCGTGAAGCCCAGAATCGGAGGTCAAGTACCACCTAGGCTTTTGTCTGGTGAATTACCCAAAAACTACACTGTATCACAAAAACTGCCTGAAAGTCTCCATTTCTTCACTGGTAAAATGAGGAAATAATGTTGGCAAGCATCTGCAAAAGCATGAGTCTTTGCCAAATTAAATGGAGCATACTTGCTGCCAAATTAAATTCAGCACAATGTGTAAGTACTGCTTTGTTACTACAGAGACACAGAGCGTTCTTCCAGCCATTCAGGACTTCTTTCTGGATGGCTGTACTCCTAGGCAGTTTATGACACTTGCGGCGACTGTCAAAGGGCTTTGTTCCTCCATCATATTCTGCGAGTGAATGCTGCCGGTATAGAGGAAAACTCTGGATGTTTGCAGGATGATTTTGCATATGTCACATTATTATACTCATGGATCCTCATGATTGTTTTAGCTTTTTCTCTTGGATCTGGGGAGATATTCAAATCATTTGCAAATAATGACAGTGTTGTCTCTTCCTCTACAAGAGACTTAATTGGAGAGAACCACCAGTTAAAATGCTGTTAGCAAGCACAGCACGCATCGCTTTATTCCCGTCTTTAATGAGGATGTTCTAACGTTGCAACATTAAATATAGCTTGAGGCACGTTTTTAGTAGATGCCACCTTTACCAAATAAAGAAAAGCCCTTTCTATTTCTAATTTGCTAATAGTTTCTTGGTTTTTGTTTGTTTGTTTTTTAAGTGGATTTCATTAAATGCTATTTGGGCCTCTACTGATGGGACTGTGCGGTTTTATCAATTACCTCCTTAATGCAGGTCATAACAGGAACACATTTCCTGAGGCTGAACGACGCTGGCCTTTCTGAAATAAGCCCTACTAAGGTCATAATACAGCATATCAAAAATACATTGTTGGATCTAACTTACTAATATTTATTTAGAGCTTCTATGTTCAGAATGAAGTTGACCTATAGGTTTTTGTTCAGTGCTCTCCTCTAGGAGTTTTGGTATCAGGATCATACCAGAACTAGCAGACTTGTAGAAAATATTTTCATACTTTCTATGCTCTGGAACTATAAATAACTAGTTCACTACAAAGCCACGCCTTTCAATTGAATAATTCATTTAAAATGTTTAAAATACCATAACTTCAATTTTTTCCTTTAATGGAGACACGACATAACAGAGAATGTTAAAATTTAGTCAATAGTACCAGATTTCAGCGCCAACTTCACAAACAACACAGTTTTGGGCCTTGAGAAAAAAATTATAATTTTCAGGAGATCTTGAAATAAATGAATTAATGCACACACAATGCTCTTGGGGAAGGTACATTGCCTTTAAAAACAGGTGTATGTCATGGGGCACCTGGATGGCTCAGTCAGTTTAGCAGCCGACTTCAGTTCAGGTCATGATCTCACGGTTTGTGAGTTTGAGCCCCGCATCGGGCTCTGTGCTAACAGCTGAGAGCCTGGAGCCTGCTTTGGATTCTGTGTCTCTCTTGCTCTCTGCCCTTCCCCTGCTCATGCACTCTCTCTCAAAAATAATAAATAAACTTTAAAAAATAAAAATTAAAAAAAATAAAAATAGGTGTATGTTACCTGTTAGTAGTGCCAGGAAATCACAATATTGTTTTCCAACATTTAGAAAGAGGATTTGCAATAAATGGTAATTAAGCTTCTCACAATTTGTTTTAGACTACTGGGAGAAATTCTAGATTCTTTCCTGTAGACATAATTAAGAGCCATTTAAGATTCTACCACAAACATATAAATCTGTATTCTTGCCTAACCCAAACACAGACATACCTAGAGACACAAGGGACAAAGGAAAAAGGAAACATGTAAGTGGCCACAAATCCCATTTTCCAAGTTTAAAAATGTAAGCTATTTCCACATCAATATATTTTTAAAGCCCTTTAGAAAGTAAAGATTTCAGGGCACCTGGGTGGCTCAGTCAGTTAAGCAGCCAACTCTTGATTTTGGTACAGGTTATCTTACGGTTCCTAAGATTGGACCCCTCATCAGGCTCCACACTGACAGCACGGAGCCTGCTTGGGATCCTCTCTCTCCCTCTGCCCCCCCCCCCCGCCCCCGCTTGTATGCACTCTTGCTCTCTTTCAAAATAAATAAACTTTTTAAAAAAAGATCTCAAAGTACAAATATGAAAACACAAAGAGTCCGAATAATTTTCAGAGTCATCACAGTAAGCTTGCAGTTACTAATGTTACATTCTATTCTACTCAAAGATTCCCACTAGCAATACCAAGCTGTGAAGATACATTAAATTCAGATAGCAAGCAAAAGGTTCCCTTTGTAAAGTCGTGGGGGAAAAAAAAAAAGGTGTTAATGGAAACAAGGCCAAGTCCTTTTGGAGACCTGACCCAGACTCTGGTGCCAAAAGGACATCAAATTCCAGACTTCCCTGAATCTGTAAGGCAAGATTCCACTTCCCCAGCGAACAGTTTCCTTTTGTGCCACCACCAAATTCTGTTTAACATGAAATGATAGCATTCAATTGCCGACAAAAAGGTCTCAGCTCAGAGCCAGTCCACTGGCATTCAAATAACGTTGGTACCACTTAATTCTGTGGTGTTAAACACAAGAGAGGAGATCGGTGTTTGTGGTGGCAAATCCAAGAACATGATAGTTCCTGTGGACCCAGCCACTAGGAGAGGGTGTTCCTATGTGGACCACTGTAACACGCAGTTGAGCATTTTCAGCTGTTAGATATGGAAGTTTGTAAGATACAGGCACATTCTTTCAAGAGGTTTTAAGTAACCAGGAAGCAGAGTTTGTCAGGCACAGGCAGAATTCCTGAGATGTGTCCAGAATGTCAAGAACACAGTACGTACTCCACAAGTAAGAGCCTGTGCGTGTGTTAGACGACGAAAGGGTTTAGGGCGCCTGGGTGGCGATTAAGCGTCTGACTCCTGATTTCACCTTGGGTCATGATTTCACAGTTGGTGAGTTCAAGTCCCATGTCGGGCTCTGCACTGACAGCCTGGAGCCTGTTTGGGATTCTCTCTCTGCCTCTCCCCACCCCCTCAAAATAAATAAACTTTAAAAAATATATTTGAAAAAAGAGAACGAAAGGGTCACAAAGTATCTAAATTCATGAGGCACCTGGGTACTAAATATACATGAAATATATATAAATAAATATATAAAAAGCACCAAATATTCAGAATACTAAATATTCATAAGACATTAATATTCAGGTGGCCTTAATCTGACCATCCATTGGTGACACCCATGCTGACACCGTGTGTCCTCTACCCAAGAAACACTAATAAAACCCGAGGGTCCACTGCTTTACTGTGGCCAGTGACGTACAGAGCGATGCAAGACGTTATATGCGTGTATGCTGGGCCTCAGGTAGCACGGCCTTTCCCCCCGCGCCGGCACTCCATCCTCAGAGCGTTAACCGAGGCTACCCTTTTCACTTGCTTCTTGCTGTTTTACACTGATTTGATAAACCATGTGGTTCATGTCTACTTTAAATTGGCATGTGACTCTTTCCATTTTGACCCCTGAGAGAATTTTGGCACATTGAGGGAATGTGCAGGGCACCGTACTCAGAGGCTACCAGGGTATCTGATGTGCCTGTGAAAAGAAAGGAAAACCCTAAGTGCCTGTGAGGAGACACTAATTGGCACTGATAGCTGTGATGTGTGGAACTGCATCCCCCCAAAATTCATATGTTGAAATCCTAATCCTCACCATCTCAGAATGTGACTGTGTTTGGAGATAAGGTCTCTAAAGAGGTAACTACATTAGAATGAGGTCTTTACGGCAGGCCCTAATCCAATATAACCGGAAGCCTCATAAGAAGGAAGGAGATGAGGACCCAGGCACGTGGGCACACACACAGGAAAGAACACATGAAGACACAGGGAGGAGACTGCTCTCTACAAGCCAAGGAGAGGAGGCTCAGAAGAAAATCAGCCCTGCAGACTTCCAACCTCAGGACTACAAGACAACTAATTTCTGTCCCCTTTCTGTAGTTCCTTGTCATGGCAGCCTGAGGAAACGAATACATCAACTGTCAGAGGTCTCCTTTCTCTGGGGAGCCATTCCCGTACATGATGGGAATCAGAAGGGTCCTGCTTGTCTGGAAAAGCTTTCTGGTCTTAGGAAGGGTGTGAGTACCTGACCGAAGATAGCAGATCAGACCACCTGCTCCTCCCTCCCCCTCAGAATCCACTCCTGGAATTTTTCTTACAGGTGATGAACGGGGGCAGGTTTGGTCTCTGCGTGCATGTATGTGTATGTGTAGGTCTCTCCATGTGTGAGAGTGCACATATGGTACATCTAAGTTATTCCCTATACAGATTGTGGATTAATTTGTATAAATACAAGACTACATGTCCCAAAGGTTTTATGAATTTACATATGTACCAACAGTTTATAAGAGACCATTTCCCTAAACCTTTTCCCAACAGAGAATGTTTTTCAGCATTTGCCAATTATGTTTTCCCTTGTTTTAATTTGCAGCTCATTGTAAAAGGTTACTCACCATTTGTGCATCTTATTTTATGGATTGTCTGTTCAGGTATTTTGTCTATTTTTCTTTTTGTCTGTTTATCCTTCTACTATGTTCTATGTTTCTAAGAGTTCTTTCTATGTTAAGGACACTAATTCTAGCTTTATTCTCATTTTTTAAAAAAACTTTGTTTACATTATAATATAGGAGTTCATTTATAGGTCAGTTCTACCAGTATTTTGATCCATGTACTACCAATTCTGTCACTCTTTTTCTTAAAATTTTTTTTCAACGTTTTTTATTTATTTTTGGGACAGAGAGAGACAGAGCATGAACGGGGGAGGGGCAGAGAGAGAGGGAGACACAGAATCGGAAGCAGGCTCCAGGCTCTGAGCCATCGGCCCAGAGCCTGACGCGGGGCTCGAACTCACGGACCGCGAGATCGTGACCTGGCTGAAGTCGGACGCTTAACCGACTGCGCCACCCAGGCGCCCCTGTCACTCTTTTTCTTAAACTTTAAAACCAAAGCATTATTGGGGAGCCTGGGTGGCTCAACTGGTTGAGCGTCCGACTTCAGCTGAGGTCACGATCTCACGGTTTGTGGGTTCGACCCTCGCGTCGGGCTCTGTGCTGACAGCTCGGAGCCTGGAGCCTGCTTCGGATTCTGTGTCTCCCTCTCTCTCTGCTCCTCCCTGACTTGTGCTCTGTCTCTCCAAAGTAAATAAGTGTAAAAAAATTTTTTTAGAATGATTTATTTTTGAGAAAGAGGGAGAATGAAAGGGGGAGGGGCAGAGAGAGAGGGACAGAGAGAGAATCCCAAGCAGGCTTTGCACTGTCAACTCAGACAATGACGTGGGGCTTGATCCCATGACCTGAGCCTCAACTAAGAGCCAGAAGCTCAACCAACTGAGCCATCCAGGCACACCTAATGTTTTGGTTTTACACAGTCCTTGATTGGGGAGGATGGAGCCTTTAATACCACCACACACATGGAATCTACAAATTATGTGTAATTGAGGGGACTTTTCAAAATGCCATAAATATGGCTGCTCCCATTCTGACAAAAACCCAGGAGCTATAAAAATAGAACTATCATCACAGCACAATGAAGAAAGGCAAAAGGCAAGGGGCCGGAGTATTCATTCAAGGTGCACAAACACCTGTGCCCTCTCACACTCACTCACTCTTGAAGCCCTGGTGTCTGGAGCTGGGCACTGGTCAAGGCATTTGAGATACCCAGTGACAGAAAGAGTCCCTGCTTCGTGGAGATTGCTTTCTCATTCTAAGGGGGAGAGCCAGACCATGAGCAAAGAAGAAAGAGACTTCACCCTGAGTGTGCAGTGAACAGGAGTCTCTGGGCAGAAATGAGGAGGGTTGGTAAAGGAGACAGGGAGACCAGTGGCAGGAGTGAGGCCAACACATCCAATACCACAGTCATGGAAGGTTTCCCTGAGAAGGTGACCGAAAGTGGCTCTCCCATCCCTCAAGTTCCACCTCCTCCACCCCCTCCTCCCCAGTCATCCCCACCAACAGTGACCACCCATTCATTTGGCACTTTCATTGCCTTGAGCCATTACCTTTTCATGCATTCAACATTGCTATTCATAGTTAGATTATGAATGACTTCTGGGGCAGGGACTTTTTCTTTCTCTTGGCATCCCCCCCCCCCCCAAAGGCCTTTTATATCACAGGCAACAAATTTGATTACGTACAAATAATGGAATACGGTAGTTTTATTTTCAGCACCTTCACATGGATAGCAACCCCCTTGAAAAAGCGTTGTGTGACCAAATCCAGCACTAATGAGTGGTCAAAGTGATTAACGCACCAGTTACATTTCCTTGGTCTCTCAACGGTTACACATAGGATGTTGACAAAAAGTGTCACAGAAAGTGCTTTATATTGGATTTACAATCCAGATGCAATTCTGTCTAAATAGGAAAAGCCCTGTCCAAGTACCGTGTGCTGAGTGCTTTACCATATCCACATTACATTATTTAGGGCTAGCATGGGAGAGGCACTGTCCTCTTTCTATGCATAAGGACACAGACTCAGAATGCTCAGCCAGTCAGGAAGTAAAAGAGCCTGTTTTGAGCGAAGTCAGATGCTTTTTCAGCTGTACCACGCTGCCTTTTAAAATGACATGGAATTTATATGAAAAACAGCAATGAATTTAAAAGAAATGTGCATATATTAAAGATACTATTGAGGCACCTGGGTGGCTCGGTGGGTTAAGCGTCCGACTTCAGCTCAGGTCATGATCTTGCAGTCTGCGAGTTCAAGTCCCACGCTGGGCTCTGTGCTGACAGCTCAGAGCCTGGAGCCTGCTTCAGATTCTCCCTCTCTCTCTGCCCCTTCCCCACTCACACTCTGTCTCTCAAAAATGAATAAATGTTAAAAAAAAATTTTTTTTAAGATGCCACCAAAAAAACTAAAATTAACAGTGAAAAAGATAATGCAAAGAATTAACTCTGAAAAACAGATACAATAATCTACAGAAAATCACACTACACAAAAGGCAGCAATTCAAGATAAACAAACACACCTAGAAGAAAACAGATGGAGAAGATCCAATATGCACGGAGATTTACACGAGAGAAATAGAAGCCATAATCAGGAAAGCAACTTTAAGAAGTTTTCCTACAACTGAATGACATCTCTACAAAGGATGTCAAATGGGCAAGTTCCTATGTTTTTTTTTCCCTCAAAGAGAATTAAAGGCAAGTTGAAAAAATCAGAAGCAATCCCATGTAGTTAATGCTGAAGATTAAAGAACCACAAAAAACTTTTATGACAGCTTTGTTGAGATATATTTCACACACCAGAAAACTTACCCTTTTAAAATATGCAATTAAGTGGCTTCAGTATATCCACAGAACTATAAAATTTAAAGCTGGGGGCAAAAAAAACCCTTAAGAATGATGTAGCCTACTGTTTCTTAAAGTGTATTCTACTGAACCCTTCGGTTCTCACAGGCTACTGTATAAAAAAGAATTTTCCTGGTCAAATAAGTTGGGTAAACACAGACGGCGTGCCTGTATACTCTAGCTCCCTCACAGTGCAAAACTCAAGTCTCTGAGCAGTCCCAGCATATCCTGATTTGCCTGACACAGAACCTCTTTTCATGGAACATATCCCAACTAGTCAATTAAATCAGGGCTCCAGGGCAGACGCTGCAGAAAACCCCTAATTTTCCAGGTGAAGAAAGAGCGCCAGAGAAGGTTGACTGGCTTGACTGAGGTCTTACAGCTCTTTCAAGTTGTCTGGTCTGTGAGCAACCACTGGGAAGGAGACAGTGCCTGTATGGTTTATGACAGAGCCAAACCAGATCCTTAGACTTAGCCCAGAGCTCTTTCTCCAAAGCTCCATAGATCAAAACCTGAAGCAACGGGACAAGATTGCCAGAGCTAACAAGCCCTCTGTCAGATAGCGCGGAGAAATGAATACTATTACCCCAAACAAAGCAACACACAGCTTCAAGAACTCAGCTGCCCAAATGTTAAGAGTCCACAGTCATAAAGAAAATCAGGAAAGCTCGACACGATGCTGTGAGAAAATATAAAATTTCCTCCAAGAGCTTTAGACAAGGGGTAGGGTAAAAGTGAGAAATGCTATTTCCTGAAACCTGACTCTGTCACCTCTCAAGGAGTTTACAGTATGCTCATTCGCATCAGAAGAGTGAGGAACAAAGGACTGGAACACTGCATGGATATATGAACCCATGTTTCAAATAGAAGACAGACAAGTCAAACATCAAAATCATTTTTTTCAATCTAATACTAAAGAAAAATCTCAAAAACACGTAAGCATTAAAAGAAACAGAATAAACAAACACAACCCTGAAGGGCAAAGGAAAACAATGCACATGTAACACACAATTAAATATGAACAAGGAACTCTTCTATGAGAAAGGAGATTTGGACTGAGAGACAAAAATCAAATGATCTGTTGTTTCCCTAGTCACCCTCATTCCACCTGCCTCTCTCCCACCAAATGTTCCAGCCCCACTGAGATTGGATCTCCCACTATCTGGTGGCTTCTTGGCTCTGGGCTTGAATGCAGGCTAATCCCCCACACTCTTACCTCTACCTTCAAACTCCCACACTTGAAACAGCCTGCCCCAATCCCCCCACTTCTGTGTTGCCTTCCCCAGCTGTGAGGGCAGCACAATGGTGAGCCACACCAAGCTTTACCTTCCAGTAGGCCTGTGTTTATGCTGCTTGAAGCCTGGCCACATCTCCAGCTGCTTACTGCCTGCCTGCCACACAGTCCTGCTCTCTCCAGGGCATGTGCTCCCTCACTGTCCCCATGCTGCTGCAGGCTTGACACCAGCTCTGTCATCATTACAGCCAATGAGGACTAGCACTCACTCACAGCTCCAAGAGCGGCACAGGCCTCCCAGATCACCACCTCGCTGAATCTTAACAGCAAAACTATGCCCTAGGTTCCCTCAGCCCCGGGCTACTGCCAGGCAGAGGATGAGGGCCACACAAACCTACCAGACAGAGCAGTCCTCATCACACAATTTATATAATAAATGTAATAAATGTAATCAATCATAACAAATGTAATCAATCATAACACAAAACACTTGGCAAGAACATTTAATAGCACTAAACCTTTAGGAAGCTTGAAGGAAACCAGTCTCTTCTACTCACAACACTTCTGACATCATAAAGAATAAAAACGAACAGCCAGAGGAAGAGGCCCATAGCACAAGGTCCAACAGGGTCCTGAGCACAGAAACTTCTGTCCCTTAGAGTTCGGGGTGTGCCACACTCCCAGCACATGGATGCATTCACCTACCCGGAAGCTCTCTGAACCCCATCGTTTAGGATTTTAATGGAGGATCCATTAGTTAGGCTTGATTGAATAAATCATTGGTCTGGATGACTAACTCAATCTCCAGCCCCAATTCATTCCAGGAGGTTGGCAGTAGGAAGTGCTACTCAAAGTTCCAACCCTCCCATCCTACCAACCAGCCCTCCTCCTGCAGCTACCTAGGAGTCACAGTCAACCCATTACCGTAACTCAGGGTAAGGCTGAAAGGGGCTTGGTATGAGTAGCAACATACTCTTCTATCACCTCTCAACGAGGAAATTCCCGGGTTTTAGAGTTCTGTGCCAGGAACTAGGGACAAAGACCAAATGCATCTCTCACTGTAGCAATATTACAGCTTCCAAACCCTCTCAAGAAAACAAAATGCAAGCAGAACTTCAAAGCACACAGTACAATCCCTAAATGAGAGCACAGATACCTATTAAGAGAAATACAAAGTTTTAAAAAAATGGATTAGAAGACAAGCTAAATTAAGGAAAACTAGACAGAAAATGGAAATAAAAAATAAATTGATAAAAAATCACATTTAAAGCCAATGTATCCAAAAGCCCAATCATAGACACAAATTTATAAAATACCGCAAACAGCACAAAAATACCACAGATAGAAAGTGACACATTTTTACATATCTATTAATAGTACTGGCATATTTTTAAATAGTAAGTGGAAACAGAAAAACTACAATATAAAACTAAAATGCATAGAACAGTAAGATGTTTTAAAACATGATTGAAGAAATGTTACTAAGGAATTGATTTCAAATGGGTACCCGAATAACAGAAAAACACTCAAATGTTTAATAATGGTTTCATTACTTTAAGTGACCTGCTTCTTCAAACTGTAAAAAAGATAGTCTACTAACCAACTCATTTTTATAAAATATCAGATTTAAAGCTCACTAAGAATAAGCCTCCTTGAATATTTTCACATTGAAATATATGTGATTTACTTAGAAGTTAATATAAAACATTTGCCAACATATAAAATATTATATACATAATATGTGTGTGTGTGTGTATAATTTATTAACAAATAAAAGCAAAGTAACACTGGATTGAGAAAGAAGGCTTGACTTCTAGTGCCTCCTTAATCCCAAAATAACTAGGTACACTTACACATACTTATGTTATTTGGACCCCTGTTTACTCAGAACAGGACAAATGTACACACACAAACATTATCAAGTGTAATGGAAGAAATAAAGGGGCATCCCTAAATTAACAGACATCCTCAGAAATTAATGAAATATTCTAAATCTCAATTAAAATCTCCCTGTAATATGCAGAAACTGACAAACTAATAGTTAAGCATATATATGAGAAAACAAGGAGATAAAATACTAAATACTTTTTTCATGTTTATTTAGTTTTGAGAGAGAGAGAGAGAGAGAGAGAGAGAGAAGGGAGAAAGAGAGAAGGATTGAGAAACAGAATCTGAAGCAGGCTCCAGACTCTGAGCTGTCAGTACAGAGACCGACACAGGGCTTGAGCCCACAAACCGTGAGATTATGACCTGAGCTGAAGTCAGACACTTAACTGACTAAGCCACCCAGGCGCCCCACTAAATAGGTACTTTTCATGGCAATAGTTGATCTAGGTTATATTCAAGGCATTATAAAATCACAATTATCAAGGCTAAGTAACAGTCATTTAAAAATATAAAAACGTCTCAAAAATAGACTCCATCTGCATCTTTTCTGACCATAGCACTATGAAATGAGAAATCAACCACAAGAAAAAGTTTGGAAAGAGCACAAATACACGGAGGTTAAAGAACATGCTAGTAAACAATGAGTATGTCAACCAAGAAGTCAAAGAATAAAAAATTACATGGAAACAAATGCAAATGAAAACACAACGATCCAAAATCTTAGATGCACAAAAGTGGTTAAGAGGGTAGTTTATAGTAATACAGGCCCAACTCAAGAAGAAAAACCTCCAACAACCCAACCTTGCACCAAAAGGAACTAGAAGAAAGAACCCAAGCCCAACAAAAGGAAATAAAGATTAGAGCAGAAATAAAAGATAGAAACTTCAAAAAACACAACAGATCAATGAAACCAGGAGCTGATTTTTTTTTTTTTTTTAAGATCAACAATATGGATAAACTTCTAGTCAGACTACCAAACAAAGTAGAGAGAGGACCCAAATAAACAAAATCACTAATGAAAGAAGAGAAATAACCTACACCACAGAAATACAAACAACAGCAAGAGATTATGAAAAATTATATGCCAACAAACTGGACAACTTGGAAAAAAAAAATGGGTAAGTTCCTAGAAACATATAACCTACCAAAATGAAAGCAGGAAGAAACAGAAAATTGAACAGACCAATTACCAGCAATGGAACTGAATTAATAATCAAGAAACACCCCAAACCCTAAAGTCCAGGACCAGATGGCTTCACAAGTGAATTCTACCAAACATTTAAAGAAGACGTTTTTTGGGGGAGGGTGGGGGGAGGGAGTGTTATTTATTTTGAGAGCAAGAAACAGAGGGCGCATGTGCACAAGAGTGAGTGAGGGGACAGGCAGAGAGGGAGAGAGAGAATCCCATGCTGACAGCATGGAGCCTGACACGGGGCTTGATCCCACAAACCATGAGATCATGACCTGAGCCGAAATCAAGAGTCAGACACTTAACAGACTGAGCCACCCAGATGCCCCAAAAGAAGAGTTAACCGATTTTTCTCCAACTATTCCAAAAAATACAAGAGGAAGGAAAACTTTTCAATTCATTCTATGGGGCCAATATTACCCTAATACCAAAACCAGATGAAGACACTACAAAAAAAGAGAACTACAGGCCAATATCTCTCATGAATATAGATGCCAAAACCCTCAACAAAATATTAGCAAACCGAATCCAACAATACATTAAAAAAATACACCATGACCAAGTGGGATTTATTCACAGGATGCAAGTGTGGTTCACTATTTGCAAAAACAATCAACATGACACATCACATCAATAACAGAAAGGATAACAACCATAGGACCATTTCTACAAATGCAGGAAAGGCATTGGACAAAGTACAATATCCATTCGTGATAAAAACCCGTTGCAAAGTAGGTCTAGAGGGAACATATCTCAACATAATAAAGTCCATATATGAAAAACCCACAGCCAACTTCAGACTCCATGGTGGAAAACTGGGAGCACTTTTTGTAAGGTCAGGTACAAGACAAGGATGTCCACTCTTACCACTTTCATTCAACACAGTACTGAAGTCATAGCCACAGCAATCAGACAACAAAAATAAAAGACATCCAAATTGGTCAGGAAGAAGTAAAATTTTCACTATTTGCAGATGTCATGATACTATACATAGAAAACCCTAAAGACTCTACCAAAAAACTACTAGAACTAATAAATGAATCTGGTAAAGCCACAGGATACAAAAATCAATGTAGAGAAATCTGTTCCATTCCTATATAATAATGGAGCAGCACAAGGTGAATTTAAGAAAACAATCCCATTTACAATTGCACCAAAAACAATAAAATAGGAATAAACTCAGCCAAAGAGATGAAAGACCTGTACTCTGCAAGTTTAAAACACTGATGAAAGAAATTCAAGACAACACAAAGAAGTGGAAGGACATTCCATGCTTGCAGGTTGTAAGAATAAATATTGTTAAAATATCCAAAGCATTCTGCACATTTAATGCAATCCCTATCAAAATACCAACAGCATTTTTCACAGCACCAGAACCAACAATCCTAAAATTTGTATGGAACCACAAAAGTCCTCAAATAGCCAAAGCAATCTTGAAAAAGAAAACTGGAGATATCACAATTCCAGATCTCAGGTCATATTATAAAGCAGTACTAACTAAAACAGTATAGTACCATCATAGAAACAGACATACAGATCAATGGCATAAAACAGAAAATCCAGAAATAGACCCACAATTACATGGCCAATCTTTGACAAAGGAAAAATGAATATACGATGGAAAAAGGTTATTCAATGAATGATGTCAGGAAAACTGGACAGCCATATCCAAAAGAATAGAACCAGACCATTTTCCTTCACCATACACAAAAATAAACTCAAAATGAATTAGAGACCTAAATTTGAGACCTGAAACCACAAAAATCCTTGAAGAAAGCACAGTCAGTAATTTCTTGGACACTAGCATAGCACCATTTTTCTAGATATGTCTCCTGAGACCAGGGAAATAAAACTACTGAAACATCAGTAGTTTCTGCACAGCAAAGGGAATAATTAACAAAACTAAAAGACAACCTATGGAATGAGAGAAGATATTTGCAAATGACCTATCAGATAAAGGGTTAGTATCCAAAATATATAAAGAAGTGATACAACTCACACACACACTCTCACTCACACACACACACACACACACACACACACACACACAATCCAATTAAAATGGGCAGAAGACACGAACAGACATTTCTCCAAAGAAGACATCCAGATGGCCAACAGACATATGAAAGAATGCTCAACATCACTCATCATCAGGGAAATGCAGATCAGAAGTACAAGGAGATATCACCTCACACCTATCAGAATGGCTAAAATTAAGACATGAGCCAAGTGTTGGCGAGGATGTGGACAGAATGCATGTGCACTGTTGGTGGAAATGCAAACGGGTGCAACCACTGTGGAACAGTATGGAGGTCCCTCAAAAAAAGTAAAACAGAACTACTCTACCATCCAGGAAAAGCACTACTCAGTACTTACCTCCCCACCCAAAATACAAAACACTAATTTAAAGGGATACATGCAGCATTATTTACAATAGCCAAATTACAGAAGCAGCCCAAATGTTCATCAACTGAGGAATGGATAAAGAAGATGTGGTATATGTATGCAATGGAATATCCCATTGTAAAAAAGAATGAAATTTTGCTATTTGCAATGACATGATAGAGCTAGAGAGTATTATGCTAACTGAAGTCAAAGACAAACCCATATGATTTCACTCATATGTGGGATTAAAGAAACAAATGAACAACAAAGAAAGAGACAAACCAAGAAACAGACTCTTAACTATAGAGAACAAAGTGATGGTTACCAGTGGGGATGGGGGGGGGGGGGAATGGGTGAAATAGGGGATGGGGATTAAAGTGTGCACTTATGATGAAAAGAAATTGATGGAGAAAGCAAAATTAAAAAAAAAATTTTTACATTTATTTATTTTTGAGAGACAGCACAAGTGGGGGAGGGGCAGAGAGAGAAGGAGACAGAATCAGAAGCAGGCTCCAGGCTCTGAGCTGTCAGCACAGAGCCCGACACGGGGCTCAAACCCACAAACCACGAGATCATGACCTGAGCTGAAGTCACACGCTTAACCGACTGAGCCACCCAGGAGCCCCTGGAGATAGCAAAGTTTAACAACAAACAATTTAACAAGAAAAAAAACAGACTCCATCTATCTTAAAAGGGTTTAACTCAATAAGAGGAGGAAAAACAAAAGTGTCAATATTCCTGATACAGGGGGTATCAGAATTAAACGATATCTTGGGAATGCAAGCTGGTGCAGCCACTCTGGAAAACAGTATGCAGCTTCCTCAAAAAACTAAAAATAGAACTACCCTACGACCCAGCAATTGCACTACTAGGTATTTATCCAAGGGATGCTGTTTCGAAGGGGTACATGCACCCCAATGTTTATAGCAGTGCTATCAACAACAGCCAAAGTATGGAAAGAGCCCAAATGTCTGTCGATGGATGAATGGATAAAGAAGATGTGGTACATATATACAATGGAGTATTACTCGGCAATCAAAAAGAATGAAATCTTGCCATTTGTAACTACGTGGACAGAACTGGAGGGTATTACGCTAAGTGAAATTAGAGAAAGACAAATATCATGACTTCACTCATATGAGGACTTTAAGAGACAAAACAGATGAACATAAGGGAAGGGAAACAAAAAATATAAAAACAGGGAGGGGGACAAAACATAAGAGACTCATTAATATGGAGAACAAACAGAGGGTTACTGGAGGGGTTGTGGGGGGGGGATGGGCTAAGTGGGTAAGGGGCACTAAGGAATCTACTCCTGAAATCATTGTTGCACTATACACTAATTTGGATGTAAATTAAAAAAAATTAAATTAAAAAAATAAAATGGTTTTCATTGAAGAAAAAAAAAAAGAAACTATCTGTATCTCACACATGCAAATAGGTATGAGAATGTAATACTTTTTAGAACATCAGCGTACAATCTAGAAGAAAACAGGATTATCTATGTGTCCCAGCTGGGGCAGAAGATAAATATGTGAAGAAATGAAGTCTGTTATAACAAAAATGTGTACATGTTTGAATGTTCAAATTTTCACAACAAAACGTAATAGTTTTCAAATGAAAGTATTAGAAGGTATACATGATGAAGATTCCTTATGATTACATTATACATTAGAATTTGGGAAAATATGTAAGAAAAATATTTTAAGTTTATTTGAGAGTGAGAGAGTGAGAGAGAGAGAGAGAGAGAGAGAGAGAGAGAGAGAGAGACTGACCCACAGAGAGTAGGAGAGGGTTATTTATTTATTTAGAGACAGAAACAGAGAGAGGTAGAGAGGAAAGGGAGAATTCCAAGCAGGCTCTGCACTGTTAGCACAGAGCCTGACACAGGGCTCAATCTCAGGAATTGTGGGATCATGACCTAATCACTTAACTGATTGAGCCCCAGACGCCCCAGGAAATGACTTTTTACTCAGGAGTCATTCGGTTGCATCAATAATTTACATCCAAAGAAAAAGAGACTGTATATATTCACATGGAAAATATCCTCCATAACTTTCTTGAAACATCTTTGAGATATAACTCAAATATCAAAAGGTTTGCCCACTTGAAGTATACAATTCTATGATTTTTAGTACATTCACTGAGCTGCACAAACATCAGCAGAATCTAAGTTTAGAATATTTTCATCACCCCAACAAGAAACCCTGTACCCGCTAAGAGTTATTCCACTCTCCCTCGCTCATCCCCACCCCCAAGTAAGCAATAATCTGTCTCTCTCAAAATAAATAAAATATTCTCCTTATGTATCTGTCCATATTATAATGTATAATGTAATCATAAGGAATCCTTATCACATATATCTTCTAATACTTTCATTTGAAAAATATAATTACATTTTATTGTGAAAATCTGAACAAACGTGTATACATTTTCGTTATGACAGACTTCATTTCTTCACATATTTATCTTCTGCCCCAACTGGGACACATAGATAATCCTGTTTTCTTCTAGACTGTACACTGATGTTCTAAGAACTATTGCATTGTCATACCTATTTGCATGTGTGAGATATAGATATCATTTAATTCTGATAACTAAATTAATTCTGATAGATTTGCCTGTTCTGGAGATTGCATAGAAATGGAATCCTACAATATATGCTCTTTGGTGATTGACTCTCTTCACTTAACATACTTTCTAGGTTCACCCACACTGCAGCACGTATCAGTACTTCATTCCTTTTTGTTGTTGAATATAATTATTCCATTGTATGGATGCACATTTTGTTCATCAACTGATGGACATCTGAGTTGTTTCCACTCTTTGCTCTATAAATAATATGGACATATGTTTTCATTTCTCTTGGGTATACTGCCAGGAAAGGGACTTCTGGGTCATATGGTAAGTGTGTGTTTAACATTTTGAGGAAGTGCCGCACTATTTTACATCCCCATCAACAATGAATTAGGTTTCCGGTTTCTCCATATGTTGGCCAGCACTTGTGATTGTCTGTCTTTATTACAGGTAGCCTGGTAGGTGTGAAATAGCATCTCACTTGGTTTTAATTTGCATTTCTTCATAATTACTTATGATGTTGTGCATCTTTTCATGTGCTTATTGGTCATCTGCAGATTTTCTTGGGAGAAAGGTCTCTTCAGATCCTATGCCTATTTTAAAACGTGGCTTATTTGTCTCTTAATTGAGTTGTTAGAGTTCTTTACATATCCTGGATATAAGTCCTTTGTCCTATCTAGAAGTTGCAAATATTTTCTCCCATTCTGCAGCTTTTTTTCTTAAGTAGGCTCCATGTCCAGCATGGAGTCCAACACAGGGGGCTTGAACTCACAACCCTGAGACTGAGATTTGAGATCAAAAGTTGGATGTACCCTAACCCTAACCCTGGTTGGCTTAGTCAGTTAAGTGCCCCCCCCCTTTTTTTTTTTAATTTATTTTTTGTTTTGAGAGAGAGAGAGAGAGAGAGAGAGAGAGAGAGAGAGAGAGAAAAAAAAAATCTTAAGTAGGCTCCGTGTTCAGCACAAAGCCCAATATGGGGCTCAGTCCCACGACCCCGAGATTATGACCTGAGCTGAAATCAAGAGTGGGGACACTCAACTGATTTAGCCACCCAGGCACCCCTGTTTACTTTGACAATACTCTTTGCAGCACAAAAGGCTTTAATTCTGATGTAGTTCAATTTAGCTGTTTTTCTTTTGTTGTTGTGCTTTTGATGTCCTGTCTAACCCAAGAGTTTTATGGTTTTAGCTCTTACATTTAGGTCTATGATCCATTTGCATTCATTTTTCCATACAGTATACAGGAGTCCAACTTCATTTACTTGCATGTGGATACTCAGTTGTCTTCACTCCATTTGCTGAAAAGACTATTCTTTGCCTACTGGTTTACCCTTGTCAAAAGTCAATTGATCCATAAATGTACAGATTTCTCGACTTTCATTGATCTCTACAGGTCTATTCTTATGCCAGTACCACTCACTTGATTACTTTGTAGATTTTGAGATTAGGAAGTATGTATCTTCCAATTTTGTTTTCCTTTTCAAGACTGTCTCTGGGTTCCTTAGGTTTAGTATCAACTTTGTCGATTTCTACAAAAAAGCAGGCTGTGATTTTTGAGGGATTATACTGAATCTGGTAGCTCAATTAAGGCAGTACTGCCACCTTAACACTACTGTCTTCTGATACATGAACATGAGAAGTCTTATCAGCAATATTTTACAATCTTTAAACTGCATCATTATGGAAATAAAAAGAAAACTATGCAATGGAACATGCTGCTGATACCATGCACAAAATAATGAATGATCATACTCTGGCCCACTATTTGAGTATAATCTCTCATCTAGCAGGAGCTACGGAACCATTCATACTCTGATTCTAATAATGACACCACTGGAGCTTTAATCCAAAGAAATAACTCAAAAAAAAAAAAAAAAGGAAAAATATGCTAGTTACTGCAGCACTATCAGAGTGAGATACTGGTAAATAGAGAAACAACAATAATCAAATATCCCAACAGTTTCCAAACGAAAGGAAATGTCAAATTATTAACAAAATGGAAATCTAAATATTCTGCATGCCAATTACTTATAAAAACATGTTACAATATGGAAGATTTGTAAACAAAACTGCATCAAGTCTCATGTGTGTACTAAAGATCACAAAATAACTGGAAGCAAAACAGCTTAAAATGTAAGTATCACTGGGTTATTTTTACAGAATTGCCTAACATCTTTTTTTTTTTAACCTTTATTTATTTTTAGAGACAGAACAGGAGCGGGGTAGGAGCAGAGAATCCAAAGCAGGCTCCAGGCTCCAAGCTGTCAGCACAGAGCCTGATGCAGAGCTCCAACCCATGGACCAGGAGATCATGACTTGAGCCTTACCCGACTGAGACACCCAAGTGCCCTAACATCTTAAACTATTATGTATATGTTTTAAAAGGAGAGGTCTTCCTTGTCACCTTTAGCACACAAGAGGACATGAGTGACAACCCACTTATTATCTCTGATTCAGCATTAATACTGCTGAGTAGCCGAATCTGTTTAGCAATTCTGTTATCAAGGACCCCTAACAACAGACTGTGCACTGAACTCCTACCCCTAGGACCAGGGCTAATGCAGGCAAGGGAAAGCTCATCCTCTTATGCACACTTAGTGAGCTTAGGGATAAAAATCATTAACCTTCTACTTGCTTGTCAGTCCAACAGCCTGTAATGATGGAGCTGAAAGAAGAGCAAATGTATTTAACCTATTAGCAATTTGGGTTACTACCCTCTTATTTTAAAGTGCACAGAGTTATTAAAGCACATGATACATGTTTATCTCACTGGAAAGTGGAGACAAATATATCCCCCCTCTCTCCCACACCAGCTTGAACCAATCTCTCATTTTGTGTTCTTCTAAGAATAAATGGCAACCCTATTTTTTTGGCGCCTGAAGTGATAAAGAGAACCTTGTAGGATGGTGAAGAGAAGACTACAATGAACAGAACTTCAGGGAATTATTTCTCTTCCTGCATTGCCTTTTTCCTGATGCTATAAATAACAACATTACATCATGCCGGCAAGGCATGCTGTTCAAATACAAGAGGCAGGCTTGCTCTTTGACAGATGCAAAGAACGCTGCTACCAAACAGCTCTACTAATGTCAACATGCCCGAGAGAAGAGAGCTCAGGCAAAGACCCTCTGTGGTGTTTGCCACTTCCACCTGGCCTCTGCTCTCCATGACCCCTGCAGGCCTCCCGTCTCTTTTCTCTAGCTGATAAATTCACCACCAAAGGGATTGACCTCCACTTTTCTGTCCCTGTCCCAATCATGAACTGGTGGGCTAAAAAGCAACACAGCCCTCCCACTTACTCCGGGGAGCACCAGTGAAAAATGTCCTTTCATCTTAATAAAAATACAGACAGAAGCACTACAATTTTTAAAAGGTACCTCAGACAACTGAAGTCACCTAAAATAATGAGCAGAAAGCAAGTCCCCAGACAGAACACACGCTGGTGTAGATGTGTCCAAGCCTTTCACCCAGAACTTCACAGCTAGTAGAAAATAAGGATAAGAAAACTCTGACTGCCTGAGAAGGAGATGGGACGGGGGGTGACATGAACATGGTGAAGCGAAGGTCAACCGTCAAAGCAAGTCCCTACAGACACCGTTCAGGGTAAAGAAACCACATCCTATCATTCTCAGAAGGGAGAGGAGGGGCGGGAGGGGAAGTACAAAACAGGGGAGCAGACTGTAGTGAGGGGGCAGCGTTTGCCAGAAAAAACAAGGCAGCTTCAAGTCAGAGAAAGAGGAGATGATCAGGGGACATTCACACACATATGAAAGGTAAAGTTCATTGTAACTTTTTCAGTGTGGTCTCCAGGCCTTGCACAAACTTCCTTCCCTTTGTCCTCGTGAAGCAGTACTGTAATGGCTAATTGTCTGAGTGGCACCTACAGTCAAGTGGGGCCCAGGTTGAGCCTGAGGAGCACAGGGGCTCATGCCTGTTGATCTGGGTACCCCCTGCCATAAGCAGAGACTTAATTTCTTTTTTTTTCCCCATGGCTACAGTATTTTTTTTTTTTAATTTAAATCCAAGTTGGTTAACATATAGCATAATAATGATTTCAGGAATAGAATTTAGTGATTCATCACTTACACAGAACACCCAGTGTTCATCCCAACAAGTGCCCTCCTTAATGCCCATCACCTATTTAGCCCATCTCACCCACACAACACCCTTGCCTCAACCCTCAGTTTGTTCTCTTTATTTAAAAGTCTTTTATGGTTTGCAGGGACTTCATTTCTTTTTTAAAAAATTTAATGTTCTTATTTATTTTTGAGAGAGAGAGGAAGAGAATGAGCCGGGGAGGGGCAGAGAGAGAGAGGGAGACAGATTATGAAGCAGGCTCCAGGCTCTGAACTGTCAGCACAGAGCCTGACACGGGGCCCAATCCCACAAACCGCGACATCATGACCTGAGCTGAAGTCAGACGCTTAACCAACTGAGCCACACAGGTGCCCCACAGAGACATCATTTCAATCCAGCTGCATTTTACCTCATTTATTCAATTCATTTCTTTAGAGCTGTACTTCTCCAACCAGCACATCAGAATTTAAATATCTGATTCTGCACCCTCCTTAGGAGGATAACCTCTTACTCTAATCGTGAAGACATTTTGCATCTTCTTTTTCAGAACTGGTTTCAGAAATAGGTTTACGTGCCACACAAGAGAAGCAGGCAGTCTTTGATAACCAGCTTTTTCTTAACAAAGAAATCAGTCTCATTGATCAATGGACTCATCTATTCAAAAAGTAGGAGTCTCAGCTTAGAAAACAGTTTCAAAATAAGAGTTCTCAAAATGCGTGCATAATAACAACTTCATTAGAATGTTTATCAACTTTCATTAGTTTAGGTATTACAACTTAGTTTGATCACTAAACAGTCACATGATATAAAGTGTGTAATGAAAGAGTATGCATGTAAAACCAAATACATGTATATATTACATACGAAGTAGATGGTTAAAACTGAAGGGAAGAAATCTGTATTATTTACAGGGAAAAAAAGAGGATCAGAGAGAAATAAAAATAAGTGATTAAAATGTAGGCTTGTCCCTGATAACTTTTTAAACAACCAAAAAAAAAAAAAATACTCATTAATCACTTGTATACTTAATGGACTTATCAGTACCATACCTGGTTTATCTGGGTAAAAACTCATGGAAGTACAAAAATTCAAAACTATATAAATTCACATTTTAAAATTGAGATTCCTATACAACATCTGGGACCATGTCCCTAATAGCTGCTTGCAGTATGGAGAATCGGGGAAATATAGGTAAATATATAGGTATTGTGTAGGACCTGTCGCCCCTCTAGCTACATGCCACCCACTTTGCCAATCATGGGTTGGCTTTCACCGATACCAAAACGTTTTTTGTTTCCTCTTAAAAAGAAAAAAAAGTAAGAAATTTGATAACCCTACTTCCCAGGCTTAAGCCTCAGTAAGAATAAAACCCATCACACGCTAGTTATATATCGTTTATCCCATGCTAAGTACCACAGGAACCCAGTTATGCCTCCCAGCAACATGACAAGTCACACGGGAGAGGTCAACAGGAACTGGACAGGTAATGAGAACACAAGAAGGTGGAAAGGTAGGAGGTGGGAGTATACAGACATACAGTGGGGAGAAGCCAAGGCAGTAAAGAGACAAAATTCTCTCTGCAGAGACTCGTGCTTTAGCAGCAGTACCTTTAGCACAGGGTATGTTCCATCCTGGGGTGCAAATGCACCTCACATAACCACCTCACTTGACCACCTGCTAGGTCAAGTTGGGCCCTAACAACAGGAAATAACAAAACCACCATGGCAAGGGTTATCAAGTGACAGGATGGGGTGGCTTTGTCAAAAAACACCCTCCCAGACGGATTCCAAATTGTCCCAGAGGATGTAAAAAGTTGTTCATGAAATTAAACAGAAAGTGGGCAAGGGCACAGGATTTGAAAAGAATGCGTACAGAAAATAAACTAACCAGCACATGCTGAGCTAGTCACCCTGTAGGACAGCAAGCTGACACAAAAGCAGCTGTTCCAATTATGTAGACTGACTCACTGAAGAAACTGAGTGTCATATGCTGCATCTGTGAGGTTAAAGCTCGCACACCATGTTCTCTGAGTGTTTGTTGACAAAAAGATCTCAGGGGTCCTATCCCTAACCTAAATGCTTACTAAAAATTAAAAAAAACAAAAACAAACAAACAAACAAAAAAAACCCAACATGTTCTTTGCAAGCACATTTGTCAGCGGCCTGTGTTTCCATAAACCGGTTTGAGGCCTTAGAGGCCTTACAAAAGCCTCTGACAGGAGCTGTAGCAGCCCCTCTGGGCAGTCCCACATCTGCAAACAAAGGAGTCCATGCCCCCAACCCTACCCCAACCAGCTTCCTCATGGTCACTTGGGAAGGTAAATGAAATGCTTGTGTCTGGCCACTGGGAGAATACCATTAATAGTCCAAGTTACCTCGGAATCCCCCAAATCCCCCAAATCCTTCCTTCTGGGCCCTTGGGAAGGGCCAAACAGAAAAACCGGCACATCCCCTTGGCCCTGACGCTACAGCTCACTAATCAGAGGCAGAAACATATCTTTTAGTCTTTTTTCTGAAAACCAAGGATCAGTCCGGTAAGCAAGCTGCCTCACGGTGAAGTAGTCCTAATATCCACCACCCACACCAGATGACAATTCTCCACCCCCCCCACCCCCGAAAGAGCCTGAATGCCTGCTAAGAACCATAATGCCAACTGTGTACCTCCCCATACTGTATTCAGAAGGGTCCTCTGACGACACTATGGCCTCCTCATTGCTATAATCATCCCAACAGTAGTGAATAACCACTTGCTTCTAGCATCCACTCAGTCCCTAATAGGAACGAATTGTGGCACAAACTAAAACCATGCCAAATTAAGTATTGGGGGGAGGGGAGGGAGTTACCAGTTTAGCTAAAAGTTAGGCATTTTTGTTTGAAAATAAAAAATTAAAATGGCAAGCTTAAGATACAAACCCTTGTTTTACATTTCTATTTGACACCTTTAAGACCCAATTTAGAGCATTCATTTAACGTGGGGAGTAAAGAGAGAATTCTAATAAATGCCCAATGCTAAGGTGCCTTATGCTGTGTTGCACATAATTATAAATTCAGGCTCTCGTCCCAGGCAGCAAATCTGTTCAACACTGAACCTAGTATCAACATGTTCAGTTATTCAAAATGAGTAATGCCTGCCCTTTAAGAATTGGACATTTAAGGAAGCACTGACCTTGTAACGCAACTCTCATTTCAGAAATGGTCACTGTGGTGAGAAGGCTTCGTCGATTTAAAATTTCCTTATGTAGGTTATTTCCTCTTGCACAAACCCAAGGGAGCACAGAAACTTTAATAAACTGAACATCCTTCCCTACACGTAAGACCATAACGCTGAGCTTAAAAGAACACTAACCAAAAGAGCAGACTGCATAAGAAACTGATCACAACCATGTTGCTAAGACAGCAAGAAAAAGGAGAAACATAACTGAACGCTTATGAGCCTGAATGCAAAGAAAAACAGTCGCAAGATAATGAGAAAAAAACAATTCAGACACAGGTTTAAATAATTCAGATCCTGCTGTGCTTTCTGTATGTACTAGGTTCCAATTATAAATTATCAGTACTATCTCTAAAATACAACTTCCATATGTAAAGATGAGGAGTCCTCAGATTTAAGGAGGCACCTCACGAGGGAAACGAAACAATATACACTCAGTTGCCAACAAAAAATATCAGTAAACAAATCATCCCTGCACTCACAAACGCTCACAAAAGCCTTCTTCGTGAGCAAAAATCTTCAAAAGCACTCACAGCGGGTTTGCAGGAGGCTGACGACTAGAATTAACTGTGTTGCTGCCGGGCACCCGGTTAACTGGAAGATGGAGGTTGTTAGAATCTCTATTAGCTGTTGGTGCACCTGGCATAACAGCCACCTTCTTTCATATGATTTTTTTCTTATACTTTTCTTTTTCTTCAAATCTTCATGTCCCCAAGCAAGCAGATTGGGGAGGGGTGAAGGGGGAGAGGTGCAGAGGCACCTGGGTGGTTCAGTTGGTTAAGCATCTGACTCTTGGTTTTGGCTCAGGTTATGATCTCATGGTTAGTGAGTTTAAGCCCCACAGCAGGCTCCGTTCTGACAGCTAGGGATTCTCTCTCTGCCCCACTCCCCACTCATGCACTCGCTCGCTCTCTCTCTCAAAAATAAATAAATAAACTTAAAAAAAAAAAAAAAAAAAAAAAAAGAGGTGACTTTGTGTCTATGTCATAGGGTTACTCAGGATTAAATGGGTATCCTGTATAAAGCGCCTGGCACAGGGCTTGGCCAAATGAAGCCCATGAAAAAGTAATAAAAGCTACTACTGTTTCAAAGCTGATGGTGTCCTTGACATTTCAGGCAATAACGTGTATAAATCAATTGTTAACCAAGATGAAAATTTAGAAACAGATTATTAGTAACTCCAGAAAAGGAAAAAAAATAATCGTATATTGTGTTCTTCAACTGAGACGTTTGCTAATGTTCCTATGCCTCTGGCTTAGAGTACACCAATCTCGTCACCCCCGCCTCTCCCACCTCCTGAAACAGAAGGTTACTGACTAACATCCTGGGTTCCTGGAAGAGGCTTTTGTAGCAACGATGCAACTGAAAAGCACAAGAACAAAACGTTCCTTCGCCCAATGGCATTTGCCTCCTTTTGATGCTAGCACGGAGTGAGAATTACAGATTTGATCCACAGAAGGCTTTATTTAAAAATATGAGGAAGGCACAGTACCTCTAATCGTTGTATACGTCCCTTGAAAAACATGAAGAGGGAAGAATTTGGATAAGCAGCTTCTTTTTTGAGAAGAATTTCCTTCGCTTCATCCAGGCCTGCTTTGTTATCACTGCCATCCAAGGCAAAAAATGGGCGGACCACAGTATGATACCAGAGCAGAGCTAATCTAAAGGAAGAGGGAGAGAAAGATTGAGCAAGGCTTTTCTTACAGCGTTTCTACTTTGTCAAAACTCAGTACGTGCTCTTCTAATACACACTCCTTCCAAAAGTCTTTGAATAAGTAAATCAGAGTATTTTCCCCCATTTTAATCTTACCAATATTTGGAAAACTAACTTTGGCGCAGCTTATACATCAGCATATGCCCATCAGGTGAGAGGAGAATAATAGGCTAAAAGCATTTAGCTCTGCTGAGGCTTCCAGATGGCTCTCTGAAGGTATGGACTGAGATAAAGCTCTGATTTCTACACTTCACTCATCACACAAATTAGAAAGACGAACTGGTTACCATGAATTTACTGTCCCCTCATAATAAAGGCATTACTTTTTTGCAAAAGAAAAATGTAGTTTTCTCCTGTGTTCACAAAGTTAGAGTGTAAGCCTCAGAATCTAAATTTAAATATGGGAACCACAGACACAAATTTTACTAAAATGTATTAAAGTAAGTGAGAGAACCAGAAAAAGGGCTCTTTCTCTGGCCTTTGAGAAGGCTCAATTTGAAGAATAAATAATCATTTAAAATTCCCTTATTTCACACTCCTCCTTTCAAGAAAAATAACAGTTAAATAAACTAGGTAAATAAAACAGATTCGTTAGGATCTTTAGTGAACAGACAAAAATGTTTCACCAACACATCAAATATTTTTATGTAAGTGTGTGCTTCTAGCATGTTTATAAAATCAGTTCTCTTCTGGAGATCAGACGAATTTACATTACTAATTCATTTCTTTCCAGAAAATATTAAGATATAAATAGACAAATTATCACAAGTTACAAAACTATTACATCAAATTAATAAAATACCACAGTTTATGTAATTTAATGACTTTGGGGAGGAACAAATATATTTTTGAAATGAAAATTTAATGATATTTTTAATAGCTACCAACTGATTAAGACTGAATATCCAAATTCCTCAATATCGATAATAGAAACAGAGCTCGGTCTCTGTGATATTAACATTTTTTGAAAAATGTCAAAGGGCATCTAGTGTAAAATTACTCAAATTGCAAATGGTGAATATCTACCAGACTGAAAAAAAAAAAAAAACCACATTGTTTTTTAACTGATGGAGGAATGGGTGAATCCTCGTTCTGGATAGTTTTATCAGCTTCTCTCCACACTCTCCTGTTTCAGTAACTGTCATTTCAGTTTCAACTAACAGGACTCAGATTAACAGGACTCGATTTAGTTGACTAGCACAAAATATCCAAGCCACATGAGAGAGACCAGTGGACCAACCAGAATCATCAAAGAAAATGACCCAATATCAGGATTCTCTAGGTAATAATAAAAATTTCAGAATCACAGGAAAGTTATCAAATTCGTATTCCTTAAAAATTCAAAAATCAGGGTCATGAATCTCAGTGACTCTGGTCAAGGTCACAGAAACTGCTTATAAAATCATCTGCGGTTGAAAAATGTGGTTGCTTTACTTGTTTAAAATACAGGATTCATGAGAGTCAAGAACAGTGTCCTCTCTCTAGAAAGTCAGCTTATAAACACCAAAGACACAGTTCTCGGCATTGCGTTAAAAGGCATAAGGCGTGGCATCGTGTCAACCAACCAATTTACCTGAAGTTTCCTTTAAAGGCTTTGATTGTCGTTTACTTACTTTCAACACTATATTATCTACCAAAGCATTGCAATACAGCTACTCACGTAGCTAAAGGGGCCTTCATGTCCTTACTTTCGCTTGCATACATCAGTGAAGAAAGCCCTTGCAGGCGGTCTCCAGGAAAACCCAGCAGGTTGATGATTTTGAGCAGGTTGGGGGGCACCATGGATATGCAAAGGTGAAAAAGGCCATATCCAAAGCTAACAGCACCTTTCAGTCTGTTTAGAGACTCCTCAGACACCCCTTCAGCCACAATGTGATTATCATTTGCAGCATCAGAAGTCAAGGGCTCTTCAGTTAGCTTCTTCTGATACAGCTCCTGGAGGGCATTGATGTCCAGATAGCATTTATTGTAAATCTTCCAGGCTTTCCTAAGGATCCACCCACCTTTTATATAGGCTATAGAGAAGGGGAGAAAAGCATTAAAAGAAGTAAATAAGCATTCAAAATAATTTTCCTTTATTAATAAAGGAGATTGAAGAAGGACCTGAAATTCAAGCAAAAATTTAAAAAACAATAAAAATGATCATCTCTCATTGTACCTTGTTCTCTTCACAGGGCTTCAATTCCTTATTTGTCTGATCTCCCTTACTACACTGGATGACCACTGAGCAAGAACCATGTATTTTTTTTGTTCACCGTCCTATCAGGCCCCTCTCTCACACACGAGCTGGGACGTGGTATATTATGCACACTGCATGAAAGAATAAATGCATTAACGCCAGCATGCAAGCGTCACTTGAATCTGACTTTTGTTCTGTATGTTCTGTGAAACATGAATCTCCACATGTTTCTGAACTACCAAGCACTTTGCTGATAAACCTCTCTTATAACGCCTACGTTTGTCTACCCTGTGCTTCCTTCCTCCTAAAGAGCAAGTTTTAAGTTGAATTCACTGCTAAAAGTACACCAAGCATGGCAACTCGCCAAAACTAAAACAAGCAAACAAAAAGGATTAATTTATACTTACTGGGTGAACAAACGGCCAGTTCATTAACGTGTAAGTCATCAGTGTTCAATGCAGAAATGCAAAGAATCCCCCATTCATCTCTACCTAATGCCTGCTGTGTGGGCCTTAACCACTCACTCCTCACTAGGAGGGCATTATTTGGTCTAGGACTAAGACGCTCCACCCACTGCCCAGCCTAGATCTAGACCAATCCAGTGAAGGAAGGTGGCAAAAAAGAAGCTACTTCATAGAGGAGGTGAAGAGATGTTATTTTTAAAGGCATTTTCATTATTTCTTGTTGGGCCAATTTTTAACATACTTCTCACAGTCGCTACCCAGTTCCATGCCCAGCTGACCCCTCTCAGACAAGCCCACAGGTCCTGCCTCACCCTCTCCTTCTGTGAACATTTACACCTTCTGATGAGGAAAGGAAGGAGCAGTCGACTTCTCGGTGCTTATCTGAGTGTATCTTCACCATATTTGGGGGGAAAGGTCTTCTGTAAGGAATTTTCTCCAGAAAAGAGTTTAATCACTCAGCACTGTTACCAATATGGCACTGATAATCTGACCCCAATGCACAAATGGAAGACAACATGAACTGCCCCAGGCTTTCAGGCCCTTTAGAATAGCAGAAAAAGAAGTTTGTTAACATTATTTTTAAATTACAAAAAGTACAGAACATAAAAGCTGATTTACAAAGTCTAATCCCTGCATTGAAAGTGATCGAAGAACATATGGTACATACAGAAAAGAGTTACGGGAGCAGGCCTACTGCTATCCTTTGAGAGGCCTGTTTACAAGACTGGCCTTTGGCTAGGGTCTATGAAATTGACTTGGGAGAGTTCCCAGCATTCCTAGAACTGGTAAGAGTGGCTCACTGTGCCTACCCTGCTTATACAAAGAGTATGTTTCATGCTGAACACCTGCTTTCCCCTGGGAGTCTGGAATTTGGCTATGTGTAAGGCAGATTGTATCTATACATGGTCAGCCCCCAACAAAAACTCTGGGTGCTGTGTCTCTAACAAGCTTCCTAGCTGGTAACAAAACTCATTGCCCAGAGATTTAAGCATGCAACTCCACTGGGAGAAAATTTTGGTCACTTTAGCCCAATTTTTCCTGGATTCCATCCCATCCATCTTTTCCCTTTGCTCTTTTGCTTTGTATCCTTTGCTGTAACAAATCATAGCCATGAGCATGATCACACACTGAGTCCTGGCAAATCACTGCACCTGATGGTCTTAAGGACCCCCAATTCATGTAATCAAGCTGATATTTAATCAAACTAGTATTTTACTTAAATGTATCAAGTTTCTGATAAATGATGACCATATCTCCTAAGGGATCACAATTGAAAACACAACCATAGGACAAGTTCCAAGTTCTGGATTTGTTCATGTCTTGTAGACTAAGTCCACTGAAAAGAATATCGTTAAGATAGGACGAACAAGCAAAACAAAAGGTTGTTTTTTTTTTTTTTAAAAGAGAACGATTTTTATAACTTTATAAAAGTAATACATGTTTGAAACAACTTTCATTTAGTTCAAATGAACAAAAACATTTACTGAGCAAATATTACATTTCAGGCACAGTTCTAGGACAACCAAAGAGAAAGAAGATACAGATGGCACCTTTAAGAGGAGGCACACTGACGTTTCTGTGAATGGAAGTACTGTAGGAAAACAAAAGGTCTGAGAAAACCCTTAAACTTCTAGGGTAACACACCCACAAACAATATGACACTCAGTTATGATCCAAAATGCCAAAGGTTGAACAGAAAAATGGGAAAAGAAGGAAACATATATTCTTAAGAACACAAAAGTCAATTGGGATAGAATAAATATTGGCTGCTACAGATTTAAATTTTTTTTTTTTAACGTTTATTTATTTTTCAGACAGAGAGAGACACAGCATGAACAGGGGAGGGGCAGAGAGAGAGGGAAACACAGAATCGGAAGCAGGCTCCAGGCTGAGCCATCAGCCCAGAGCCCGACGCGGGGCTCGAACCAGCGGACCGCGAGATCGTGACCTGAGCCGAAGTCGGACGCTTAACTGACTGAGCCACCCAGGCGCCCCATTGGCTACAGATTTAAAATATGAAAAAAGAGGGGCACCTGAGGGGCTCAGTCAGTTGAGCATACAGCTTTGGCTCTCAGTTCATGATCTCACGGTTTGTGAGACTGAGCCCTATATCAGGCTCGCTGCTGTCAGCACAGAGCCCGCTTGGGATCCTCTAGTTCCCTCTCTCTGCCCCTTCTCTGCTTGTGCTCTCTCAAAATATAAACATTTTAAAAAATGAAAAAAAGAAAACTTGCAAAACCCTAAAAATACTAACTAGCTATTAAGTTCCCATTACATGCCTAAGACCGCACTTGGCAACGGAAGGATACAAAAGAACCATAAACCATAATCTCAGCTCTCCAACTGTCCATTACAAAACTGAAAAATAAATGAAAAAAAATAAGTGTGTAACATTAAGACTATCTCTCTACATATATGTTTGTATATACACTCCACTGGGCTATACATAGAAAAATGAAAACAAATAATGTTGAGTTGATGGGTGAATTATTCTCTTTTATTTCCTTTTTGTCACTAAAGTTTTCTATGCAGCAAATATATAAACAAGTTAGTGCGGAATAAGTATTGCGGGATTCCAGTAGAAAACTTTACTGCCTCCTACCTCTGGGCCTAACTGGAAATTTTATGGACCAAGTTTCATTCCATTTTATCCTGTATTTCCAGGCTGCTGGAGCTTCATTCAGGAAGCACAGCTTCCATCCAGGGAACGCCAGCATTCCAGGAAACAGCTACAGGAGTGTGAATATGACAGAGCAGGTGGACAGGCTGTTCAGAGGCAGAGTGAAACGGGGGACACAGGGAGGGTGTGCTCAGCTTGGCGGGGCGGGGTCCCCTGACGTCCAGCTGAGGAATGGTCACCTGCACCAGGAGAAGCAGGCCATTTCTAAGATTGGGGTTGAGGGGACTACCAGTGTAAGGAAACACATTGTAGCAATCCAGATCTCAGGCGAAGAATCATAGCAAAGGAGGGGTAGCAATGGAAACAAATGGCAAAACCCATCAATGCCAACTGCACAGACTCAGTTAAAAACTGACAAGGGTAAAAACCCTATTTTTATAAAAGAATAATGTAATTCCACAGGTCTTTAACCTCTTACCTAAGAGAGGAGTTTAGGTGCCAATGTTTAAAAGCACATGTTAAAATCTGTAGTAACAACCTTTAAAGCTTCTAATTTGAGCCAAGTAAATAGAACCCAAAGTTTTTACTAAGTCAAAGGCTAGAATTTGTGCAAAACAAAGTTCATATGCACACAGAGAAAGATACGATTTTTGCTACTTTCTAAGCTCAATGTGGCAGGGAAACAGGTTCCCCAGGACTCTCACCCTACTTCCCTGTCCCAAATGCTGTGACCAAAACGTCTGAGCACAGCCAGATGCCGTCAACCACAGAACAAAGGCTGAGTGAGGATCAGGCAGAGCCGGCCCTGTGTTCCATGCAGCTCCTGCAGGAAGCACCCTCAGTTGCCTTGATGGTGTAGCAAGGCAGCTCATGAGCGCACGTTTTCCCAGCAGGCAGAGAAACAGTATTCACGAGCCCCACACCCTACACAGCCTTCCATATGGCTCCTTGAAAGGTCAAATATAAATCATTCAGCCATCGCTATCTATGCTTTTGACGGAAGGCAAAGAGAGCAAGAAAACCACAGACCATTTGCCCTCCCCCTTGAAGGCCAGCCTCAATCAGCTGGGAGATGCAGGGGAGAGAGGAAACTCTGTTCCCATTAATGGAAAGCCTTAACTCTATCCAGGTGGTGTGGGTGTGGGTGGGGGGGTGCGAGAAATGGGAGTCCTTCCCAGGAAAGGGCTAGAGTCTTCTGGAGAGTGAAAATACCAAGTTATACTAATTGATGTTGGGATAAGTTTTACAGATTTTTCAGCAGGAGACTGTATCCGGTGGGATCTCCTACCATAGCATTCTGTTTGTTCACTTGCCCCAGATAAGGCAGGTCAACCCTATAATGAAAGGTCACTTCAGGCTGACCCTTTTTTGTGACCCACATAACACACTTTGGAAGAACAACGGTTTTGTTTTCACTTCTAAAGGACACACTTTTCCAATCTCAACTCTTCTTGGGACTCCATATCCTGCACCTCTTTCCTGAATGGCATCACCCCTCCTCCATCCCTTCAATTCAATTATACACCCACCATTTGCTAGGCAATAGTGCCACGTCAGGTGCCAAGGACAGAGAGAAGAAAACAAACTTCCATTGATCTTCCAAGGAAGAGTTTCTGAGCTGTTCACACCCTGTTCACCCAATCTGTGACTAACTTACATGTCTAGCAAGTAAAGTATCATCCTGAATGAATTATAATTGATTCACTCCTCTTTCTCCCCTACTAAACCATCCAGCTCCCTCAGGGCAAGAGCTACTTCCTACTCATCTCTAGAGCCCCAGCACTTACCACCCCACAGTGTGGAATGCATAGTAGGTACTCATAGTTGGTAAGGGGGAGGGGGAAGACAGCAGGTAGACATAGTTGCTGCCCTCAAGGAGATTACAGTCAAATATGTGCGCAGGCATGTAAGTAAAAATTTGTACCGCCATATGATGAACACTCTGACTATGCAAGGGATACATGTGGAACAACAAAGAGCAGATGATGGAGTCCGTGAGGAAGGAGAACATGAAGGAGCTGACCTGGAACGTACCTGGATAGGCAAGAGAAAAAGAAAGGGGCTGCGAGCATCTGAACTGAGGGTGGTATACAGGAAGGCAAGAGGCAGCAAAAGGCATTGAGGGAAGCGCACGAAGCCCTGCTTAGCGACACGCGGTGCTGGGAAGGCAAGGAGGCTGGGAAGGCAAGGAGGCTGGGAAGGCAAGGAGGCTGGGAAGGCAAGGAGGCTGGGAAGGCAAGGAGGCTGGGAAGGCAAGGAGGCTGGGAAGGCAAGGAGGCTGGGAAGGCAAGGAGGCTGGGAAGGACGTAGGTTTATAAGTGCCTCCTTAAGAAGCAATTTGGGTTTTACTTCATAGGTGATGCAGAATGGCTGAGTGTTTAAAGCACAGGTGTAACAAATTTTAGACGGATGGCTACAATGGCAGCACAGAGAACGTGGCCTGGAGAAGCATGTCAGTTAACAGCAGACTGTCACATGACTCCAGGAGCTAGCACCTCAGGGCGTAAGAGTGAGGGAGCATGGGCATAAAGGAGAAGGCCATGAGAAACCCAAATTTCTGTGCCTCTCGAGGCACAAGTCACCAAACTAAGGTGATGCCAAAATGGTGAGAAGACTAGGAATTCAGGTATGAAACAAGCAACCACTGGCTCAGGCCCTGGCCCTGTTGTCACTAAAAAGCTGTGTCAACTGTTCAGCCTTCTCCAAATCATCAGCCTCCACCACCTCACCTGTGAAGTAAAGGCAGAACCCTCATCTGAGGAAAATTTATTGGGCATATGATATGCCAAGAATACAACAATGAGTATGACATAGGACCTACCCTCAAGTCCAAAAGGAAGTAAACGAAACAAAATAAGATGGCAAATACCATCTTTTAAATATAGCTTCTTTTTGTTATGAAAGTAGTTAACATACGCATATGGGGTAGGGGGAAGCTAGCAAGCAAGCAGCCCTGGATAAGAGTTAATGAAAAAGATATTTAAAAAATAGTATATAAAATGAAGAGAGATGATGGGGCAGTTCATTATAAAGAAGTTCAAATGAGAGAAGGCACAAGAGCTCTTTTTAAAAAAATTTTTTTTAAGTTTTTTTTTTTTTAATTTATTTTGAGAGAGACAGAGATGGTGTGAGGAGGGGAGGGGCAGAGAGAGAAGAAAGAACCCACAAGATCTTGACCTGAGGGGAAAACAAGAGTCAGACGCTTAACTGACTAAGCCACCCAGGCACTCCAAGAGTTCTTTTAAAAGAATTTAAAAATTCACAAACTCAAAACATTCACAGACTCATCCCTACCTGGAGCTCAGGTGAGTGAGTGCGCACCCTCCCCCCCCAGTTCTGCGCCACCCACTCAGGGTGGGGGAGGAGCACTTATCTCCAAAAAGATGGCTTTTCCCCAAGAAAATTATCCATCGAAAATGTTTTCTAAGGGGCACCTGGGTGGCTCAGTCGGTTAAGCGTCCAACTTCGGCTCAGGTCATGATTTCACGGTCTGAGGGTTCGAGCCCCTCGTCGGGCTCTGTGCTGACAGCTCAGAGCCTGGAGCCTGCTTCAGATTATGTGTCTCCCTCTCTCTCTGACCCTCCCCTGTTCATGCTCTGTCTCAAAAATAAATAAACATTAAAAAAAAATTAAAAATGTTTTCTAAGAAATGTATTCCAACAAAGTAGGTTTTTTGTAGTTTAATAACCCAGTGTGTTTCAGGAAAGGCTAAGGAAGAGCATTTTTGGTTGTTTGCTTGACAAATACTAAGATGTTCATAAAGCAAAAGACCACTATACACATTTATGTCTATCAATTTTATTTCAATATCAGCATCTGTTCAATAAATTATATGGAAAAACCAAGAGCACTGTTAAAAATCTATGATAAATAGGATTAAATATTAATTGATTAAAACCAACTTATCAGGAGAATGGGTAAAGGCTAAGAAGGTAATTTGTGAAAGAAATAGTTTATTAATAAAATATAGGGGTGCCTCGGTGGTTCAGTCAGTTGCGCGTCTGACTCCAGCTCAGGTCATGAGCTCACGGTTCATGGGTTCAAGCCCCATATCAGGCTCTGTGCTGACTGCTTGCTCAGAGCCTGGAGGCTGCTTCAGATGCTGTGTCTCCTTCTATCTCTGCCCCTCCCCCACTCACACTCTATCTCACTCTCTCAAAAATAAATGTAAAAAGAAATTTTAATAAAAAAAAAATATAAGAATAGGTTTGACCTAATAAAAAAGGCAAAGCAGAGAACACCTGAATGTCCAAAAGGAATGGGTTAAATAAATCATGGCACATTCATATGAAAAACTGTTATTATTTAATATAATATTTTGAAACTGAGTTACAGGGAAAATACGTAAAATACAATCTAATAAGGAAAAGTAGGATATAAAGCACTATAGATTCCATTTTGTAAAAGAGATATAAAACATAGAACATTAGCAGTAAAGTGTAATTTCTCCCAGTGGTAAGGTATGTAGTGACTTGCTTTCTTCTTTCCCCTTCTATACTCTCTGAATTTTCTATAACATGTTTAGTAATTATTTTGTTTATTTATTTTTGAGAGCGAGAAAGAGACAGCATGCACGCATGAATGGGGAGGGGCAGAGAGAGGGACAGGGAGAATCCCAAGCAGGCTCTGAACTGCCAGCACAGAGCCTGACACAGGGCTCAAACCCACGAACTGTGAGATCAAGACCTGAGCTGAGATCAAGAGTTGGGACACTTAACCGACTGAGCCACCCAGGCACCCCTAGTAATTTTTAACCAGAATGATAATTGCAGAAGCAAACAGCACTACTTGGTGATTCTAAGTTTCAAGAGGGCAGGAAGCATAGCTTGTGCTACTCACGTAACAGTGCTCAGCACATCATACATGCTCAGTAATTACTTACTGACTAGGCCAATGAATGAGCAAATGAGGATAGATACACTTACTTTTAAAATTATATATATTTATATTTATTATTTATATATATTACATATATATTACTTGTATATAATATATATATTTATATATACTTTCAGACTTAAAGAGTTGTAAGAACATAAAGAATTCCCAGATGCCCCCTACCCTGACTCCTCACTGTACTACATTTGATTTCTCCTTCTCTCTCAAAAGATATTTTCTCAATGGCTAATGGCAAAAATAAGCTCCCTTAAGAAGTCCTTGAGTGTCAGAAAAAAGGAGTACAAGATCACAGAAAATGCCAGAGCTCCTATCTTGACCCAAGAAGTTGGACCATTCTGCTGCTCTTAATATATACATTAATGTAGAACTTCAGAGAGGGGAGTGTATATTGATGTCTCAGAGGTATTTCACATGAGCTTTGAGCCCTCAAACATACAAGTATTACGCAAGTCCTGAGAGGAAGATTAGAGAGAAAAACAGATGATAGTTGAGCCAAAGCAAAAGGCCAAAGTACAAGCATAGAACATATTTTAAAAGAAGGATAAATTCTAGTAAGTCCAAATTTTGGAGATCGAAATAAAAGTTAAATTCCACTTCTGACTTGAGCCAAATGGAAATAAAGCATCCTCAAGGATGAGATGGAGGGAGGGAGAGGGAGGGAGGGAGGGAAGGAGTGGGGGAGAGAAGGGAGAGAAAGACTGATTCTGGCAGTCTAGAAAGAACAGTGTATAACTTATCAGCAACAGACCCTTCTTCATTTAAGGTTTGGAAGGAAATACTTTTCTGATTGTGAGTTTTAGTTAATTTCCTTTTTGAATTTTCATTTTTTTCCAAGTAAATCCTATCTACCAAAGAAGCAAATTTCTCCTGGAAGTATTACAACAATAACCACATAAACAAAAGAATTGGTATCTGTGTTAGACACAGTCTTACAGAAGCTGTTAAAGACTCATTTTGAGTCTATAGCACTCAAGATATCAAAGCTACAGAATCCTGGAAAACTGTTTTGGACAAACTAAGAAATTAGTTTATATTCCTTGGACATATTTGGTACATATTCAGGCCTTCAATAACAATTTCCTAAAAAATGTAATTTAAACCAGGTATATTTCACTTTAAAGGTTATTACAATTTGATTCTCACAAAGTATGATCGATCAATCAAACTGGCACTGGTAATTTCTTTATGACAGAATGATCTTGAGACAAGAGGATGAAACATTGACTTCAAGTCTAAAACTACACCTCTAAACACACATTAAATACTTGTGGTTTCAATCTCCTAAGTAAAAATCAGTATCAAGGCCCAAAGAAGCGCCACGGATTTTTAAGGCCTGAAATATGAGGCACTGTAAAAAATAATAATAAATAAAGGGCAAGGCATTACTGATTGTGTCCATTGAATTTTGAAAGCCATTAAAAATAATGTTTCAGCATACCTGACAATTCTTGTTTTACAAACGAGAGCACAGCCAGGTAAACCTGACAGTCAGCTATGATTATCTGCCTCTGAAGCCGATCAACCATGGAGGGGGCGGATTTTCGGACATCGACCTGTTTGGTGGAAAGAAAGGACACACTGATAAATCACACACACACACAAAAAGACTCCAAACAGCTATTACTTGACTGTGCAAAATAATTTCACACAGGAACGATGAAACATGGAGCTGAAAGCCAAGACCAGATTTATACTATATTCCCATGAAATCTAGCTCTGTTAACAATACGATGATAAAGAACACTATAACTCATAACTCAAAGGGGCACCTGGGTGGCTCAGTCAGTTAAGCATCCCACTTCAGCTCAGGTCATGACCTCATAGTCTGTGAGTCCGAGCCCCGCGTCAGGCTCTGTGCTGACAGCTTGGAGCCTGGAGCCTGCTTTGGATTCTGTGTCTCCGTCTCTATCTGTCCCTCCCCTGTTTGCACTCTGTCTCTACCTGTCCCTCCCGTGCTTGCACTCTGCCTGTCTCTCAAAAATAAATAAACATTAAAAATTAAGAAAAAAACCATTTAAAAGAACATTATAACTCAAAGACAAACATCCTAAGGGATTAACAATGAAGCTCCTGGGAAACCATGAAGAAAACACAGAAGTTGAGTTTGACCTTTTTTTTTTTTTTTTTTTTTTTTTTTAAACAACTGAAGTTCTTACATATCCAAAATAAAAACCACCAAAGGTAGAAAACATTCCCCCAAATAGCTAACCCCAAAAGCCACTATGCAGCCATCTACCTTCATTCATGTAGGAGGAACATTAGGATTCATTCCTTATGGATTACATTTTAGTTAAGGAGAAAATGGCTTTGAATGAACCACAAACTGAACTCAAAATGCAAGCCATACCTCTAAGGTGACTACCCCAATAAAAGAAGCAAAAAGTAAAACCAAAAACTCCACTTGTTATAAAATGTTGGTCCTTATTGTAAAGAATGTTTCTAAGTGAAGAAAAATCACCCTGAAATAGAATAATGCATTCTTAATACAAAGTGAACTTGAACAAGATAAGCTAAATTAGCTTTCGTAGGCTGTATCAATGATAAAAGAAATGATGGGATCTTCGCAAATACGACAATAGCATAACTAGTAGACAAAAAAGAATGAACTGTTTCCCTTTTTTCTAGATTAGCATAATCTATTATGGTCACTATAGTTGCAGATGTAGTCCCAGAACTCATTACTTTGCCTAGGCAAATGTCAGTCTATTGACGCTTCTGTTTCTTTGTAATAACTTCTACTGTGTAGGGTTGTTAGAAGGGCTAATGAGGCACTACACGTGAAAATGCTTTTTAAATTGGAAAAATCCGGGGTGCCTGGGTGGCTCAGTCGGTTAAGCATCCGACTTCGGCTCAGGTCATGATCTCGCGGTCCGTGAGTTCGAGCCCCACGTCAGGCTCTGCGCTGACAGCTCAGAGCCTGGAGCCTGTTTCAGATTCTGTGTCTCCCTCTCTCTCTGACCCTCCCCCATTAATACTGTCTCTATCTCAAAAATAAATAAACGTTAAAAAAAAAAAATTTTTTTAATTGGAAAAATCCTTTGCAAATGTTAATTACTAACATAGGTGTTAGGCATGGCATTAGATACAGAGGACAGACATGTAAATAAGCTTATAGTCTAATGAGGGAACACTGCCTTCGTTACCATGTAACGTAGCAAGTGCTCTGAAGGATAAAGTACAGGGTATCATGGGCACAAGTAGGAAACCTACTCAACAGGGCTTCAGGGCTCAGGCAAGAGTCCTTGGAGAACATGATCTAGGAAGAACTCAAGACAGAATAGCAACCAGGTCAAAAGGGAGGAGGATGTTTTAGGCAGAGGAAAAGTGCTCCATCAGCCACTGTAAGGAGTTTGGACCTTATGAATGGCAATAGTGGAGGTGGGGGGGAGGCAGGGGGCAGGGACACTGAAGATGAAGCCAGCAACATGTTATTTGCATTTCAGAGACTATATTCTGGAGAACCAATTCAAGAACAGTGAGAGTTACCGTAGGCAAATGCGGATGGTGACTAACCTAAAGAAATGGCAGGAGTGGGGAGAGAAGTGGATGAACTCAGGACGTATTTTAGAAAGAGGCAACAGGACTCAGTCATTTATTACATGCAGGATTTGGAGAAAGAGCAATCAAGGAAACCTCTGGCCCTTCCGCAGCATCAAGAGACTATACTCTTGGCCCATCAGTGGCTTCATCATAGTGGACACCATCATCAAGGGCAGAGGTAAAGCAACCTGGATACGAAGGGGCCAAAGAAAAGACGGGTGGCTTTTGGGGACCATAACCAAAAGACTGGTTTGTCAACTCAACATGTAACACATAGCAGACCCGTGGGCACTCCAGAAATATCAGGGTAGGAGGATGCCTCTCCAAAGACTAGACTTTGGCACTGAAAGGTGAAAACAAAATCAGGAGAAGTGAATTGCAGTGCTATTGTGACTTTATTTGTAACCAAAGGCTGGTAAGGCCTGAGAAAATTAGGTAAATAGTTGAATTCCTCAATTATGCCCAAATGCAACATATTTGAATTACACATATGAAAGCCTCATTACATAAGCTCTAACCACAAGGCCCATTACGGAAGAAGATAATCCTAAAATAGCAAAAGAATTAATGTACTTAATGGTTCTAATGACTGATGGGGTTATCCGGGATTCTCTTGTTTTAAAAAATACATTTTACATAATCAAAAGCTGTAAGAAACATGTAGTGCATTCAGTGAAATCCTAAATATCAAAAACCAAGTAAATGAGCACTGTCCTAAGTAAGCAGCACCCAGTTCATAACCTAAAGACATAGTACTTACATTCTTCTTAATTTTATTCTTGATGGTTTCAATTACTCCAGCCTCTTCACTTTCACACAGCTTTTCTGTAGTTTTTAAGTCATCACATGCCAACTGCATTTTTTCTTCTTCAAATGTCATCATGGCATTCTTCCAAGAAAGAAATAAGGAAGAAGTGAATGAACCAGGAAATGTCTGAAAATTTAGGCAATTTATTACAACAAAATCCCAAACGAGGGAAAAAAACCCAAATTATTTGTTGCAAGTAAAGGAATCAGAATGTTACAGCATACCCTAATCATTTCCAAGAACTATAATCTCAATATGAAATAAGAATATACCTCTACTACACCTACATGAAAAAGTATATGGTAATAAATATTCTTGCAATTACTGTTCTACAACCTTTTATGTTGTTATTGCACACAGTAACAAAAGCCCTGTATGATTTCTGATTAGTCCACTTCACTCAGTTTTTATACCAATGTCTCACTGAAAAGTCCATTCTACCCACGCATGGACCCCTGGGCTCCATCACATACTGCACAAAAGCCTACTGAAACATCAGGTAGCAGGTGCTCCTTGAAAAACCTCAGTCTTTTCAGGGATGGCAATTCCAAGGGGTTCCCTTATTTGGAAATCATTTTACATTGTCCACAGTGAAAAATTCCACTGACAGCCTGTTTCCAGGCACCTGATCTGGTAGATTTTTCCAGACCACATTTGACTGGGTAAGGGCAATCCCCTTCTTGCTGAAAACCTGCAACTTTCACCAGTGAGAGTAAGGTTTCTGAGGATATGGATGGGCTCTAGGGGCAGACATGACACCTGATTCTTGGAAGGACCTAATGAACTCACAGTTGGCTCTCCATTCTCTATCCATTCATCAAGCCCTCCCCTTGGAATGGAGCCCTATCCATTCTAGGCCTCCTTGATAGGACTCTAATATACTCTCCCCTTGTAGCCAAACCAGACAACAGCCATCTTTGGTCAAGTCCCCCCACCACACTTTCTTTCCAAGCAGACCCAGCTCTGCCATAGCCTCCCTCCCCGCCTTCCTGCCCCACCTTTGGCTGGGTCTCCCTCACTGCCTCTGCAGTTAAGTGGGTATTCATGTAGTGCTTCCCACAGGGTACCATTTTCCTTAAAGTTGGAGGCTATGTTTTCCTGAAAACAGCAAGCCTTAAAAACTTTTGTCATATTCCCCAGCAGTAAGAGGAAATAAATAGCTTGAATGAAAACCTATGTCACCAGAAGCTGGTCTGGCGTCTGCAGTTGGGCACTGACAGCCTGTGTAGGACACATAAATTTGCAGATATCTTTCTAGATTTGAAATCTAAATGCTTTCTCTATTTTACTTTACTTGATCTCTATACATGATATTGATTACACACACACACACACACAATTGCTATTATACCATTCTAAGATAGCTATTTTTAATTTTGTGTTGCAAAGTGGTTTGTGAGATGTTATACGTATTTCTGGAAAAAAGCATCCAATTTTCAACATTGCTGAATTTTCTTTAAAAACCCAACTGCAACCTATTCCCTTCAATTCCTAAATACTAATATTTAAAAATGTAATAGTAACTAACAAATTTCAGCTATGCTAATTTAACTTGCCTTCCAGTCCACATTTAGTCAATGATTTTCAAGCACACCTTTAGTAACCAAAGCCTGATTTTTTTTTTTAAATCTCTACTGCAATTTGTTTTTTTTGGAAAGGTCTTTCCAATTATATATAAAAAAAAATTTTTTTGATTAAGAAAAACAGAATACTCTTCAAGGTATAAGCATTTTATTTTTAAAATTAAGGAAGAGTATATCTCACAGGTTTTGGTTAATAGGCAAAACTTGATTCCACTTTTAAATGCTAAAAGATCGCTATCTATACAGCTAGTCACTCTAAGACATACTTCATATACTTGTTTCCTTCACACCAACACCTCTCCCCATACCAACTTACCAAAAAACTGACGAAGCTGGCTCCAAAACTCATCAATGGGCTATGATTTCTGTTAAGGAAACAAAATTACGTTTAATGTATACTTTCATAAACATTTAATATATTAGGATCACTATATATTTCTAATAATTGGAGACACTAAGGTCTCAAAGCTGATTAAATTACCCTAAGAAAAAAGTTCGAGGCAAGAAAGTTCAGTCTACCTGACAGAATAGAATCTGCCCTTGATTTTTCAAAGCAAGGCACATAAGTCAAATTATAAGAGACTGCTTTAGTAACAAACATGACATCTACAAACACATGGCCAAAGGAAGATGATCAATATTCATCTTAAAAATGCAAAACAGGGGGCGCCTGGGTGGCGCAGTCGGTTAAGCGTCCGACTTCAGCCAGGTCACGATCTCGCGGTCCGTGAGTTCGAGCCCCGCGTCGGGCTCTGGGCCGATGGCTCGGAGCCTGGAGCCTGTTTCCGATTCTGTGTCTCCCTCTCTCTCTGCCCCTCCCCCGTTCATGCTCTGTCTCTCTCTGTCCCAAAAATAAATAAAAAATGTTGAAAAAAAAAATTTAAAAAAAAAAAAAAAATGCAAAACAGGTTCAAAACTTTACACACATAAAGTAACCATAATTTTTAAAGTAGATCAAAGGGTTTTACCACTGAGCCAACCTTGAAAACTCCCTCATTCTAGCTAAAAAAAAAAAAAACTTGAAGAATGCCTCCCGAGAGTCAGACACTCCCTGACTGTAATATAGTCATTATCCAATTACGTACATAAACCAAACAGAAACCAAATCAAACGAATGCCAATTCAAAAAATATAGGAATATAAACTTTCAAAATTCATAACTGTTAAAAAATCTAAATTTCCTTAAGTTGCACTAAAAGAGAAAACAAGTAGTAACTGCCTTCTTAAAAATAATGTTGATTTTTTAAATTATGTAGATAGCATATGGTCATTCTAAAAAAAGGAAAGAACAATACATTTAGTCAATCCCCTATAGGAAGTTTACTTTGTGTGCAGTGTGTCTGGGAAGGGGTGGACATGCACATTTGTATGTGTGTGCGTGTGTGTGTGTATGTATATATGTATGTATGTATGTGTACACACACACACAGATATATCCAATGGACATCTTTGTATCTGTATCTTTTCAGGCAAGTCCAATATATTCTTGGGATAAACTGCTAGAGATAGCATTACTGAGTCAAACAGTATGCACATCCATTTTCCTCTAGGGTCAGGGGAAGAGAGAGAAAGTAAGTAAGGGGGGAGGGTGGGGAAGTCCTGAAGGGAGGGGAAAGAGGTGGGGCGATAAGGAACCTGATTTATTTGGAATATCAACCTTCTGCTACATTTTTTCCCCATCTACTTAGTACTTACTCAAATTCTACAATAAATAACTTGTTTACCCCCACCTAATAGGATACTAAGCCAACAAGAAGAGAAGTAGGAAGATCAGTGCACTAGTGAAGAACCCCCACTAGCATTCATACCCATAAACCAAGCTCTAGCGGCACGTGTACAGCACACGATGAAGTCTGCTGTCCCTCTGTTCCTGCGCAATGTGGCAGCATAGATGGCGATTTTCCCATCCACAGCTCTGCACGGACATACCAGTATAGGCTCCTACCCAAATGTGGTTTGCATATGAGTATCCCCTCTAGAATGTTATTTTCTGCCCGTACCCCTTATCATCCTGTCTTACACACAACAGACATTCAACAGATATGAACAAGTGAAGGAATGAAAGATGTAGAACCCTGCTTTTCAGGAACAAACTCATTTCAATCAAGTGCGGATTAGCGTGGCTTTCCCCTTTCCTTGCTTACATGTTAACCCCTTTGCCATGTGAAAAAGGAAAGAAGCTGAAACTAGGGATATGCTTCTTGTTCTTGACCAAAATTAGGTTTCTGAGAGCCAAGGCTATTAATTATTCATGGTACTCTAGACTGGCCCTCAGTACTTCCCATACTGGCTTAGGTGAAAAACCAGCCAAATGGAAATGCTCTTCTCTCTTTGAAGTACAGTTTCTGCCAACCCCACAGCATCTGGCATGTTAGACGGCATACCCAGTACAATGAACCGGTCGATAAACGTGCAACCTCTCATATGCTACACAAGACCTGTTGTTTTAAGAATTTAACAAGGTTTGGGGTGCCTGGGTGACTCAGTCGCTTAAGGGTCAACTTTGGCTCAGGTCATGATTTCACGGTTCATGAATTCAAGCCCCACATTAGGCTCTCTGCTGTCAGAGGGGAGCTTGCTTCAGATCCTCTGTTTCTCTCCTTCTCTGTCTCTCTGCCCCTGCCCCACTCTCACTCAAAAATAAACATTAAAATAAAACTTAAAAAAAATGAATTTAACAAGGGTCACTTGACTTTTTAACCCTATGTTAATTTACCTTATCTTGATCAATTTTGGCCAACAGATGTGTTTCTACATAAAACTTACGCATTTGGGGGATTTGGAAATGTTCCCAAAGATTAGAAGTATCATTATTTTAAAACTGAATCTAAGGAAGAAGAAAGAGGCTCATAGCTCACCTCAATATGCTCATATTAGGAACCAATAAACAATGATCCAAACACAAGGGGAGTAAGGATATCATGTAAAGACCAAGTATAAAGGTAAGCATTAGAACCAAAATACAAACCTTCTTAAATACCAGAAAGTAGATAAAACAACAGAGGTGGGGACAAGTGAAGCCGACCACATGGTGAAAACCTCCCTTATTTAAAGAAGGGATTATGTAGGGATATATATACATTTGCTAATATTGAAAAAAACAGATGGAATAACTTACAATTAAAAAAAATAGATACCTACGAGGTAAGAGAAGGAATAGGGAAGAAGAAACAAGGATAGAAACAAAGCTTCTTTGTAGACACTTTGTTTTGTAGATTAGACTTTGGGATCATGTAAATATCCCTAAACAGCAAAATTAATGTACCTAAAGGCGAATCCAGTTGGTAAAATAACCACACAGAACTATTCCAAGGGACTTTAGAACACAATAACCTGACAGTGCATTTTCATTATGAAATATTCTTAAAAATAGACCCCAAAAGATGGCAAAAATAGGTTTTTTTCAGTAATCACATTCTCTCCAGTCAAGTTGGTATTGCCATTCTAAGGCTGCTGGGGATGTAGTTTGTGACAAAGCGATGGGTAGGTATGTTGCTGTTTGTTGGGACTCAGGACTTTGTGCATAGGAAAAAGAATGTAGTTAATTAAAAACCCTATAGCTTAGGATATAAAGTCTTGGTTTTATCTTTTAAAAAATAAATATTTCTGTCTACTGAAAAGCCTAGAAGTAGCACCACCAGCAGCCCTGAGCGGGTCTAGCACCCTCTCTAAATACATTAAGTAAAAGAGATTGTGGGTCTTTGAAGAAATGGTTGATTCTGGGTCAGGGGTAAAAAATGTTCAAGAACAGCCTGGAGTTATCTTATTAGAGCAGAAAGCTAGGCAGTTTAAAAGCTATATTAGGGTTTTGAAGAGGTTCCCACTATGCAAACATGGAACAATAATCCCTAGTGAGAGTAAAAACAGCAATAGTTTGAAACATCATATAAAGTTAAACCATAAATCCAAAATGATATTTTAATTAACAGCAAGACTACCACCACCACCAACACTGCTCTCAATGCCTATGGAGGATCTTAAGGAACCAATGCATTATTTTGAAAACTCATTAAAAAGAGAGTAAGCATTTATCCCGTCTTTTCTCTATGGACTCAGAGTAATGAATTAGTTGGGTAGGAGGGCAGTTCCTCCACAAAAATTTCCTGGGATAATAAATGAAAAGCAAATGATAGAATCAGTGTCTCATTGTGGATCTCCTCATGAAATAATGGATATGAGAGACAGGGGAACATATTAAACACCACCATGCTGATACAATCAGCAATATCCAAGCTGCAGGAAACTCTATAGGACAAAGATCCTAGTTTCCTCAATGACAAGAAAAAAATATATGAGTAGAGGGAAAGAAACTGATAAGGGAATCTCTAAAATAAAAGGTTTAAAATACAACAGACACATAAAACACATATAAGAGACATGTGTGTATGTATGTATGAGTGTGTGTATGTATATGTATACATATATATGTATACATATACATACATATATACGTATATATATACACACATACACACACACACACTCATACATACCCATAACAATGAGAATATGAAACAAAAATCACAATAGCACAAAATTACTAATTATCTGTAAGGATAACTCTAACAAAGACCTGCAATACTGCCACACTAAAAACTCAAAACATTACTAAAAAAAAAAAAAACACTAAAGACCTAAATCAGGGTTTCTTAACATTTGAGTCAGATAACTTTTCATTCTGGGGGCTGTCCTATGAGCTGTAGCATGTTGAGCTGCGTCCTTATCCCCTATCTACAAGATGCCAGTACCACACAGCCACCCTCCCAACCACAGATGTGACAACAAAAATGTCTCCTAATATCACCAAATGTCCTCTGGGAGCAAATTGACCTTGGTTGTGAACCACTAATATAGAGATATATAATTTTTATGAATTATAATTCAATATTGTTACAATGTTAATTTCTCTAAACTGATTTACAGCTTCAATGCAATCCAGAGCAAAATCCCTGGGGTGTGTATGGAGGGAGGTGGTATTGAAAAGTTGATTCTAAAATCTACATGGAAGGGGGACCTGGCTGGCTCAATTGGTGGAGCCTGCAACTCTTGATCTCTGGGTTGTAGGTTTGAGCCCCACACTGGATATAGAGATTACTTAAAAATAAAATCTTTAAAAAAAAAAATCTACATGGAAAGGACAAATACTTACAATGGACAAATCAAATTTGAAGAACAACAACAAAGCTGGACACCTGACATCAAAACTTAATCAAGAATTTCTATTCACTCATAAGAGATTGAAAAAGACAATCACAGATAGTTGCAATCCACTTATTCAAAAAAAGCTGATCCTCAGAATATATGAATTTCCCAGAATCAGTAAAAAATGACAACCCAGTAAAAAACGGGCAAAAGTCTTGAATAGCCACTTCACTTTTGTGGATATCTGAAAGTCAATAAGCATATTAAGCAGTGCTGAAAAACAATGGAAAATATCAATCAAAATTGCAATGAAATACCACCACACTCTCATCAGATTGGCCATACTCACGAGGACTAACATCACCAAGTGTTAATGAGAATGTGGAGCAAGGGGAATTCTCATACACTGCTTAGTAATACCTACTAAAAATAAACATACGCCTGTCCCATGATCCTGTAACTTCATTCCTCAGTATACATATGTATACACAGATTATGCCCTCAAAAGACATGTATGTCATGTTAATAGTACTATTCATAATAGCCTCGAACTAGAAACAGAATGAATATACTGAAATTATTTGATGCATTCAATGAAATGGAATAGTTCACAGCTATGAAAACAAACTACTGCTAAGTATAATAACATGAATAAATTTCATACATAATCTTGAGTAAAAAAAAATCCAGGCACAAGAGTATATGATTTCACTGATAGGAAGTTGAAAACCACTGTTTGGGGTACCTAGGTGGCTCAGTCAGTTAAGTGTCTGACTCTTGATCTCAGCTCCGGTCTTGATCTCAGGGTCATGAGTTCAGCCCTGCACTGGGTTCTGCACTGAGCTCCACCTGAGGCATGTAGCCTACTTTATAGGAGAAAAAAAACAAAACAAAACACCTTCTGACCTCTGACAACAGAGGTCAGAACAGTGGTATCTTTGGGGAGATTATCGACTAAGAAGGAGCTCAAGGGAAGATGCTGGAATGCTGGAAATATCCTATAACTTTATCTGGGTTTAAGTAGTAACACTGTGATGTTTACCCATGTATACATTCCTCACTATATGTAAACTTTTCCTTATGAAAAAGAAAAAATTAAAAAGAAAAATCTGATAAATGATCACTGCAGGCATTTGATGATATCAGTGAATCCTCATTTTTTTAGGTATGGCTACATTTTAAAAACTATTTTTTAGAGGCGTATTAGAAAAAGGCACCTGGGTGGCTCAGTCGGTTGGGTGTCCGACTTCGGCTCGGGTCATGATCTTGCAGTTTGTGAGTTTGAGCCCCACGTCGGGCTCTGTACTGACAGCTCAGAGCCTGGAGCCTGCTTTGGATTCTGTGTCTCCCTCTCTCTCTCTCTGCCTCTCCCCTGCTCATGCTCTGTCTCTCTCTGTCTCAAAAATAAATAAAACATTTAAAAAAAGAAAAAGAAAAGTATTTACAGATAAATGATGACTGGGATTTGTTTCAAAAATATATTGAGGGGCACCTGGGTGGCTCAGTCAGTTGAGTGTCCGACTTTGGCTTAAGTCATGAACTCACGGTTCGTGAGTTCAAGCTCCACATTGGGCTCTGTGCTGACAGCTCAGAGCCTGGAGCCTGCTTTGGATTCTGTGTCTCCCTCTCCTTCTGCCCCTTCCCTGCTTGCATAGTTTCTCTGTCAAAAATAAACATTAAATATATATATATATACACATACATATATATATACATATATATATATTATATACATATATATATACATAATTGAGGTAAGAGGATTAAAAGTGATAAGTATAGATAAAACAAGATTGGCCATCACTTAATTACTGAGGTTGGCTGACCACAACATGGGGATTGATTAAACTATTTTATGTACTTAAGAAGATGTAGGTTATTTTCAAAATAAAAAATTAAAAAGCAAACACAAATAAAAATCCTCTGCAAAGAGGCCTTTTGGAATCCTCTTCGATGAGAAGGCTTCTTACGGTCATTACCACCGTTTGCCTTTTGAAAATGAATCATCAGTAGTAATAAAATGGCTCCAGATTTTTCTCTGTATAAAAAGGCAGAAAACCGGGGCGCCTGGGTGGCGCAGTCGGTTAAGCGTCCGACTTCAGCCAGGTCACGATCTCGTGGTCCGTGAGTTCGAGCCCCACGTCAGGCTCTGGGCTGACGGCTCGGAGCCTGGAGCCTGTTTCCGATTCTGTGTCTCCCTCTCTCTCTGCCCCTCCCCCGTTCATGCTCTGTCTCTCTCTGTCCCAAAAATAAATAAAAAACGTTGAAAAAAAAATTAAAAAAAAAAGGCAGAAAACCTATTGCAAATACAAAGGAGCAATTGATCGTCTTTTCCTCAATTCATCAACACTGCCAAAGTTTGAAGAAATGTTTCTCTAGGATATTAAAACCTAGACTGATGAAAATTTTATCTCCTAAAATACAGAGGAAGAAAATGTATGCATCTGATTCTCAAAGGAATATTTTTTCCATTAAATAAATGGGCATAATTACTATATGTCAGTCCCTAACTGAACATGCTTTTCTCAAAGATTTTACCTCCTAACACAATGGCAAATGGCTTGCAGTTTTTAAACTTTTGATTTTTGAAAATGTTCTATATTTATACAATGTTGAGTTCTTAGAAGAATTCCCCAAAAGGACTTTTCTCCCTTCAAATGTGCGGGGAGATTGGAAACTACCCAGGGCCACCGGAAGCTAATCAGCCATGGCAACCATCCTCACCTTTCACTGCAGCCCAGAGATCCCAGATTTGAGGGTCAAAGAAAGAATCACATAAATTCACTCCCCACTGCTCTTAAGGGTGCTGTGCCTTTTCTGTGACCCAGGTTGCTCATGTGACCCATGTTTTAAAAATCACAGTTCCAGAGGACGATAGGAGCAATCAAGGTATTGACTGCCTTTGTAGATGCCTCCTTGCCTTCAGAAACAAAAACAAAACCTTTGGTAACAAGTGATATCCTCTGCTCTGTGTGGTGGTGTTTCCATGGGCACTAGAGTGGGACAAAACTGGTTCAGTACTTCATCTTTCTTTCTGAAAGTAAACAGTGCCAACAAAAGAAAAAGCTAAGTGCATGAAGCCATTCATTGCAACATCATCCACGATAGGAAAAACCTAAGTTTAAAAAGCTGTCTACATAAGGGAAAAGCTTCATGACATGGATTTGGAAATGATTTCTTGAAAAGCACAGGTAACAAAAGTGAAAAATAAATTGGACTATATCTAAATAAAAATTGTACAAAGGACATAATCAACAGTGAAAAGGCAACAGCAGCCCACAGACCAGGAGAAAATATTTTCAAATTATCTGGTAAGGGGTTAACATCCAGACTATACAAGTAACTCCTACAACTCAACAACCACCACCAATCCAATCAAGAAATGGGCAAAACAGGTGTCTAGGTGGCTCAGTTGGTGAAGCATCTGACTCTTGACTTTGGCTCAGATCATGATCTCACGGTTTGTGAGTTTGTGCTCACAGTGTAGAGCCTGCTTGAGATTCTTTCTCCTTCAAGATAAACTTAAAAAAAAAAAAAAGTGGGCAAAGACTTGAAAAGACATTTCTCCAAAGAATATATATCAACAGCCAATAAGTACACAAAAGATGCTCGTCACTGATCATTAAGGACATGCAAATCAAAACCATAATGAAATACCACCTTACACCCATTATGATGGCTATAATGAGAGAAGGAAAATGCAAGTGTTAATGAGGATGTGGAAAAACAGTAACCCTTGTACACAGTTGGTGGGGGTGTAAAATGCAGCCATGATGGAAAACAGAAAGGCAGTTCCTTAAAACATTAGAAATGAAATTATTGTATAGCCCAGCAATTCCAACTCTGCGTATATGCCCAAAAGAACCGAAATCAGGAACTCAAACAGATATCTGTATGCCCTGTTCTAGCAGCATTATTCACAGTTAACCAAAATGTGGAAATCACAAAGGCAGACGAATGTATAAGAATGTTGTATATACATACAATGGAATATTATTCAGCCTTAAAAAGGAAAGAAACTCTGACTCGTGCTGGAACATAGACGAGTCTTGAGCATGTTATGCTACGTGAAATAAGGCAGTCACAAAAAGAGTACTGTGTGATTCCGCTTACAGAAGGTACCTGCAATCATCAGATTCAGAGAGATAGGAAGCAGAGTGGTGGTTGACAGGGGCTGGGGGCAGGGAAGAATGTTGAGTTGTTTCATGGGTGCCAAGTTTCAGTTTTGCGAGATAAAGACTTCTGGAGATGGGTCAAACCATAATGCTAATGTGTTTAACTAAAGGGCACACTTAAAAGTGGTTCAGATGGTAAATGTCATGTGTATTTTATGACAATCCAAAAAATTGTTTGAAAATGTACAGCATGTCTGCAATACAATCAATGCCTCATGAAATAACCACATAGAATCTTACAACCTAGAAAAATGCCTGTGACAGAATGTAATGTACAAAAGTTCCATGTACACAGTGTTCCAATATGTATAGACAATAAAACAATGAAAATACTTGCGGCGGGGGGGGGGGGGGGGGGGGGGGGGGGGGGGGGGGGCAATAGGATTCACGGTGATTTTATCCAATGATTAAGTGTATGTGTGTGGGAGGATAAACAGTCACGACAACAACTGCACTAATCATCTGTTTCAATAACGTCATTGTGGACACTCTCCCTACATTCAGACACCTTTTACAGAGAAAAATGCATCATTTAAGTCAATTTACTTGCTCTAAGTACTCCGTGATTCAGTTGTTGCTTTGATACAATTTCTCAACAGAATATACCATCCAGTTAACCAAACAGAATAATGGAGCAATTCAAGAGCAGTAGACAAAGCCTGCTTCCGTGGGAGTGAGGTATTCACTGAGTGGCAAGCCGAGGTCTGGAGGTGCCTCACTGTGGCCCAGGGTACTGTTAGCACAGGGCTAACAGACAAACAGTTGCAAATGAAGGGAGAGATACATACAGGAGGTTGCTCCCTCAAATAGTCTCTGTTTTCCAAAAATGAATGCATAGGATTTGGAGATTTCCTTCTATATTAAAGGCAGTAGGCCATCAAATAAAATCACAGGATTTCTTGCTTTTTGAACTAATTATCTTATTTATTTTTAAAATGAAATCTTCCCTCTATCAAGATGACTATTCCCACCCTGACAAGAAAAAAAACTAAACTCTTTATTCCAAGGCCTTTTGAGGAAAGCTGTGGTAAAAACTAAAATATGCCGAAGCCAGTACTAAATAGACAAAGCCTTGAACAGTCTAAATTTCACAGGACACAGGATACCTGACTGTAGACCTCATAACTTGCACTTGTACTTCCTGGGCTATTATGTCAATTTCACTGTCCTATATTCCAAGCCCTCTTTGAGTACACCGTGTTAACAATCAATAGAGAAGATTAGTCTGACTCTTCTGCAATGAAGGGTTTCCCAAATAGACTGACCTTACTTTTCTACCCCACTCAGAAATGGGAAACACCTTTATGGTGAGCTAGCTGAAAAGCTCAATCTTGATCTGAAGATGTTGCAGCAACAACACAGAAAGGAACATCTAGACTGCCAGGGCCAGAGAACATGCCAGTTTTTATCACTCGCCAACGAAAGAGACCAAAAGATTCATCTCTACTCCCACTGTGACAGCGACAAAGAACAGCAACGTTTCCAGCCCCTTCTTGCTCTTGCATTTGTTCAATAAACATGCGTGAATGAGAGCCGCCTTCCTGTGCAGAAAAAGAAAAGGGGCCTCCACAGTGATGAGGAAAAAGCTCAGACCCACAAGTCTAAGAAGAAAAGTACCCTCTTCTCTCAGATGGCGGTCGAGAAAAATGAAACGTGAAAAACAAAATGTTTCTCTTGACATGATTTGTAATAGTTAACATTCTTCAAAAAGGAAAAAATCTAATTTATTCTAAAAGCATCTTAGTTAAGAAAGTCCTACAAAGGTTTCCTTCATGTATAACACAAAGCATCCATAGAGGTCTCATATACGAATGGAGATCATTGGTACAAAGTTCCCTTCTGAAGCTTGTTACAAGGGCATCTGGGTGGCTCAGTCGGTTGAGTGTCCGACTTTGGCTCCGGTCATGATCTCATGGTTCATGGGTTTGAGCCCCGCGTCGGGCTCTCTGCTGACAGCTCAGAGCCTAGAGCCTGCTTCAGATTCTGTGTCTCCCTCTCTCTCTGCCCCTCCCCTGCTCATACTCTATCTCAAAAATAAACATTGGGAAAAAAAACTTTGAAGCTTGTTACAAATCAGGTTATAAAATTCATTATCTGTCATTTTTTTGAAAGTCACTTCCACAGTAATAGCAATGGATCTATCCCATTGTATCCTAATATCCTAAGTTTCCACTTAGGATCTATCCCACTGTATCCCAAAATATCCTAAGTTTCATCCTCCAGGTCCATGCACCCTGCTGCTCCACAGCTTCTAAGTCTCTGGAATAAATTTCCAATTTTATTTTTTTTAATGCTTATTTAGAAAGTGGGGACAAAGAAAGAGAGAGAATCCCAAGCACTGACAGCATGAAGCCCAACCTGGGGCTTGATCCCACAAACCACAAGACCATGACCCAAGCCAAAATCAAGACTTGGACGCTCAACTGGCTGAGCCACCCAGCTGCCCAATTTCCATTTTCAAAGCAGCTTCCCGTAGCATAGAGTTGATTCAGAGCCTGTTCACTGGTTAAACTGTCAACCCTATTCAAGCCACACACTTATGAGAGTAATTAGGAAAGTGGGCCCAATCACAAACAATACAATTCACCATCAAAGTCAAAGAAATAGATGGCTTTTCTACATTGCTCCTTCCATTCTTCATAATAGATTTATGAGAAAACTATAAATTTTACTTAAAAAAACAACAAAGGTAGGTTTTTAAAAAGCAGGGTATTTAATTTTAAAATCACGTACCCAACTCTTAACCAATAATGTTCTGCAGTTTAAAAGAAAATAAATGAAAAGTGAGGTCTTCTATACATGGTGCTGGAAGAAAAATTCTAATAAACCTTTTGTTTCATTCACCCACTGAAAATACATTCACTGCATACCAAGTATACAACAGGCACTGTGCTATACGGTGAAGAAACAAAGATGAACAAGAACATGCGTGCTCTTCAAGGAAACTAGTAAGTCCACTTTGGCTGCTGGAGACATTCCAGTAACAATAAATGTGCTGGAAAGTGGGCAGCTGGTTGCTACCTTTACACAGTCATTCTCTGTCATCCTATTTTTCGTGGATGAATGAGGCTCTCTCCAACACCATATTTTATGAAGTCTAAAAAAAGCTACTTGCCATCTTTTTAAGTTTGTTTATTTTTGAGAGAGAGAGAGAAAGAGAGCGAGCAAGAGAGCGCGCACGCACACACACAAGCAGGGGAAGGGCTGATGCTGACAGCTAACAGCCCAGTGTGGGGCTCGAACTCACAAACCGCAAGATCGTGTCCTGAGCCAAAGTGGGACGCTTAAGCAACTGAGCCACCCACGTACCCTTACTTGACACCTTTGATTTCTTCTTCTCCAGTGTTCTTTTGAAAAAGGACGTATTAATAAACCTCCACTCTCTTCCACAGCTCTGTATTTTAATTCTCTGCAGAAAAAGATTTGATATTTGACATCTGCCCCATTATTTGTTTGCATAAACGTAAACCATGAGAGTGGGAATACCATCTCGGCCACGTGCTGCTGTCCTGACCACGCAGCACAGAATGTGGCATATAAACAGGCTCCCAGCATAGAGCTGTTTCACAAACCAACCAGCTCTTACCAAATCCACTCTTCACGACATTTCATCTAATGGACCTTCCTCCACAGGTTCCAAAAAATTACCAGATAGAAGACTGTCCTCAACCTGAGCCCATAAAATCTGCTTTCACTAACAATAAAAGTGCTTGCTTCTTTTATCAGAAAGGAGCAGTGGGGGAATTTCACGGGAAGGCTGTATTCTTACTTTTCAGACACAGTTCAAAGCATGGTCCTTGGGAAACTTTTCATCTAAAGGACATGACAGCATGTCTGTCACAATGCTGATCATCACAGTCACATGGCTTGTGACAGACGAGTGTTGGGAACAGGTGCAGCCTTCTGTTCAGACTTGTGTTTATGATATACCTACTCTTCTTGGGGATATGGGAGCCTTAAGCACACCACCAGCTGACCCCAGGGACACTCCACTTCCGATCACAGACATCTGCAGGCCAGGGGACGCCAGTCCCCAGGGAGCGACCACTCCTGTGTGTGCTGCAATGTCTGCACTCACAGCCGCTGCAGTTGTCTTACCATTTACTTTTGTTACATTAACTGCCTGTGAAGCAGCCTTCCTCTTACTGAGAAACCTTTGTAACTCACCAGCTGGCACTAAGGAGCCATGAAAGACTCTGCTGTAAGCAGTGCAGCCATCAGTTTGTGGCAGGCACGAGAGGACTTGCTGATGGTAGGCTGAGACTCTGGGTCACCAACTCCACTTAGGGGCAAAACACGCAGGGGCCTTGGTCTATTCCTACACCTTAGCATAGTAAGTATCTACTAGCAGATAATTAACAAGCCACTCTACCCGGCACTCTGAAAAAAGTAACTAGACCCTAGATCCTTACGTCCTATGGACAACTGTTCTGATGGGTGCATTTCTAGACATATGTACATTTTTAAAAAAAATTTTCAAGTTAGTTAACATACGGTGTAGTCTTGGCTTCAGGAGTAGAACCCAGTGATTCATGTCTTACATATGAAACCCAGCACTCATCCCCAAAAGCGCCCTCCTTAATGCCCATGGCCCATTTAACCCACCCCACCCCCCACATACACACGCCCCTCCAGCAACCCTCAGTTTGTTCTCTGCATTTAAGAGTCTCTTACGGATGGGGCGCCTGGGTGGCTCAGTCGGTTGAGTGTCTGACTTCAACTCAGGTCATGATCTCACAGTTCATGAGTTCAAGCCCCACGTCAGGCTTTGTGCTGACAGCTCAGAGCCTGGAGCCTGCTTCAGATTGTGTGTGTCCCCCTCTCTCTGCCCCTCCCCTGTTTACGCTCTGTGTCTCTCTCAAAAATAAACATTAAAAAAAAAAGTCTCTTATGGTTTGCCTCCTTCTCTGTATCTTATTTTTTCTTCCTTTCCCCTATGTTCATCTGTTGAGTTTCTCAAATTCCACGAGTGAAATCATAGGATATCTGTCTTTCTTTGACTGACTTATTTTGCTTAGCATAATACCATCCAATTCCATCCACACTGTTGCAAATGGCAAGATTTCAAACTTCATCACTGAGTCGTATTCCATTATATACATATATATATACATATATATGTATATATGTATATATATATATACACATATACACATACACACACACACACACCATATCTTCTTAATTCACTCATCAGTTGATGGACATTTAGGCTCTTTCCATAATTTGGCTGTTGTCAATGGCACTATTAACACTGGGTTCCACATGCCCCTTCAAATTAGCTTTTTTGTATCCTTTGGATAAATTCCTAGTAATGCAATTGCTGGGCTGTAAGGTATTCTATTTTTAATTTTTTGACAACCTCCATACTATTTTCCAAGGTGGCTGCACCAGCTTGAATTCCCACCAGCAGTGCAAAAGGATTCCCCTTTCTCTGCATCCTTACCAACACATGTGGTTGCCTGAGTTGTTAATGTTAGCCATTCTGACCAGTGTGAGGTAGTATCTCATTGTGGTTTTGATTTGTATTTCCCTGATGATGAGTGTTGTTGAGCATCTTTTCACGTGTCTGTTAGCCATCTGGATGTCTTCTTTGGAGAAGTGTCTACTCATGTCTTCTGCCCATTTCTTCACTGGATGATTTGTTTTTTGGTGTTGAGTTTGGTAAGTTCTTTATAGATTTTGGACACTAACCCTTTATCCGATGCATCATTTGCAAGTATCTTCTCCCATTCTTAGACATATGGACATTAAGAATGCACCTTTTGCATATGGCGAGATGCTCCTCAGAGCCACTGTGGTCTTTTAAAATACAAGCAGCTTCTATAAGTATATGGCAAAAACAAATTTCACTTCTTGGGCTTGTCTCTGGTATCCCACAGATTCAGGGGTACACCTCAGAACTTGGGATGGAGGGAGCTTTGGGGAACAACTACAAAAGAGAAATGGTGAGCAGGGCAGAGGACATGGAGGGTCTGGCTGGGTCGGAGGCCAGAAAGCCGAAAACTGGATTGCTGAGTGCCACCTCTCACAGAGCCCCAAATGGTGGCCCGGCACCTAGCCACAAAGGCCTGTGAGGACAGAGAGGAGGAAAGCCTGAGAAAGGGAAACAAAAGTCAAATAAAAGCCAGAGAAACTAGTTTGGCCCTGAGTCCCCATCTTTTAACTTCCAAATGATTTCTTGAATTAGAATTAATGTGACAGACTATTTAATAAACTGATATTTACAAATAAAGTTTGTCTTGCTACATGCAAAAGAATGAAACTGGACCACTTTCTTACACCATACACAAAAAGAAACTCAAAATAGACTAAGAAGCTAAATGTAAGACCTGAGGCCATAAAACTCCTAGAAGAAAATATAGGCAGTAATCTCTTGGCTATAGCAATATTTTTCTGGCTTTGTCTCCTCAGGCAAAGGAAACAAAAGCAAAAACAGACAACTGAGACTACACCAAAATAAAAAGCTTTTGCACAGCAAAGAAAACCATCAACAAAACGAAAAGGCAACCTACTGAATGGGAGAGGATACTTGCAAAGGCTATATCCAGTAAGAGGTTAATAACCAAAATATATAAAGAACTCCTACAACTTGATACCAGAAAAATAATAATCCAAATAAAAAATGGGCAGGGGACCTGAACAGACATTTTTCCCAAGAACACAAACAGATGGCCAACAGAGACCCATGAAAAGATGTTCAACACCACTACTCATCAGGGAAATGCAAATCAAAACCATAATGAGATATCACGGCACATCAGTCAGAATGGCTAGTATCAAAAACAAAAAACAAAATAACAACAAAAAAACAAGCGTTGGTGAGAATGTGGAGAAGTGGGAACCCTCGTGCACTGTTGGTGAGAATGCAAACTGGTGCAGCCAACGTGGAAAACAGTATGGAGGTTCCTCAAAAAATTAAAAATAGAAATACCATACAACCCAGTATTTCTACTTCTTGGTATTTACTCAAAGGAAACAAAAACACTAATTCAAAAAGGTATATGCACTTGTATGTTTAGTGCAGCATTATTTACAATAGCCAAGATATGGAAGCAACCTAAGCATCCATCGACAGATAAGCAAAGAAGATGTGGTATATATACACGGTGGAGTATTAGTCAGCCATAAGAACAATGAACCCAGAGAGCATTACGCTGACATCAGACTGAAAAAATACCATACGTTTTCACTTAAATGTGGAATCTAAAATACAAATGAATAAACAAAACAGAAATAGACTCAAATACAGAGAACTGGTGGTTGCCAGAGGGAAGGCGAGTGGGGGGATAAGTAAAAGGGATTAAGAGGAACAATCTAACAGTTATAAAATAAACCACAGGAATAAAAAGTACAGTGTATGAAATATAGTCAGTGATATTGTAATATTATAGATATAGCCAATGATTTTAATAACTTTAGTGATAGGCGGTAACTACATTTATCGTGATGAGCACTTCATAATGTACAGAATTGCTGAATCACTGTTTGCATACCTGCAAAGAATGTAATATCGTATGTCAATATACTTCTATAAAAATATTAAGTTTGTCTTGAGACAAGGCAGGGAAAACATAAAAGGTCTCCATTTAACATCCTTTTCCATTATTACTTTATCCTGTCAAATTTCCAGGTCAAAATAAAAACATTGAGAAGGGAGTATCATGTTCTCTTGCCGTGGGCTTTGGCACCCGGGGTTCCACTGCGTGAGACGCTGACCTCCTTCCACACCTCTTTCCTCACCAGTTCCTATGCTCATCCTCCAGGCCTCAGTCCAAAGAGTGCTGGTTCCAGATTGCCCTTCCTGGTCTCTCACATCAGTCTGGAGCCTTCCTCTGGGCTCACACTGCTCCTTGGCCTTTGCCCTTCAGAGTCCTACTCACCTATTATTGCTTTTCCCACCTGAACGGTACCTAGCACTGGGTATGGCATCTGGAAGGCCCTTGAGGGGTATTCAAAAGAATTCAAGAGTGAATGAATGAATGAATGAATGAATGAGTGGCAGGACAAACAAGTAACTAGAAGAAGGTAGTAGGGAAAGTGATATCTAGAAGGTTATTAAAGGGGGCCATGTGATAGGTGAAATTATTTTTTTATGTTGTAAAGCTATTTTACTGAGTGAAGAAATTAAATAGTGCCTGGTATGCAGCAGGTAAAATACAAGTATTTACCACACAAAGTTAACAAATAGTGAATTCATCTAAATAAAGAAAAGATCTTTTCCATGCCTAAGAAGCTACTCCTAAAAACAGGATTAATACTTGCAGAGTCTTTCAAGTACACAAAATGTTTAAAGTGATTTGCTTTTATTATTAATTCTCCTTAAAAAAATTATTCTACAAGTATATTTCTTGACTTGTTCACCTTTAGGACAGGTGATTTGAAAGTCCACTTACGAAAATAAAAACAAATTCAAATGGCAATCCTCGATACTTCCCATGAAATTGGTATCTGAAGAGATACTGTTATGATTTTTTAATAAACTGGATTACAATAAACCAAAAAGCAGTATCTACTCAAAGTTACACGAAAATTAACTGCTATCTGGGAAGAAGAGAGGTAGGAAAAAAGTTACCTGTTTTAATGAAAACTTTACATTTAATTCAAATGTTTATCACATCACTCTTTTTAAAGTAACAAGTAATTCAAATCAGAATGGTAAAAGCCTTAAATTTCCCACTCATAGCAGTATGAAGTATGACTGCCTTCAGGCTATGTGCAGCCTTGCATAAATGAACAAGGGCAGCAAGTAAAAACACATTTTTTTAAAGTAGTTAGAAATAGGGTATTCAACTGAATTTAACAAATCAATTCACACTCAAGTCCTTAAATGCTTAGGCAATTATCAGTGTCTTCCAGTTTATCAAGTATTTCAAAATCACAACACCAAATAACACATTTGGGAAAGTACACATATCAAACTCACTGGCTTATTAGTCTCAAACAAATTATTAAACTACAATGCTATATTTTTTTATTTCTATTCTAGTAGAGGCATTATCAGACCACAAAATTATACACAGGAGTGACAGATAAAGCCTCCCTACAAGAGGTTCTGTTCAATGGAATTTTTTTTTTCTTTTTTTTTTTTTTTGTCCAGGTTAAAGTCACTGTGTTGATATCTGGGAAAGCTCTATAGTGCAGATAAAAACAAACAGGCACTGTTTCAACTAAACATGGCTAAATGAATAAGCCAGTGTTCCACCTTCATATCGTCTCCTTAACTTCCTTTAGTGGTCCCATCTCCAATATAGAGCTATTATATTTTACAATGATCTGTCATGGTTCCAAATATTAACACCAGGAGATATTTCCTTCTTCAACAGTTTTACTAGAAAGTATCAAATATCTCCTGTACGTCCAGTGTTGAACTATTATAGAAATAGGAAGTGATCTCTTGCTGGGGACTTTCTGAAGAAATGCAGTGTATAAAATATTGGTCATTTGCTTCTCCATTAAAATGTGTCTTATTACCAAAAAAAAGTATCAAATAAAGCTACAGATAAGTTTGTTTGGTTTTGCTGTTGTTGTGATAACACAGGCTTTCCTCTCTGTGCACCATCTGTCTTGCTGCTACAAAAAGAAATAAAGAAGGAAGAGAGGGAAGGTGGGAGGAAGAGAGGGAGGGAGATAAGGGGGAAAAAATACTGTAAGTCTAAGAATGATATATAGATGCCATGATTTTTGAGGAAAAAATGGTGTTAAATACATATTAAAGTTGAGGAAGTTGTATAACTAAAAAATTCACAATTTACAAAAGGAATTATGAGCTTAACACATCTTTTTTTTAAACTGCAGACTTTATTAAGCTAGGGTTTTGAGCAGGGCAGTATGAGTGTTATGCTAAAATTCTATATAATATAGAAGCCAATATTGAGACAGCCAAATATTTCAGTACCAATTATCCATTAAATATTGTGACACAAAAGTCAAATTATTTAGGGGCGCCCTTAAGTGTCTGACTCTTGGTTTCAGCTCAGGTCATGATCTCATGGTTTGTGGGGTGGAGCCCCACACCAGGCTCTTTGCTGACAGTGCAGAGCCAGCTTGGGATCCGTCCCCCTTGTTCTCTGCCTCTCCCCCGCTCATGCTCACTCACTCTCACAAAAATAATCTTTAAAAAAAAAAAAAAAAGTCAAATTATTTAAAACTAAAAGAAAACACATTCAAGTGGATTTTTTCTGAAGAAGCATGGTGGACGTATTACTTTGTTCATATGCATTGAAAATACACATTTATAGTGACTGATGGGAATACAAACTGGTACAAACCTTTTGGAAAGTTCTATCTTTCAAGAAAATTAAAAATGTATCTGAGAATCTACCATATGAAAAATGAAATGCAGAAAAATATTTTTGCACAAAGATGTTTGTAGTACTATATATATTATTATCCCCAGCAAGACCCACTGAACCCTGAACTCAGGAATGACCCCCTGAATTCAGGACTGCTCTCCTCAACTTGGGAAACTGAGAAGCTTCAACCAAACTGTCCATTTCATCTTTTAGAAACTAACAAATTGCTGGGCAGGAAAATAAATATTTGAGGACAGGAAGGTCTGGACATGTTACTTTAGCTTCAATATAATGTTAAAAAATCACCCTCGGGGCGCCTGGGTGGCTCAGTCAGTTGAGCGTCCGACTTCGGCTCAGGTCACCATCTCACAGTTCGTGAGTTCGAGCCCCACGTCAGGCTTTGTGCTCACAGCTCAGAGCCTAGAGCCTGCTTCGGATTCTATGTCTTCCTCTCTCTCTGTTCCTCCCCTGCTCACACTTTGTCTCTCTCTCAAAAATAAACAAACATTAAAAAAAATTAAAAAAAAAAATCACCCTCTATTCATTCCAAGCCCCAATAAAATAAGCCTGCTTACCTCGGGGGTTCAGGTTCGGGAGTTACCGTTTTGGAATTATTCCACATGAACATGATCTCCTTATTTCTACCAATAAAGATGACTTTCCAAGGGAACCCCACCTGGTATAGTCTCTGTAACTCGCCAAGGAGTGGACCCACCTTGGTCTGGTAATAGTATCAGAGAGAAGAATACTAAAATGTTGGTGAATAGAGACGGTTAAACCGTATATTCACTTAAGCAAAATATTACTTTACACCCCCCGCCAAAAGTAGTAACCAAAGAATGCTTGTTCCAGTGTGTATGGGAAAGCACGGGCTTCAGAAAATGGCCCTGAGTTAAAATATCTCCACTTGACCATGGACTGGCAGTGTGACCTGGAGTAGGATATACTGTAAACCCTTAGCTGGAGTTTCTTCATTTAAAATTCTGATACAATTATAATGACTTAAATGGGTGTAATAAGTAAATAAGTATTTAAAAAGCCTAGTCTAGGGGCGCCTGGGTGGCTCAGTCGGTTAAGCGTCCGACTTCGGCTCAGGTCATGATCTCACGGTCCGTGAGTTCGAGCCCCGCGTCGGGCTCTGTGCTGACTGCTCAGAGCCTGGAGCCTGTTTCAGATTCTGTGTCTCCCTCTCTCTGACCCTCCCCCGTTCATGCTCTGTCTCTGTCTCAAAAATAAACATTAAAAAAAAAATTTTTTTTAAAAAGCCTAGTCTGAAACTTGGCACATAGCAATCATGCAATAAACCAGATACCCCACCATGATAGGTGAAAAAGCAGAATTCCAAGTAGCATGTGAAGTATGACAAACTATGGAGAAACCTTCACAATGGAAATATCCTACAATGTTCTCTATGAGTAATGGGACTAAAGAGTGACTTTTCTTCTTTCTACTTGTCTTTGTCTACATTATCAACAAAGAAGCATGAATCTCCTCTGCGATGTAAAAAGCTTTTTAATTTAATCAACGTAAGTCATGGTTTTAAAATATGCATGTAAAAGTAATTAACTACTAAGTATTGGTATTTTAAATCTTCATCCATTTACATTTTCAAAACATTACAAATATCTTTTGAGCACCTATATGTACCAAGCACTGTTCAGGCACTGAAATAAGACCGCTATGCATGGAGCTGATGTTCCACAGTGGGAAGACAGAGAACAAATACATATTTATCGCTAAATCATCAGTTCTAGAACTGATCCTACAAGCACTTTTAAAATGGTGTTCTTGCCATTTATTACATACTTGCAGAAAAAAACAAAATACATCATAAAAATTTAAGTTACAATTTGTTTTCTTAAAAGTCACAAGAAGACAGTGTATTGGAGCAGTGTTTTCACTATGCATTCAAATCTCCCCTTGTTAAAATGCAGAATCTCATTCGGGTGGTCTGGGGTGAGGCCTGAGCTGCTTTCTACTGGTAACAGACCCCTGAATGATACCGATGCTGCTGGGCCCATAACCACGCTTAGAGGAACAAAGTTTTAGAGGCATGGTTAGGATTTTTGTTTCTAAAAAGCGCTAAGTGGATAATGCTGGCAGACAGTTTTGCTAAATGATGTACCCTATATTCTCATGTAAAAAGAAAATTTGAAGGCATTGCTAATACTTCTCTACCTGAAATAAAAAATTCTTCTATTGATTAGGGTCTGCTTTGTTGCACCAATTTAAGATCCCCAAAGTATCTCTCAGTCTTCCTGTTACGATCACTACCTCCGTGTCCTCTCAGAGGCTTTTGGGAGCAGAGGGTCCCATCTTTTCCTTTTCTTCTGTATTTCCCTCATACCAGTCTCCCTCCACCTCGGGCCTCACCTCTCATGATTGAACTCCCCCAGACTCCAGTCCACACCGAACCGCCAGAAAAGCAGTGTTCCCTGTGGATACTTCTCCACATGCCATCTGCCCTTGACCAGTGCCTGTCTCTTTCCACCGCACAGGAGAACAAACTACCACCACTGCTGGACGTTCACATCCCCCGCCCCCCAAGCCCCGCCAACCTGACCCTCCCTGGCTTTACTTCTCATTTCTTCTTCCAGGAGAGCTCTGCTCCAGCTCTGCAAATCTTCAAGCCCTTAACCACCCGACACTGCTGATACCCTCTCGAGACTCTGCACGTTCTCCCCACTCCTCTTCACACCCCATTCAAATCCTGAAAAAAATCTAACTTTTTCCAGGAAGCCTCTCTGTGAGGTGTACCCATGCTGTGCCCAAGACGGAAACCAAATTCTTGGGTTCATACCATGCAATTGGCGACATGGGTTATTAGACTCCCACACACACTAAACTATCCTGTCAACCTCCGTTACAGAAGTTTCATTCCCATAGGTTAAAAAAAAAAAAAAGCCACCAGCTGGCGGTAAAAGACTTTTGGCAAGAATGCATGCTGTCCTGACCTAAGATGCGCTAACGGTAGAGGCTGCGGTAACATGCCTGGCAGGAATTCCGGCAAATGGCTTGCAGATGCAAAACTGTCCCTCTGACGCTGAGCCTGCTGTGCTCACATTAAAGCTCAACATTTCCAATGTCTCTCCCAATCTGAGAGCCGCCCCGGGGCCTCCCCCTCTCCCCCCGCATCTCTCCGTGCACCCCCACTCAGGGACTTCTATGGGTCTGAGAGTGAGTGACAGCACTGGACCGCAGCTCCATAAGCTCAGACTATGAGATGGTTGAGCAGCCACAGTCCCAAGCGGCAGACTGGCAGCTGTCCGGGAAGCCTCCAGAGTCCCTGGCCTCCCACCTGGCACTTGGTCCCAGTATCGCAGGCTCAGTACGTGCTCAGAGGCTCTGATGTTTCTCCATCCTCTTATTTTTCAGTGTGCTAAGTGCTCTAATAATAACTTGTTTCTCTAAGTATTCAGGTCTAAGGTAGGGAGGAGTGGGTAGGAAGTAAGGAATGACGTCACCCAGTAGTTTTTGATTTCACTTTTTCAACACACACTGCTTCAATTTTCCAGCTAGCTCTATAAGTTGTATTTCCTGCTACTCTCTGTTTCATAAATGTGTATCTTTCACATGTGTATGTTGTGTAACCCCAGCTAGACTAAGTTTCTTGAGGCCAGAGACTAGTTTATCACTGCAGGCTCTGCACACAGGAATCTTTGAGAGGCACGGTACCTGCTCACAGATTACTCATGGAGGCTCCCACCATGCTTCAGAGCACAGGGGATTTTCAATACCTGACTGGCTAAATGAAAAATCCCTGAGACCCTAAATAGCATTAGGCACACTACTCATTTATGCTGCATCAGTACAAACAAGGTATTTTTGCTCTTTTTTAAAGTCTTTTTAGGTCTTAAAATCAAAATTATATTCTATTTAAATTTTTTTTTTCAACATTTTTTATTTATTTTTGGGACAGAGAGAGACAGAGCATGAACGGGGGAGGGGCAGAGAGAGAGGGAGACACAGAATCGGAAACAGGCTCCAGGCTCCGAGCCATCAGCCCAGAGCCTGACGCGGGGCTCGAACTCACGGACCGCGAGATCGTGACCTGGCTGAAGTCGGACGCTTAACCGACTGCGCCACCCAGGCGCCCCCAAAATTATATTCTATTTAAGAAAGGAGAGACAGTTCAAGACAAATCTATAAGCCCCTGTAAAGCTCCCAGGAGAGATCTGGCAATATACAACACTGATCCTTCTACCAAACAATTCCACATCTAGATATATATCCAGATACATGTTTTGCATGTATAAGACATGTACCAAGATGTTCGCTAAAACACTGTTAGGGACCCTAGAAATGGAACTCACTCAAATAGTTATTGGTAACAACTACATCATCTGTATATACAACAAAATGCTACGTTGAACAGTTAAAATGATTATACTTAATTTATATACTTTATATATACATATACTCATATATACATATACATAGATACATACACACATATGTATACATATATATACACATGAGTATATGTATGCGTGTGTATGTATATGTGTATACACACACATATATAAACAAACCCAGGTAGACTTCAAAAAAATTTTAAATGGGTGAAAAATGCAAAGTGCAAAAGATACTCATTATGGACACTTAAAAACACAAACCTATATATTGTTTATGGAGCGGGACCTGCAATAAAGGTATAAATGTGGACAGCAAAGACCCACACCAACACGAGGATAGCAGGGCTGCCTCTGGGGAGGAAGAGAAGGAAACTGCAATTGTCCTGGAACACAGAGCAGATCCTAACTATATCTGCAATGTATTTCTCTAAAAAAAACTAAATATGGCAAATATTAGTATTTGTTACCTCTATGAAGGGCATCCATATTTTTATAATATGCTACACTTTTTTGTATGTTTAAAACCTGGAGTGATTTAAAGAGAAAAAGCAGTATCACACTACTATTTAAAATTACTAAAAGCTGGGGCGTCTGGGTGGCTCAGTTGGTTAAGGGTCCAGCTTCTGCTCAGGTCATGATCTCACGGTTTGTGAGTTCAAGCCCCGCGTTGGGCTCTGTGCTGACAGCCCAGAGCCTGGATTCTGCTTCGGATTCTGTGTCTCCCTCTCTCTCTGCCCTTCCCTCTGTTCACACTCTCTCTCTCAAAACTGAATAAACGTTAAAAAAAATTTTTTTAATTATTAGAAGCTTCGGGGCACCTGGTTGGCTCAGTTGGTTAAGCACCCAACTTTGGCTCAGGTCATGATCTCACAATTCATGGTTCGAGCCCCAAGTCGGGCTCTGTGCTGTCAGTTTGGAGCCTGGAACCTGCTTTGAATTCTGTGTCTCTGTCTCTGCCTATCCCCCACCACACTCTCTTTCTATCTCTCAAAAATAAACATTAAGAAATTTAAAAATTATTAAAAGCTTCAATTTCTCTCCTTGTTAAAATAACTAAAACAGGGGCACCTGGGTGGCTCAGTTGGTTGAGCCACCTACTCTTAATTTTAGCTCAGGTCATGAACCCTAGGTTGTGACATCTAGCCCTGCATCAGGCTCTGCACTGAGTGTGTAGGTGAGAGTCTCTCACCCTCTCTGCCCCTCTCCCTATGTGCCCTATCTCTCATAAACAAACAAACAAAGCAAGCAGGCAAACAAACCAGGGAAATAGGAGAGGGAAGAGGTCACTAAGAAAGTTCACAATTAATTAGCGATTCCTAACCTAGTTACAAAGGCCAATCCTCCTGCTGGACCGGAGTCAGAACGTGTCGCACCTACCTCCTCTGAGGGGGCAGAAGCACTCCTGCGCCCTCTCTCTCCTGCACCGTTACCACACTGCTGAGGCCCTGGCTGGGTGCTTTCTGCACTGCCCAGCCATTTACCAGAGCCCCATCAAACACGGGGTCTCTGCAAAGTAGAGACTAGTGTTCTCAAAAGCCAACAGTGGTTCTCTTCCTGTGCTAGCTAATCAATGCTAATCCTGTCATCAAGGGAAATAACCGAGTTTCTGCTATAATGGACCACATGTGTAGGCTGTTTTAGAAGCTACAATTAGCTGTGCTTTTAGCCTTGCTAGAAAGTAGGTGGGCTGATTTTGCAGCAGTGATCATTTTAACTGATGGCATTAGGAATCTAAGAAGTCATAAATTATGAAATGACATATAAATCAAAATCTCCTTTTCTAAAACAACTACTTCTGCGCCTCTCTCTGGTAAACTCAACAGTCCCTCATTTCCCGCACATTTTTTCTCGAACTCGATTCATTTCATTTCACTACTGTATCTCATGAGAACTCCATGAACACCAGTTTCATTTTAAACTAGCATCAAATAATGCTTCCTACAACCTACATTTCCTGTTGGTAACTGCTCTAAACATAATCAGAAATTCAGAATGTAGCTCAGAAAAATATGGTACTACCATTTTAAATGGAGGTCTACAATTGTCCTTATTTTGTATGCATACACGCACACAAAATACACACCATAGTAGAAACTCAACCAATTTTCGCTCACCTAAATCTCCAGATGAACCAACATTAGAGGGAGAAAAACAGATGCCCTTCACCTACTGAACACTCAAGCCAGTGGACTCTGCTCCTGTGCCAACGGAGACTCACTGGTGATTATTCCCAAATGTGTTTGTGCCTACTGATTTTATGACTGAAGTGATAGGATTCATTTTTTATTATGCAGATAGATGAAATTAGGGTACGAAAAAAGTACTACATAGGTGAAAAATAATTAAATACTTTGAAAAATCTGATGAAGGCACAGGACTTTAAAAGTCTCTCTTGGGGGGCGCCTGGGTGGCGCAGTCGGTTAAGTGTCCGACTTCAGCCAGGTCACGATCTCGCGGTCCGTGAGTTCGAGCCCCGCGTCAGGCTCTGGGCTGATGGCTCGGAGCCTGGAGACTGTTTCCGATTCTGTGTCTCCCTCTCTCTCTGCCCCTCCCCCGTTCATGCTCTGTCTCTCTCTGTCCCAAAAATAAATAAAAAATGTTGAAAAAAAAAATTAAAAAAAAAAAAGTCTCTCTTGGATTAGTGAGGGTGAGGGGACAACATACTTGTAAAACCAAGGAGCTTCCACCCAATTGCTTTGGCTTCAACATCTGGCTCCACTTTACAGCCCCCGATATTGAGGGATGCCTGGGTGGCTCGGTAGGTTGAACTGAGCTGAAACTTGGTTTCAGCTCAGGTCATGATCCCAGGGTCATGGGATTAAACCCTGCATCGGGCTCTACGCTGAGTGTGGAGCCTGCTTGGGATTCTCTCTCTCCACCCCCTCTGCTCCTCTCCCCTACTCGCACGTTCTTCTACTAAAATAAAAATTAAAAATAAATAAAGCCCAGGATCTTGAAAATCACAGGAATGCATCAGAGGTGTGGTTTAGGCAAGAAAGCCAACTTGAAAATCCACAGCAAATTCCCAAAGGGATGGTCCTGGTCATACAGCACAAGTCAGAACAAATGTTTACTCAATGTTCTTCCATTTTTACAATCTCAAATTAAATAATCAATAGTGGTCCAATCACAGTGGATAAGAGGCCTCCAATATACTCAACTAGCTACTTTAAGTCCTTTTTCAATATTCAATACCACATGTTTCTTTCCCAAGAGAGTTAAAACACTTGGTGCAACATTTCTCAATTTATGCCAAATTGGTAAAGAAACTGTTATATTACTTAATCCTTCCAATGTGTTCCTCATTCTGTATTCCTTCTCTCAGTAGCAGCACAATCTAGCTAATGACCCCCAACATTCTCCACTCCTCCTCCAACAAACAAAAGTTAAACCAAAGCCAGACAGTCCCATTGATTATACTTCCTAAAAGCTTTCACGTATATTGTTCCCTACCCTAGCAGGGCCCACATGGTCTAAAACAACTGCTACCGTGTTTTCTGAGCTCCAGATTTACTGTGTATGCTGCCCCCAGAATTAACTTTCTAGAACAAAATCCCATCACTCTTCTGCTCAAATGCCATCAATGACTCCCTACTGCCCAAGAGACAAGGCTAAAATTGCGTGGTTCTGTATACAACACGGACCCCCACCCCCAAGACCTACTTTACTGGCATGGACCGCCGTCACTGCTTTTAATACACGTCTCTACGTGCAGCTAGGGAGCAGCATGCCCCTAATACAAAGTGTGCAGAGTCAGAGGCCGCTCCTCACCCGAGAGCCCCAGGCTACTTCCCTACTTATCCTCAGGCCACCTCCTCTGACACTCCCCTAATTCCAGGGTCCTGGGTTCAAATTCTGACTCTGCTGAGCAGGCCTGAAAAAACAATCTTCTGAGCCTCCATTTCCTTATTTGTAAAATAGGGGGAAATGGCAATGTCTATCTTACAGGGCTGCAGGGATGACTGAATAAGGACACACAGCACAGTGCCTGGCTCACTCTAAGTCCTCAATAAGGTCTGGCATCCCTGTTACTATGGACTCCATTACATACCCACACCCACCCCCCAAATCTGTTTGTTAAAGTCCTAACCCAAATGTGACTGTATTCAGAGACAGGGCTTTTAGGAGGTAATTAAGGCTAAATGAGGTCATGAGGGTAGGGCCCTAATCTTGTAAAACTGGTGACTTTATTAGAGAAAATGAGACCTCGCCCTCTCACTCTCCACACGTACTCTGAGAACAGACCAGGCCAGGACAGAGTGAGAAGGTGGTCCATCTGCAGGCCAACAAGAGAATTCTAGCCACTACCTGACCACGCACCCTGATCCTGAACATCCAGCCTCCACAACAGTCAGAAATTACATTTCTGTTATTAAGCCACCACTCCATGGTATGGCAGCCCACGCAGACTAAAACGCTGCTTCTGGTTTCTAGTGTCATGATGGGATTTCATTTAAATGAACTGCTGTGAGGAGTTTCCTCACCACACTGGTACCTCTTTCAGGTCAGAGAATGGATATTATACACCTCTGTCTCCTCCTAGCAGCTGCTGTGGTGATTTGAAAACAGTAGATGTTCAATAAATGTATAAATTTTTAAAAATTTTCTTTTAATGCTTAATTATTTTTGAGAGACAGAGACACAGAGCACGAGTGGGGAGGGGCAGAGAGAGACAGAGACAGAGACAGAATCTGAAGCAGGCTGTCAGCACAGAGCCTGACGTGGGGCTCGAACTCACAGGCTGTGAGATCATGACCTGAGCCAAAGTCGGACGCTTAACTGAGTCACCCAGATGCCCCCAAAAATGTATAATCTATTAATGAACATAATGAGGATTTGGTTTTATGCAAACATTACCTTTATATAGAACCTGATGTTGAATTATAAGAGCTAAATGTCCTCACTAGACCTGCTTTGGACTATTCAGAGTATGTGGATGTGCTGTATGGCAAATGTCACTTTGTTGTATTTTACTGACCCCAAGTGAGGTCCCACCTGCAGGGAAGTCTCTGTATGTAGCCTGAAGAATGAAAGAAGTTGAAGGTCTTTCTCTTAACCTGACCCATGGTACCTGCCTTCCACAGCTGCACAGCAGCACAAAATACTGTTATCCCTTTATGACCACTAGGAGTACACAAAGCAATCTTGCCACCATCCACACTTTACTACCATCATACATTTGTACCAAATTTTGTATTTCAAAAGGGATCATATACAGTGTCAGAGCGCTAAATGGAGAATACCAAGTGAACCCTACACAGAATGTCTGATGTAGGCAAGCCTTACAAAAAAGTGAGAAATCCATTCAGAGTGTTATCTAATTCTCCTACTGAGAGAGTTCATTTGAGATCCTGCAATGCTACCTTCTAATCCCCCAGACCAATCCCCTACCACAAAGAAGCCACACATTTGAAGGGTGGGGGATGCATGGCACATATAGTGGGATCCCAGTAAAACCCATGTTTGAAAACAAGGACCACTCACACATCATTTAGGGACTAAGCACATACTACTTGCCAGACATTAGGCTATGCGCTGGGGATAAAATAGTGAGGAAATCACAGAGTGTTTCATCTCAAGGAACACAGTCTAATGGAGGGGAGTGTTAGGCTAGGAAATGCAGGCATTCCAAATGCTTGCTTTACAGAGTCATGCAGGATCCCAAAAAGGACCATGCAAACTGAAACCATGCAAAATTATCTTAATAATAAAGGGGAAAAACTACAATTGTGCTGTGTGCGACCTTTAAAATTTTTTTATCAAAACATTAAACCCACCATAAATATTATACTTAATGGTTAAAGACTGAACAATCTATTCAATGTAGTACCAGAAGGCATCCAAAAATAGAAAGGAGTATGTAAAATTATCTCTATTCGCACATGACATGATCATTTATGTAGAAAATCCTAAAAAATACCACAAAAATGTTAAAATAAATTCTGCAAAATATCAAGATATCAAATCAACACCCAAAAGTCAGTTGCATTTCTATACACTAGTAATGAACAATCTGAAAAGGAAATTAAAAAAATAATTCCACTTTTAATGGCATCAAAAAAGATAAAATATTTAGGAATAAACCAAGGAGATAAATACTTGCATACTAAAACCTACAAAACATTTCTGAAAGAAATCAAAGACACTAATTAATGGAAAGGCATCCTGTGTCATGGATTATATTGCTAAAATGTCAATACTACCCAAAGCTATCTACAGACTCAATGCAATCTCTATTAAAATGCCAATGATGTTTTTTGAAGAAATAGAAAAATTCATCCCAAAACTCATAAGGAAAATCAGTGGATCCTGAATAGCTAAAATGATCTTGAAAAAGAACAAAGTTGGAGTTCTCATACTGACTCTGTACTACAAAACTACAGTAATCAAAACAGTGTGCTACTGGCACAATGACACACATATAGACCAATAGAATAAAACAGCCAAGAAATAAATCCTCCCATATATGGTCAAATGATTTTCAACACAGGTGAGAAGACCATTCAATCAGAAGAGTGTTTTCAAAAATCAGTACTGGGAAAAACTGGATACCCATATGTGAAAAAAAGAAAAAAAATCACGTCGAATGCTTACCTTATACCATATACAAAAATTAACTCAAAATGGACATAAGCTTAAGAGCTAAAACTAAAAAACTCTTAGAAGAAAACATTGGGGGAAAGCTTCATGCCATTAGGTTTGGCAAGCATTTCTTGGGTGTGACAGCAAAATCACAGGTGACTAAAGAAAAAATAAATTGGACTATGTCAAAATTAAAACCATCCCTCAAAGGCCACTATCAACAGAGTGAAAAGGCAACTGCAATCCCTGAATAGAAAATATTTGCATATCATATCTGATAAGGGTTAATATCCAGAATATATAAAGAAATCCTACAACTCAACAAAACAAAAAACAGCTTGATTAAAAAATGGGCAAAGCACTTGAATAGGTATTTCTCCAAAAAAGATATACAAGTGACCAACAAGCACACAAAATACAACTCAACACCAGTAATCATTAGGGAAATGCAAATCAAAGCTACAATGAGATATCACCTTATACCCATGAACATGACTACTATCAAAAAACAAAGAACAAGTTTTAGAAAAGATGAAGAGGAATTAGAATCCTCGTGCACTGTTGGCGGGGATGTAAAATGGTGCAGCCACTATGAAAAACACCATGGCAGTTCCTAGAAACAGAATCACCACATGATCCAGAAATCCAGGATATATACTTCTGGGTATATATCCAAACGAACAAATCAGGACTTCAAACAGATGCTTGAATGTCCATATTTTAGCAGCATCACTCACAATAATCAAAAGGTAGAAGCAACCCAAGTATCCATCAATGGATGAACAGATAAAATGTGGGATATACATACAACATACATATATACAGAATGTAGTATATACATACAATGGAATATCATTCAGCCTTAAAAAGGAAATTTTGATGCACACTACAACATGGATGACCCCTGAGGACATTATGCTAAATGAAATAAACCAGTCTCAAAAGGACTAATACTGTATAATTCCACGAGGTACCTAGAGCAGTCAAATTCAGGGAGATAAATAGAATGGTGGTTGCCAGGGATGAGGGAAGAAAGGAATAGGGATTTAGTATTTCATGGATAGAGTTTCCATTTGAAGATGAGAAAAGTTCTGGAGACGGACTGTGATGCAGTTGTATAACTGTACTTCCTACCACTGAGCTGTACACTGAGATGGCTAAAATGGTAAACTTTTTCCTATGAGTGTTTTATAATTAAAGAATTTTAAAACATTAAAAACTTACAAATATACAGGGACATGAAAAATATACAGGAAAATTTAGTGGGCTATAAATTAATTTTTTAGGCATTGGCATTAATGTACTTTGCTTCTTTGTAATGTACTTTGCTTCTATTAAGAATATCTGAACAGCCCACTTGCCTTCTTGTCACGTAATTTAACGATGCACAGTGAGCATTTTTGCTAAGGCTGCATGAATTGTACTTCTTACTAAGTATGAATTTTAGTCTTTGTTGTGAAATACCAGAGACTTTTTTTTTTCTAAATGTTTATTTTTGAGAGAGAAGGAGAGCAAGCAGGGGATGGGCAGAGAGAGGGGGACAGAGGATCTGAAGTGGGTTCTGCACTGACAGTGGAGAGCCCCATTTGGGGCTTGAACTCACAAACTGTGAGATCATGACCTGAGCCAAAGTCAGAGGCTTAACCAACTGAGCCACCCAGGTGCCCCATCCAGAGTCTTTAACATGAAATTTTTTGCCTGCATCACCAACTCTGGGACATCTACAACTTTTTCCTCACATCGCTTTCCCCCTCTGTGTCAATAAGAATGCCTTCACCAGGCACCCATGGCCACATGTGTCATCTCTCAAAAGGTGGCAGGGACATTCTCACATTAGCTTTTCCTTCCATAACTCCATTTATGTTTGATTCATATCTCAACTCCAATATTATCACTTCTTGCTGAACTTTCATCTTTGTTGGCCAATTCCCCCTTTCAGTTATCCATTTTTGTGAAATGTCATATGGGTTTATCCCTACGAGGCAAGGAGGCACACAAGGACACACTTCGCGGTCTGTGTGGGAAATGAACAGGTAGATGCACAGTGACCAACACAGGCAGACTCTGATAGAAGTGACATGGTCACTGACCATGATGTGTATCTGTTATACATGCGAGGACTTGCAGGCTGAAGCCAGCAGCTTGTGTATACCGTTACTCACAGTTCAAACATGGGGTAACTGAAATCTGAGCCCTGTTATCTGGTCTTACTTAACTAAACTCTGGTAACTGAAACCCATACAGATCAGAACCAAGCAAAGCGAGTGCTATCTCTGTATAATTACAAACTGAGATAAGACGACCAGAGGAAAGGAACAGGATTTGTGGAGAACCTTCACGAATCTGAAGACCATGGTGGTTAGAGGTCAAAGAGCAGAGCAACAGCACAGCAATGCAAGAAGAGGCTATAGAAGGATAAAACTTGGCAAAGTATTGATATTTTAAATAAAGGTTAATATAGATTCTACAGCTTGTTAAGACCGAAATCACTGTCAATTTAAAGCAATTTTACTTTTCATTTTTAGATAAAGCATCAGATGAAAAACAGAGCTATTAGTCTATTTCACAGGATGAGCTCACTGGGCTTTGTACAGCTATAACCTATAAGGAACACAAGGACAATATTGAAAATAGAAGAAAAAAAAAAAAAAAGATTAGGCAGTAGATGGTCAAGGGACCAACCGAGCAGGGCCGAGCCACACCACAGAGTTCCTGTGGGAGGTTCTAGTCCTAATCCTGAGAGCAGTGGTAGGCTGTATTCATTTCCTGGGGCTGCTGTAACAACTTACCACCAACCTGGTGGCTTACAACAACAGAAATTTCTCTCTCCCAATTCTGGAGGCCAGAAGCCTGAAATCAGTTTCCTCGGGCTGAGGTAAGCTGGTGGCAGGTCTGCACTCCCTCTGAAAGCGTTAGAGGAGAATCCATTCCCCAGCTACTGCAGCAGTAGTGTGGTGTGGTACTCGTGACCACTGCATTCCTGGGCTTATGGTAGCCATAAGCATCTTCAAATTTTCTCTCTGCTCTGTTTTCCTATCAGCTTCTTCTGTGTGTAAAATCTCCCCCTGCTGCTCTCTTATAAGGACATGAGTGCATCGATCTAATCTGGGTGGATTAGAGATACAGCTGGGTGATCCTGCCATCTTAAAGCTTTAACTTCATCATATCTTTTCAAAGACTTTTCCTTGGGGCGGGGGGGGGGGGGGGGTGGTGCTATATAAGGTAATACTCTGAGATTCCAGGGATTAAGACACAGATACTGTTTTGGAGAACCGTTTTTCAGCCTAGCACAGAGGCAACATAATTAGACTCACACTGAAAAGATCACTATGGTGAGAGGTGCAGAAGGAACAGGGGTTATGAAGAAGACAGCTGGGCTACTGCAATGATCTAAGTCAGAGGAGGCTTGCACTAACTAGGTGCTGGTGGTGGAAAAGAAGAGAAGTGAATGGCAAGAGAAACACAGAGGGTGAGTAAGACAGAGGAGGTGCCAAGAGAGCCTTCTAGACTTCTGGTATGTATAACCTTGTTTCAAGTGGAGCACGAGAAGACCAAACGTGCAGTAGACCACCAAGCTAAACAAGGGGCCCGCAATACTGCTGGGTAATGCTCAACAATAACAAGAGGACTCTTTCGGAGAAAGCAGGGGAAATAGCATACACTCTGGGAATGGGCTCAGATCTTCCACTCACCATCTTTTTAACTTGTGTTCTGTTAGCCTTCCCGTTGTCGCATGCAAAGTGATAACACTACTATTTATCCTCAAGGCTGTGCAGAGAATTGGGATTAAGGGTGAAATGCACGTGACACAGTGCGCATTAACAGTAAACATTGATTACCCACTTGATTACCACTTGATTACCATTTGCCTGCACAGTAACGCAAGCAAAAACCAAGACTGTTGTCTGATTACAAGACTGTAATACTTTTAACTTTATTCCGATTCCTCTCTAGCTTTGCTAATTCGTATTCATTTATTGCTAAGGCCTGATGCTCATTTAGAGTTACTGATCTATTCTGAAAATAACTCTTCGGGCTAAATAAAGTCAACTTTTTTTAGTTTTCCTAATTCTGTCATTAATGTGTATCAAATATCTTCCCAACTCATTAGCATTAGCTCCTTCTCCATCATAAATCACACAAATAGATAACTCAATCATCTCCATTCTATACCAATATCAGGCTGACCAGCATCATTAGCAACTTCCAAAGAGATCACCCAAAAAAATTTTATCGATTACCTAAGAAGCCTTTCCAACCAATCCTCCAACAGGGGTTATCTTTAAAATAACAAAATTGCTCAACATATTTTCTCATCTTTGAATTATAATAGGGTCCCTGTATTATGTGTCAATAATCCACACACTGCATGAATACTTTAATTGAAGATTAAACACAGCTGTTTATACAAGCAATTCAAATACTATTTTATATAATCAATTCGAAATTTCAGATTTCTCTATTACTCAAAGACTTCAAAGTGAAACTACAGGCGTATTCTTCATAATAAACTTTTAGTAAAATAGGTGTTAGTAAACAACACTGAACTTCATATGGAATTGTGGGTCTCTCACCAGGGAACCTATATTTTTCCTTTAGTTTTTAGAAGAACACAGGCCCAAGAAAATTTCATTTGTGTTTCCTTCATTCTTCATAAGCTTCCTTAACTATAAATGTAGGCTTACACAGAAAGCTCTGATGAGGTCTGGTTTTATTTCACTCTAAAATAAAATCCAACATTCCTCTATTGAGAGAAAAACTCACAATTTCAAGTTAGAGACAACAACTCTCTTATCAGCTTAAGCCCAGATCTGAGATGCCACACAGGGGCTACAGAAAAAACACCCAAACCATTCTTTCATTTCTTGCTATTTTTACATGAGCAATTTCACCAGAACAAGAACTTCTTAAGAATTCCAACATGACAGATCCCTTGGCTAAAACTTTAGACAGCCATGGCCCCTCTCTCATGGCCCTTCTTTTTCTGCGCTACATGAAAAGAAATCATTTCTTGCTCAAGGTGTGATTTTGATAATTCAAAGTAATGAGTGTCTCATCAATCATCAGTCAATAAATAACCAAAAAACATTTGGATCTTTGTGGTCAACAGCTGAAGCAAATGACATTCTAGATATCAACAAAACTCCTTCCTGGGCAATAAAACTGGTGCACACTTTGCTATAATGCAAAGGAAAGGGAGAAACCCAATTACTCCAACAACCGCAGGCCTACAAAAAAGCAGCCTCATCCTCACCTTGGATAGTTCCAGAGTCACAAGCATGCAGCTGAATTCAACCTGCTTCTTTGAGACATAAATAAAGAAGGTGAGCATGATTTACAAGAAGCAAAGATAAAGTCCTTTCTTGCTCCAGAGATCAGCTGACAATACAGAACCTGAGGTTCTGCAATTCACTGTTCAGAATGGGGAGGGGGAAGAAACACTTGAAGCCTTGACAGTGACTCATTATACCAGGAGCAATCCTAAAGAGGTCAAGCAGCATGGATTTTAGTTTAATCCAACTGTTTCTCAAAACCTGAATCTCTGTCATTTAGCAAATTCAACTTGGATTCAGATACAAAACATCATTTTCCCTCATTCTCTGCCCTGTTAGAATAGCACCAAAACTTTTACTTGTGATAAAGATAAAATGATACAAACATTTAAAAATCTGTTTATCTGGTGATGGTTACTTTTGGAGGAGTGATCTACTTGAAGTAAAACTTGGAGGGCTGCTATAGGAGGCAAGAAAGCACAATTACAAAGCAAAAGGCCTCTATCTAGATGGCAAGAAGGCTGACGTGGGAAAGGCAGCAAATCATGGTCGTGAACTGTAGGAACTCAGAGACGGACACATCATGCCCAGACTCAAGTTTCCTGGAGCCCCACCCAGCAAGGAACAGGATGGTGCCATCAAGAGCTGAAGAACAGGTTGAACTAACATGTAAACATGTATTATGGGATGCAGCTGACATCACAGTTGAGGGTGGGACAGGAGAAGTTCTACATCTGTGTATGGAGGCACCCTATCAGAGATGAAATGCTATATGTGGGTGTTTCCTGCTTGCTGCTTCTAAGCACAATGGAACAGAAAATCATCATGAAGCATTCTGCCCTATTTCCTCCCAATTGAGAAGAATCACTTTGTCATCTCCTTGGCTGTGTAACTTTGGGGTAACTGTGTCCTGATTCCTGGGGATTTGGCCTGTGTGTGTGTGTGTAACCTACTTAGCAAAAAGCTTGCTCACTCCATGAGAAGGATGTGGACCCATGCACCAGTTTATACCCGGAGATTAAAAATTAAGAAGACTTGAGTGGAGACAGGGAAGACAGACTAGGGCTCTGAAAAAAAGTCACCTAAGGATGCAAAGACATGGGTCCTGCAAGCTAGCCCCACAGTGACAAGAAGAGAAGGGGTTCTCCACCCACATGGCGGGAGACAGAAGAACCAGTTCTAAGAGCCCTTCCTGGAGCTCTCTGGGCCCTAGAAGCAGGCATGGGGCAGGAGGGAGAGGGAGAGAGAGATCTGGAAAAGCCAGTGTATAGGAGTAGTGACGCGTGGGGCCCAGCACCGGAGGCACCCCACCCGGGGCTCTGTCACAGATGCAATGGAGGACCCGCCTTATTCACCACACTCCTTCAGCAGCAGCAACAGCAGCCTGGGCAGCCCTTCTCCTCCTGTCACCAGAAAGACCTCACCCTTGTGCTGCTCCCTGCAGCCTCAAGCTTCCAGCTGCAGAGACCAAACCTTGTCTTGAGCCTCATGCCCCCAAGCTCAGTGCCTCTCAATAGAGGGGTTTCGGAAATCCACGGTGACATTTGGGGGCAACACAGTGACAACAGTGGAATGGGCCATGGATGTAAGACACCCTGCAACGTGGGAGAGTCCTGGACCTTGTCCCATGTCCTGCACAACTTCTCAACAACTTTTGAACCCTACTTCCATTGGCAATGAAGTACAAGGTCATGCTGGCACTGTTTAAATATACGGTTTACCGGGGCGCCTGGGTGGCGCAGTCGGTTAAGCGTCCGACTTCAGCCAGGTCACGATCTCGCGGTCGGTGAGTTCGAGCCCCGCGTCAGGCTCTGGGCTGATGGCTCGGAGCCTGGAGCCTGTTTCCGATTCTGTGTCTCCCTCTCTCTCTGCCCCTCCCCCGTTCATGCTCTGTTTCTCTCTGTCCCAAAAATAAAAAAAATAAAAAATAAAAAAAACGTTGAAAAAAAAAATTAAAAAAAAAAATAAATAAATATACGGTTTACCAAGATTTACTCACAATTTTAGAGAAGTATGTCACCAACAGCAACATGGCTTGTGGCACGGGACACAGCAGCAACACCAGCCAGCATGTGTGGCCACCTCATGCCAAATGGAGCAGGGATTTTGAAAGTTCCTTTAAATACGTTTAAAGCCAAACAAATTTTTAAAGAGCCACGAAATACTGGATACCAATTATTTTCACTAATAGATTTCATTTTTGCCATCCTATATTCGAAATTTGTACCATATTGAGTTTCATCACAAAAAGTGAATAGAGAAATTATTTGGGGTTTTATTCTTACTCTCATACTGTCCTCACCCCCTTATCCTCACCTCAACTTCCCTATAAGCCTTTTTAATTCATCCTCTCATCCTAGACCGCTGTTACAGGTTTGGTTTCCAAAGCACTTGGCTTGGCGACAGATTTAAAGACGGGAGACCTATTTTCTGAGACACGCTGTCAGCACACATCCCATGTCCCAGCGCAGGAAACCCATGATTTTGATGCTATCCTGACACAGGCAGCCTAGCTCATTGCGAAAATGTCACACTTCCTTGCTTGCTCAACTTCAACAGTGTTTTTGGAGTTGACGTATTATCCCTACTTCAGTGAAGGTATTTCCCCACCTCTTTTATTTCAAAGTGCACCAGCTCTCTCTCATTTTTCTATGGAATGGCTTCTTGATCTTTTCTTAAAGGTAGTCCTTACACACAGGCGCGAGCACCTAACTTCATCATCTGATGAAAGAGTAGCGACCATTTATATTTTAAAATACATGCAATTTTTATATTACGAATTTTTTTTTTCTCCTTTAGAATAGCATTTGGGCATTCTATGGACCTTTAGACACTGTGAACAGGTCATGTCATCTGCCAATTTTATTTTAGGATCACAGGAGGGGAATTACAATATATTATAAAAAGAGGGCATCAGATCTGATACAGTTGAGAGCCCCTGCTCCCAGCCACCAAGTTCTTCCCAAGACCAGTTCTTCCTGAAATTCAGGACAGGGATTTGGGATCAGGGAAGCTAGAGTCCTGCCTTCTCCCGCCTAAGAGGCAAGTATCACTGGAACACGTCATGCCACCCCTCCCCCCCCCAACCAAGAGTATCCCAGAGCCTTGGAGGTGACTGATAACAGACAACAAAGGACTGGCCGCTTAGCATAGGCTGCCTCTTAACCACACACAACACTGAGCAGAGGACAGCTCAGTCAGAGGACGGCAATCCCCAGCGCTGCCACGCCCCCCGCCCCCCAGGGCCACTTCATCAGAGCACTCCTCCTTCCTTCTGACTGCACCTGTCAAGGCCAGCGTGTGCTCAGTGGCAGCTTTGCTCCCTATTGCCCTACACGAAGCACCGGGTAGCCTGAATGCACCAAAGGAAAGAGGCTGACAGGCCAGACAGGAGTTCTGTTCTCTGGTTCTGAGAAGCAGTGTGTCAATTCCGGGGGCACTGGTATTGCTCTAGAGCACCTGCACTGAGTCAGGAGACCCGCCCGCATACATCAGCATGGGGAGGGGGCTGAGTAATCGAGCTTCCAGAGCTCCTAAAGATCATGACCCCTGGGCTACACTTGCTGACTGGCAAATAAAGGGATGCGGATATGCCCAGAAGACCTCTTGGACCTCACATTATTCCAGCAACTTTAGAAGAAGGCCAGGAATCCCTGACCAGGGAGTCCACCTCTCTCTACTGTCTTAGTTCGCTCATACCAGAGAGATAGCTGTGCAAACAGTGTCCAGCCATCACCAGTGAAGAAAGGGATGGAAGGAGCCTGTGGGGGCACTGAGGCCTCATACCATCTCTTCACAGACATCTGAGCTGCATCTTGGAGAAGTCAGAACAAGTTAGAGGATACAAAATACCCCAGCACAAGTGGGGAGCGGAATGAGGGAAGAGTCAGTGAAGCGGACAGGCCAGATCAGAGGACACCTATGCCCAGCTGGGACCTTTATCCTATAGAAAGACTGGGAGCCACAAAGGGTCTATAGCTTCGGGAGACTCCTTGCCCCCTGGCAGCCAGTCATGTTAGGGTGGTTTGCATATTACTGGGATGTCGCCCCAAAATGACCTTAGAGCACACAGGTGAGCATTTCATCCTGTAAAGGTTAAGAAGAGTGGTAGTATAGTGTAGCAGTCAAATACACAGACTCTGGCACCTGCTGGCCTGGGTTTGCGCCCAGCTCTCCCACTCAACTGTGGAAGCTTGGGCAGGTCATCCAGAGTAACTGTGCTCCCCCCGCTGCAGCCCCTGTGAGAAGGAGATAACAAGAGCACCCCTCACAGCGCTGCAGGAGGATCAAATAAAGAAGAACATTCCAGGACTGATGTGTGGCCTGGCATACAGTCCGCACCATCTACTATTAACCACTAGGTGAAAGTAAGCCACCTAAACCAGTGATTTCACAGACATCACAGCTGTGGACAAGACAAAGTATTAAAGGGACCATTTCTGAGGCAGACTGAAAGATATTAAGTAAAGCAATACCTCCTCAAAGGACCAGCTTCTCACCTTCGCTGTCCCACAAACAGTAGACAGAGTAGGGGTTTACTCTGTAATAACGGATCATCTTCCTGTAAGACAGGAGTAACTACCTGTTGTCTATGTGTATTTCTGGTGTTCTGAAATTCTTGAGCAAGGAGGAAGAGATGGAGAAAGCAATCTTAGCTAGGGAAAAGCACTGAAATGGCAAACCATCAACCACCTTTACACACAAAGAAAAGCCCCTATTTCAATTTCCAAATCAGCTGCCGGGCAGTTTTGACTTTCTCCTCTGACACACCAAATTTATGGCTAGTTCTACACAAAGGTATTTTTTGTAATTATGTATGGTGAGGCATGTCAAGCATACTTATTGTAGTGATCATTTCATAATAGGTACAAATGTCTTACGTTGTATACCTGAAATTAACATGTCAATTATACAATTTTAAAAAATGCAACAAAGTCCCTTATTCAAAAACTGGAATGCATCCCCCCTCCCAACATAAAAAGGCTTTAAGTATTCCCATGTTTGCCCACAAAGGCAATTCAATCCCAAATCGGACCTATGTCCTGGATGAACAGTATACTAAGAATTCAGGGAACAGAGTAAGTGGTGGAAAAGGTAGAAGACCAAGAGCAGAGCCCCCCACCCAACTCCAGCCCCTCTCCCAGGGTAGATCTGGCACTAGGCAAAGTTTTGACATAAGAGGGGAATTCTCTGCTGCCCAGCCATCTACTTTCTGTACATCCTTTATATTCTCCTCTAAAGCTCTTCTCAGTATTAGCCTCTTCAAAGTTCCACTGCTGTTGCTGGGTAAGGAGAGGGATCCTGGCAAAGGAGACTAGGGTGTGAAAATGGAGCTACAACAACCTGAGCAAAGATCTGGACCTCTTAAATATGGTATGTTTGGGGATCTACAAGTGGTTTCAGGTAACTAGAACAGAAAGTGTTCTATGCTTCAATATTCTTTCTCTCTCAGAGGACCTGGGTGGCTCAGTTGGTTCAATGTCCGACTCTTGATTTGGGCTCGAGCCACAAGCTCACAGTTCTTGGGTTCAAGCCCTGCATCAGGCTCTGCGTTGACAATGTGGAGCCTACTTGGTATTCTCTCTCTCCCTCTCCTCCTCGCTTTCTCTCTCAAATAAAGAAAAACACAAAACTTCATTTCAGTGAGTGTAAGTCCCCAAACTACTTATTAATGCAGTATGCAGGACTCCGAACACAGATTCTTTTAAGGCTTATATCTTTAACTTTGTGGATATAAATGTGTGTGTGTGTGTGTGTATATACACACATATATACACCTATACTATACTCCCAGAATATTCACTTTTTCTGGGGATTTCCTACATATAGGTTCTCCCATTAGTCTACAGTCAGTTACATTTTTAAGAGAATCCCAATTAAAATGAATATTTAATTGGAACCTTTCTAGAAAGTACAATAATTGGGGGGTCGGGGGTGAATGAGTGTTTAAAAAACAAAACACAGCCCTAAGTTGAGGATGGAAAAAACGCAACAGAGGAGTTTCCTGTCTTTCCTGCCAGTTCCCTTACACCATTTCTGCTTTTCATTGCTTCTCCTTTTCTTAATTTCTGCAACTATGGATTCTCCATAAACTCTAGCAGCAAGGTACGAACATGCTGTTGTCTGGGAACAGCCAGATCATGCAGAAAACACAGGTGGCCTACAAGCTCTTCCTGTCCTCTAATGTACCTACCCCAGTTTTGGGCTCAGGCTCAGGTGCCTGCCGGCCCAGGTTTCTTACAGAGGCTTTTGAGTTTTTCCAGACAGAACTCTGGTTTGTACCAGGGGTCAGTCATGGTTTTGTTTTTGTTTTTTCTATGAAGGACCAGACCATAAATATTTTAGGCTTTCTAGGCCATATGGTCACAGCTATTCATTACTGCTGCTGTACTGCACAAGCAGCCACAGAAAATACATAATCAAGTGAGAGTGGTTGGGTCCCAATCAAACTTTATTTACAAAAACAGCTGGCCAGATCTGGCCCATGGGCCATACTTGGCAACCCCTGTATTATATGGATACATTTCTACAGCAAGACCGACTTTAATCAACATGCTCACAAATAAGACACAGGTCATATGGCTTTGTCATGGGTGCCGTAAAAGATGTTAGACAATTAGGATCCATACTTTCATTTTAAATGTAAACATATTACCTTACCACGAATTTTTCTTGCCTTTTGTTTAGTAAATTTTTGCCATTTTTATAATTTAAAAAACAAAAATGTACTCCGTAATACAACCACTTACAAATTCTATAACAAATCCAAATGTATGCATATTTATACTCAATGAACATTCCTTATAAACACTATATGCTTATATGCTTGTTTTAATGGACAATGACTTTTTAATAATACTTTCTAGTAACACCTACAGCCAGGAATTAGTGGTAGTGTTGGCAGGCTAAGAACACAGGTGTTTTAAAGTCAGAAATAACACCAGAAGTTAAAGCAGGAGGAGATGATAGTAACAAGGGGAGGAGGGGGGAAAATGTCCCACCTGTGAAATGAAAGCTACAAATTTCATTTTGGCCAGGAGCCCCAAATGTCTCCTGTCTTCCTCCTATCTCAATATGCTTCACCTCTCCTGACAGTAAAAAAGTAACACTGCAAGCCAAAAACAGAAAAGCATGTCAAGAGTTTATCATGGACGTGAGGGCCGCAATGAGGAACGCGGTCATTATAAAATGGGAGTTGCCCAGACCACTAGCAGCAAAGTAACCCTGAAAAGCAGCGCTGACTCACAGGAAACACGGACTAACCAGTGATCTGAAAAAATAACAAATACAGAATAAGCCATCAAACAGGATGACCTAATAATATTGATCAGCTAGCTCACAGGGCTCACCCATTTCACATTCCCATGTGGGCTTTTCACTATTTCCTAGGCTTCCCTTTCCACCCCACCTCCTGTCACATTTCCCTCCTCCCCGAACTTCTCCTCCCCCATCATCATGCTCAGACAGCAGTTCCCCTACAAAAGTGTGCTTCCAGCTGGGTTACAAGTTGCTGTCCTTCACACCTACAGGTCAGAGAAGCAGGCCATGGATACGCCTCCACACCATTGTACCTACCCCACAACACCTGATATCTAGTGCCTGTTCTTGTTCATGTAACGATCACCTAACCTATCGTGTGCCTCAATACCTACAGGTCTCAGTGTGTGCCACACATGTGAACATCAGTTAAGAGTGGTGTGTGGGGAGGGTGGCTAGTGAGCACTGCTGCACGAGATCACCAAGCCCAAAGATGAACAACAGGAATTTGATTTCAGGTGGTCAGTATCACGAAGGTACAAAGTTATGTCTTTAGGCTCAAAGCAGAAAGGGCCCACGGCAGCATCCATCTGCCTCCACCTCTGGGAACACATCTCCCACGTGCACAGATGGGGTCTCTGCACCAACAGGGCACCTTGTTACATTATTACTAGCGTTACAATAGAAGTAACAGTTACACTTTGAATCCCAACTACCGAGCCTCTTACAGCTCAAAAGAAAGGCTCTACTGTGCATTTATTTCTAATTCCTGGATCTGCGATATCTAAATGACACAATCCAGACTTTTGACTAATTCAGAATGGCCTTCATGATAATCAGTTTCTATGAAGTAACCATTTCTCATTCCATAGCTGTTGCTGAAACTTATCATCCCAGTAATGTAGCATGAGAAAATGACCTTAAGAACATTGTCACACCAGATACAAAATAGTCTTATTGTTAAACTGTAGTAGGATTTTGGAAGGTTTACTTGTAGGGAAAGGATGGTCTTCTGTGAGAACATAATCCTAACAAAGGAGAAAACCAAATTGCTCTGGAAAGAGCAGGTGGAGGTGCTCCTGGAATACTTACAATAAAGTCACTGCTGAGTTTTCCAGCAGGCCATTCAACTTTGGAACAGCAGTTTTCCACTAACATAGTAGGATCTAAATCTCTCATATGCACTATGTGAGGCTAACCTTAAATATAAAAGTTACCTGCATACAGGACATTTTTCCCTCTACTCAAACTATGTCATCAAGAAGGAAGCACAGGGTGGCTGGGTGGCTTGGTCGGTTAAGCGTCATACTTTGGTTCAGGTCACGATCTCAAGGTTTATGGGTTCGAGCCCCACGACAGGCTCTGTGCTGACAGCTCAGAGCCTGGAGCCTGCTTCAGATTCTGTGTCTCCCTCTGTCTCTGCCCCTCTCCTGCTCACACTCTGTCTCTTTCTCTCAAAAATAAAAAAGCATAAAAAAAGAAAAAAGAAAAGAAGGCACAGTTGTGGAGAAGGCATCAAGTATAAAGCTAGCTCGTGTTTACTGAGAGCTTACACCATGTCAGCTACCATGGATTATTTTTAATCCTAACGACCACATTATGATGTGCGCTACTCCCATTTTATAAGGAAGCAAATTTTGAGTCAGCACCTAGAAAAGTAGCAAAACTACAGTTACAACCTTGGTTGCAGGACGCTGGTCCACAACCACACCTGTACACAATTGTGTTCTCTAAAATCTGGATCAGCAGCACATGTGGGAAGTGGCAAGCGTGCAAGGCTTTCCCACGTCACAAAATGGATGATTCAAGGGAAAGCTGATGGGATAATGCTACCACTGTCCAGCCCTTCAAAAGCTTAAATTTCTGGAAAATAAGGTCAGAGGGCAAATCAAGATACAGTTGACCCTCGAACAATGTTGGGGTCAGGGGCATCAAACCCCTGTGCAGTCAAAAATCCATATGTAACTTCTGACTCCCCGAAAGCTTAACTGCTAGTAGCAAGACCACTGACCAGAAGCCTTACCGATAGCCAATATTTTGCATATTCTATGTGTTACATACTGTATTCTTGTAGCAAAGTAAGCTAGAGGGGGAAAATATGTTAAGAAAAATCACAAGTGAAAATATACTTACAGTATTAAAAAAATCCACATAGAAGTAGACCCATGCAGTTCAAACCCCTGTTACTCAACAGTCAACTGTATAGTAATTTTAGTGAGACAGGCCAAATGAGATAAGGAAAAGAGCCCTGATTTAGAACCACTGTGCTTGTGGCCTGGTCCTTGCTAAACACAGAGACTCAAGCCCCTCGTAATAAAATTAGCATGATGAAAATACAGCTCACCTTTTTGTTGTCCCTAGAATAGTAAGAATATAAAGGAATGAGCCCAGCACCGTGCCTGGCAAGAAAAAAGAGACTACAATAGTTTGTTTTCATTTTCAATTCCTATTTCAAAACCCGAGTAGACAGCTCCTGTCTATATACTGTAAATCTTCCCTGGACACCTTCCCCCTCCTCCACCCCCAACACACTCACCCACAGAGGAACTGTTTCCTAGGTGCATATCTGTTTCTGTGAAAAAATAAATTTCCTATCACTCAGAATCCGCCCTCTGCTAGGAGCACATAAAATTGTCTGGGTAACAGTATTTTTGCCTTATTTAATGCTTTCAATATACCAGAACCTACAAGTACTATTTAAGTACACTAAAGAAGTTTGGGGGAAAAAAAGATGACTAAAACCAGTAACAGAACATTTCAAAGCAATAAGTATTGAAATATGCAAGCACTGTATCTTGATCAGCAGCAGCTAAGGAGTAAACTTGACTCAGGCTTTCCCCAGCCCTCTCCTACACCACAAACTGGTAGTCTTTAAAAAAAAAAAAAAAAAAAAAAAAAAATCAGAGCACTATGTCAATCATACACTTTTTAAAAAATGTACATTCTCAGACTGAAATCAGACTGGTACGCTTTAAAAACAAAGGGTCCTGAGTAAAGCCAAGTTGTTTCCACTTTCAGATTTTTTATTAAAAAAGTGATCTAACGGTAAACTATCTTTAGGATAAAGTTTATTGTTGTGAGATATCTGCTTTGCCATTAAGAAGTGAAAGCCCAACCATAGAACCACCAGTCCGTGAAGTGTGAAAACATCAGGTGCCTGACGTCAGATACCTGACTGTATCCTTCCTCTCACAGACTGTGGCTCTTAACCACGGACACACATCGGTCCCTTATTCCTACCAAGCCACTCAGGTCTTAAGAAGTGTGACGCATATGGCTCCTAAACACCTACAGGGAAGCTGCTAATCAACATCCTTGAGACTGGGCAAATCACAAACTTGTTTCCTGAACCAGAAAGTAGATGCTTTGGGTCCCCAATGAAACTGAAGGCTCCTCCCACTCGCAGGAGACAACCAGATTTCAGTTCTTTCATTTTTTAGAAGGCGGATTTTAAGAAAGCAATTAACTGAGCACACGTGTTCTTCCTTCCACGCTTACGTATATTTACAATCCCTCCATTTTCTTAAAGTTAGACAAGTCCATCATAAACACACTCGCTTGAAAGGCATTAGCAACTCATTTTGAGGAATGAGTTCTAGAAGACAGGCAGAGAGAGGGGCGCAAGCCGAGTTCGGCCGAGTTTTCTTTTTAATTCCTGCACTGCCAGGCAGTTACGCGTTTATCTGTTTTCAAACAAGAGAAGCATCTAAGATGCACGATGATGCGAAGTAACGCGAGGCACCAGAACCCGGCACGAGGCAGCTGGTGTGCTCCGTGTCACAAAGGCTGCTCGGGCACAACACTGCGAGTTTGAGGCTCCCAGCTGCCTCCAATCGCATCCGGTCCCAGGTCCCAAGCCAACGGGCTCCGGACCCGGCGGCGGGAAGGCGACCCGCGAGAGAGAAGCGGACAAGCACTGGGTGCCCCTCTGGGGGGGCGGGGAGCGAGAAAGTGAGGAGAGACCGCAGGAGCGAGGGGGGACGGGTGGCGGGTCCCGCGCAAGGAAAGGACAACGGGGCGGGGGTGGAAAGGGGCGATGTGACAAAGGCGCAGAAGCGCCGGCTGCAGCGCAGGCCGAGGGAGGCGACCCAGGCACCGGGGCCGGGGAGGATTAGTGACCGACGGGAGGGGGAGGAGGCTTCTGGGGCCCGCGGCGGATTGCAGCGCGCGAGCCGGCCCCGAGGGGCGCGTGGCCGGGGCGGGGGAGGCGGGCGCGTCGGTCACCTGTATTGTTTGAAAAGCTGGTCCGACTCCCTGAAGCCGTTGTTGAGCAGCATGTTTATGCCGGCCAGGGCCAGCTCCGCGTCCTGCAGGGGCGCCGCCGCCGCCGCCGCGGCCGAGTCTCTGTCGTCCTGCCGCCGCGGCCGCTGCTGCTCCGAGCCGGCCATGGGCGCGCGAGGCTGTGCGCAGGGCCGAGGAGAGGTGGGGCGGCAGCTGCTGCGGCCCCCGCGCGCCCGGAGCCCGGCTCTACCTGCCCGGAGCGCCGCGCAGCCGAGCGGGGCGGGGGAGGGGCGGCGTGGGGCGGGGCGGGCCGGGGGAGGGGGGAGGAGCCGGGCCGGCTGCAGCGCGGCCGGGGACGTGAGCGCCCAGGCCGCCGCCGCCGCCGCCCGCCGCGGGGATTACTCAGCAGCCGCCCGCCCGCCTGCTCCTCCCGCTCCCTGCGAGACGCCCGCCTCGCGCGGGCACCCAAGAGGAATCCGTTTCCGGGTGTCTCTCACCCCGCCGAGACGGGGCCCGCGCGGCCGCCGCCCCTGCTTCCTGCAGCCCCCGCACGCCGCCGGGGTCCCTCTCGACCCGGGTCGCCACCCCGCCCGCACGTGTGCCTCGCCGCCCTGGGCCAGCGCGCCAAGCCTGCTCGGACACTCGCGAGGCACCGAGGCCCGGACTTTGACTCTTTCTTGCAAAAGAGCCAAGCCGGGGGTCGCGCGGAAACAGGCGGGTTGCAAAGGGAACTGGGAACTCCGCCTTGGATGCAGCGAGAGCGCGCGGCTGGAGACTACCTGGACGCACCCGGCACTCACACCTCTGACCCCCAGCGCAGGAAACCCAACGCTGCTGGCGCCCACGACCCCCAACTTTAAACGGATCTTGGGCCCGCCCCCTAGCCCAAGGTAGCCAATCCCCGAGGAGGTGGGCGGCGGGGGCGGGGCCCCAGGGCACCTGCCGGACTTCAGCCGGGAGCCCAGCGCTGAGCGGGAGCGGAGAGGATCCCGGATCCTGGTTCGCACCTTCTCTGGCCGCCGCCAATATCTGCGAGATGGGGCAAGAGGACGAATGGAGGCCAATGTGGCGTACACCTAAATATTTAAAGCTTATCAATTAAGCTCTTCAGGTGTTTTCTATTATAACCCTGGCAATTATACTTTCAAACCAATGAAACAGAAAAATAAGTATAAAGCTAGGGTTTATTATATGACCGAATATCAGTAAAATGTCAAAGATGACAGAACTTAGTCATTATGGCATATGTCTGACTGTTCTGATGGTGGGCTGGTAATAATGTGTGCGTGGGTAATATTATAAAGACAAACAATTCACAAGTAATTTTTGTTTTTCCATAGATTTCTCTTCTTCACTTTTATTTTAGCAAAGTCACTATATGTGTTATGGCAATCAAATTTACGTTCTTAATGTCAAGTCAGACCACCTTTCTTAAATCACTGTAGTTCTTAGAGTGTGGTTTATTAATTTCAATTTGGAGAAACTGCTCTGCTGAAGCATTTAAAACTGAAATCGTTTTTAAAAAGTAAAGCGATATTCAGGTTTAGAGATAACTCAGGAACATATCACATCCAGCATTATAATGAGGTCACATGATATGATAAATTACCACAGAAGATATTACCAAAACAATTTTATTTCATCATACAAGTTGCTATCGCTTATTCTGTGATGCATGCCATCCCTTACAAGAGTATGTATCTAAACCAATATAGTATTTCCCACATTTATATATACACATTTAAGAGTAATGTGAATTGCTGTCATTCCTTGGCTGTCATGTGTAATTCTTAGAACACCATGCTAATTCTTGAGTACATCTGGAGTCACAAATTGGAATATCAAAAGAAGGAAGAAAATGGCTGATTCTCACCTCTGGGGAACAATACTTTGTAATACAGGAATCACTGCATTCATGTGATCTGAGAAGGACTTGACAAATCTGCCAGGTTTTTTTAATCCAAAAAAAAATCCAGGTACTCTTGGATTTAAAATAGTGTTAGTCTCAAATATCAGCAGTGCCACAATTCTACATGGCATTCATAGCCTGTAACCTTTGTTTTTAGGACATTGAGCAAGAGACAAGTAACATTTCTTTGAGGTTTGAACAATATTAATCATGAGAATGGATGCTAAGAGTTATGTTCCATGGAACCAGCACTGGGTGCCAGATCCTGACAGAGCTGCCCAGGTGTTCTTTAATTGTGTGTGTGTGTGTGTGTGTGTGTGTGTGTTTTACTGGGCAGGGACATCTAACGCATGTCCTAGGTACTGTACTGGCCATGGGGCTCTTGCCAGAGAGTGTTCCCTGGTCACACATTGCCATTGGTAACCAGAGCTGACAACGTGCCCAGTGCTTATAAGCTTCCTGTACTTTGGATCTGTGGAACCATCTACCCTCTCTAACCCTGAAACAATCTAGTCAACAAGGGAGAGCAGCCAAGAGGGCAATACCAAACCTAGCAGATAGCCGGTACCCCCCCTCCCCCAACTGGAAAAGGCAGCCAAGTTCAACCAAGCAAGGTTCTCTGTGTCCCTATTTCTGAAGGGGGAAATCAAGGAATTGATAATCCTGTGGGCATTAACAAGTTGTATCTGGGGCCCTGCAGCTGAGAATGTGGTGGGGGAAGGGATGAGCAAATTTAAAGCAATCTGTCTCAGAAACCTAGCACCAATGGTTACACAGACTTAGCGAAATTTAGCTGTTGAATGATTGGGGCAAGATCCAGTGCAACTGCTCCGTGCCCCATAAAAGGTGATGTGGATAGAGGATAAGTGTACCTTGTAATATACACCAGATGTATGCCAAATTGGACCCAACCAAATACCATAATTAGATTAGCAGCTGCATCATAAACGGACATTTTCAAATATTTGCTTGACAATGAGGGATACAAAGAGGATTCAAAATGGGCCTCACCACCCTGAAGAGAGGCAATACGTGAACCAGTAATTATACCTGTGGTAGCTGTAGTTGGTACTGACACCTGTCCAAGGTTTAGCTGGCAGGCAGGGAATTAAGGTTGATTGTGTTTTCTTCACTATATAGCAACAGCAGATAATGATGGATACTTAAGAGGTCATGGTGTGTATTACCTACAAAAGGAAGGGAAAATCTAGATCACCAAGACGTTAGGGCACCCTATACTTGAAATTGTAAGATTCACTGCACCCTTTTGTAGGACTAAGGCAGTCTGCAGTGCATTTGGCTTCAGCCTAAGAGGATTTACCCAGTGGTCCTTTTCGAAGGAGAGAGGAGAAAAGGAGACTAAGGGAAAGAGAGAGGAAATGAAAAGCTCTCAGATGGACGGAAAGCTGATTTCCTTTCTACACACCTCCTGTGGGTATTGTCCTGTGAGTTTGTGGTTCATGAGATTTCATTGGGAAAATGAAACTCCCAAGCCCAAAGGATTAGTGAGCAGTTTTAGATGTCTTACTTTTCACATGGTAGATGTTTTGTAAGTTACCTTGGTTGCAAGTAACAGAAAAATCGGACCCAAATGGCCCAGAAAAGTAAATGTATTGGTTCATGAAAAGGATTCCCCAAAATGAGGTTGTACCAGGGCTGCAAAACTGTCACTTGGACCCAGTTTCTTCACCTTTCCACCCCTCCACTTTGCCACGTTGGTACTTGGTGGGCCTACTCTTACTTAGGCCCTTCTCTCCTGGTCCCCAAACAGCTGGAAGCTTTCTAGGTCTACCTGCTTCCTTTTTCAATGCTTAACTCCAAATCCCCTAATTGAATTTCATTGGCCAGGTGCTTTTTCACATGCTCATTCTTGAACCAATCAATGTAGTTAGGAGGAAATGGTTCATTAAGACAAGATCATAAACCAATGAGAGCCCCCTCCAGGGATTTGGAGGTAGACCCATTCCACCCAAACTCCATGGTTGGGAAACTCTAGGTCTATGAGGAAAAGGAAGGTAGGAAACGGGTGTCAGAGGGACAACTAATAACATTCCTTACTCTTGTCTTTCTAAACATGTTTTGAGTTTTTGGAATTACATTTTAAATACATCTAGAGACTATATATTTTAAGAAAATTTTGTTGTGTGCGCTTCGATTATATTAACATTTTTTTAGTAGTGCTAATAACCATACCTTAATGTATCTTTTTGTAAACCTACACTATCAGTTGAAATAAATACAGGTTCCCAGAATGTCTGGAATTCTAAAATGGAGGAGAGCTGGGAAATTAATGTCACTGCGTTTTCTTGTTATGCTAGCTTTGCTATCAAACTCAGCCCTTTTACTCTACAGAAGGTGGGGCAAGATTTAGTTAACTGCTTTTCATTAGAAAGCAAACCAGGTCAAGGGTCGACATGTAAAACTATACAGCCGATTCCTTCTTTTCTGTCCACAGGGGGAGTCACTGGCTGGCTTCTAAGGAGAGGAGCACGTGGTAGACCCAAGGGGATCCACCTGGCTGTTTCTCCAGCAGGGTGGGTGGATGCCTCTGACAAGATACTCAGGCCACCCTGGAGACCACAGTGGTGACCACGCAGCAAGAAGCCATCCCCTTCAGACTGGGCACCTCTTCATCTGCTTTTCCCCAAACTATATACCTGATGGACATACTATGGGTTTAAGCAGGTGTTTGCAGGAGGTGAGATCATTGCTCTGCTGCTGTATAGATTCAGGGACACGACTGGGGAAGGAGGCATCATGTCCTTCCTCCAGTTGCTTACCTCCCCTGGGCAGCACAAGCAGCAAGGCCTCCCACTCGAGTCCTGGATTGGGATGTGTTTGAGTGGGGAGTACCACTCCTCTCTTGGTCCTCAGAGGGGTTTTCTCTCTTTCCCTCTCTTTCTTCCTTCCCATTCCTTTGCATTTCCTTCTGCATCCCTTGCATTTAACCTGCCTCCTTGCTTTTTGCTGATATTGGCTGTTCCCCAGATCTGCCACCCTCCCTGGTCCTTACAGAAATAATCAAGCCTCCCTCTCCCTTGGTACCTTCTCAGGATTTGTGCATTTTGCAGCCTATGGTGAATGTCTATGACTTCTTTGTCCACTAATTGTCGCTCTGTAAAGACGCTGTCTCTGATTTCAAGGTCTGGGTCAGCTGAGTCCCTGGGATATGAGGCAAATGAGCATCTATTGATGAGGGCAGGGAAAGGTGTCAAAAGGTACAGGAGGCTCCATTCGGTGCACTGGTGGGTTTTCTCCTGGAGCTTCTCAAACCAAACTTACCTTGCCACTATGATTCATTTCAATCTGGAATTTCCATTTTTGTCTCAAAAAGAAAGTGATTTTCCTTCTGCCCATGGAACTTTACCTTACTTCTTACTGACCATCCTGGCCTTATTATGCTAAGATGTTATGAACCCTTTCCTACATTAACTGATAACAAATAGCATATCCCAGTTTTCCCTGACTGAAGGAGAAAGGAAGAGATACCTTTCTGTTCACCTAACCACATATGTGAATCTATTTTGGGTGGAAGCAGCAGCACTGACATTTGCTTCTCAGAGTGGATTTGTTTCCAAATCTTAAAGTGTAGTCAGATTCCCTAGACTGTCTAGAGCATGTAATAGGCACTCAACCCCTGTACGTAAGTTGTATGGTAAGGTTGAACTACCAAGGGGGTGAGTTGGAAATACGGGGGAAAGGGGATTGTGCCAGGAGTCTAAATCATAGATTATGATTCTGGTGCTGCAGGGCATTAACTTTGTGACCGAGGGCAATTTTACTTCACCTCTTTTAGCCTTCGTTTTCCCATTTATAACATGAAGACAATCAGTGCCTTCAAGGCCAGTAAATGAAAGAGTGGGCATGTGTTTTGTAAACTATAATGGCAAGATATTATCTAATCCATGCAATTAGTTTTCTAATATAAATTAGAGTCAGTTGATCCTTCTGTCCATATATTTACTTGTCAACGGTAGAATCTTGAAACATCCAGCTACAAAAAAGTCTGTACATTTGAATAACCAGATGCATCAGATGGAGATGATTAATTTAAACCATCTCTACTATAAACAGTATATTTTTGCCATTATTTATGCAGCCCAAGAAAGCAGTGCAGATTTACTTCTGAATGTACAAAAAACATAAAGGAATAATATCCAGGCTTCAGAGTTCTTTGTGTGGATCTGAATTATCTCTGTTTTAATTATCATTGGTATGTTTTGACACTACCTGAAGGGCTACACAAGGAAATCAACAAGTACTTGGCATGAAGATTGTAAAAATGCATCTTTTATGTCCTACGTGTATAACATGTTTTGCAGTCAGCTCTTATCTTTGCAAGGAAAGATGAGTCACTAATATAAAATAATGCCTTACTTATAAGTCACTTGTGTTTTGCTCTGGGGCTAAATTAGCAATCCAGGTGTTCCAACCCATAATGCCACTGGCTTCCCCACAGTAACTTAAGAAACTAGCTGAAGAAAAAATTTTCTATCAATGCAAGTAATCCACACAAGTATTACCTGTGCAAATGTACGGACATCCTGGAGCTGAGTGTCCTGAATCTCTGTTTTTTTCATTGGGCACTTATTGAGTATTCCCACCATGTCAGAAGAGGGATAAGTGCCAGCAATATTTAGACAAATATTGCAAGCCCCCTCATCCCTGCAGATGAGACATGTAGCCAGATACACATCGATAATATAATATTTTAAGTACCATAGTAGACCTTGGTACAGAGTTTGTCAGGATCCATTTAATTCCTGGATTTCCTCCTTAAATGAGTACAAAAAAACATATTTTATACACTGATAGATGCTGATTTTCTACTAATTTGTCGATTCTTTACATCTTTAGAATTAGTCTGCAGGCCACACCAGAACAGTTGTCTCACTAATTAATAGCCAGTTCTTGATTTTTGAGTCCCAAATAATATTAACCAGTTTCAGTTCCCCCATTAGGCATCAAGGGGAGCCAATCACTATTTAAAAAATTTTTAATCTTTATTTATTTTTGAAAGACAGAGAGAGAGACAGAGACAGAGACAGAGCCTGAGCAGGGGAGGAACAGAGAGAAAGGGAGACACAGAACCCGAAGCAAGCTCCAGGCTCCGAGCTGTCAGCACAGAGCCCAACAGAGCAGGGCTCGAACTCACGAACCGTGAGATCATGACATGAACCAAAGTGGGTCACCCAACTGACTGAGACACGCATGTGCCCCAGCCAATCACTATTGTTGATCATTTTCACATCTATCTTCAAAAGAAGATCCATCACAACTGGAGATAGTTAAAACAATGGGAATAAAAATTTGAAGAAAATTCCAAAAGAAAGGAATTTGAAAGATTAAAAAAAAATAGTATCTTAAGAAAAAAAGTTTTTGTAGTCTCCCAAGGTAGGTAAAGGAAGATATATCTATTCTAGTATATAATACTGTATACTTCTTTTAAAAGATTCTATGAAACAAGCTGCTTCCCTAACACACACACACACACACACACACGAAAAACTCATCTTGAAATGTTCTAAAATTATATAGTGGTGATGATTGCACAACTTTGTAAAAACCATTGGATCATATGCTGTAAGTAGTGAATTTTTCACTATGTAAATCATAATAAAGCTGTTTAAAATTTTTAAAATCACCCTAGGGGCAGCTGGGTGGCTCAGTCGTTTGAGTGTCTGACTTTGGCTCAGGTCATTGTCTCGCGGTCCGTGAGTTTGAGCCCCAAGTTGGGCTCTGTGCTGACAGCTGGGAGCCTGGAGCCTGCTTCGGATTCTGTGTCTCCCTCTCTCTCTGCCCCTCCCCCACACATTCTCTCTCTCTCTCTCTCTCTCTCTCTCTCTCTCTCTCTCCCCCCCCCTGTCAAAAATAAATCAACATTAAAAAGAATTTAAAAAGACATTCTAAACTGCAGGGTTCAAAATAGTGGGGGAAGGGAGTTCGTGGTGTGCTTCTTTGATTTCACATATCTGGGGCAGAATAAAACATAGTTTGTTATGAAAACACAAATCCTCATCTTGAAGCGTCCCTAAAAATCAGAAATGGCTGCTGGCTGCCATCACTACATGTCTGGTGCTACGTTAAGACTTTACATATGTTGTTCTACTTAATTCTTAAAGTAACCCCGTAAGGTGAGCTTTATCCTAAGTTTACAGGTGTGAAAATAAATATGAAGAGGTTGGATAATTTTCCCAATGCCATGCAGCCAGTGAGGGTTGAAGTAAGGTTTAACCATATGTCTCGTTGCACATAGTGGATAAGTCCTAGTTGTTACAGTAAAACCTAGTATTTTCTGGAGGCCTGACTGAGAGGGTACACACACACCCTAATAAATTTTGATCATCGTCATCTCTTCCCAAAAGTAAGAAAGAATATCGCTTACATTTAAAAGGTATTTTGAAGACAGGCAGCTATATGATCTGATTTCCCAAACCCCAGGTGGGGCCCAGGCATCTGCATTTTACCGGAACCTCAGGCAGGTCTAATGTCAGCAAACCTCACACACCCCTATGAAGAGGAGTTGCCCAGGTGGAAATTCCTGGAAAGCATATCTCCCATTGCTCATGTTTGTGTATGTGGGCCTGATTTCCTACTCTCTGTGTATGTTGCAGAAATATTGCATCGGTAACTGAGTTGAAAGCATAATCTAACATGTGATTTTGATGGTAAATCATTTTGATATCGTTGTATATGAACAGTGTATTTTTTTTAAGTTTTTTTTTAATGTTTATTTATTTTTGAGAGAGAGACCGAGTGCAAGCAGGGGAGGAGCAGAGAGAGAGAGAGAGACAGAATCCAAAGCAGGCTTCAGGCTCTAAGCTGTGAGCACAAAGCCTGATGCGGGGCTCGAACTCATGAACCGTGAGATCATGACCTGAGCCGTAGTCAGATGCTTCACCAACTGAGCCACCCAGGCACCCCTGAACAGTTGTATTATTAAACTGAGGATGGGGTGTGTGTACCTGGACCTTTAAATGAAAGGCATTTTATAGAACATCTTAAACTGTATGCACCCCATCAGCTAGTGATTTATATATCCGGAGTTGAAAGCAACATTATCCAGAGGGTAACCAGTCAGAAGAAGACAGGCCCCCATTAAGGAGGGAAGAGGATGTGGACACTGAGAAATCACTGAAAGCCTAACTCTTGACATTTATTTTTAAATGTGGTTGTAAAAGAAGACTCAGAACATTCAGCTGTGTCATGGCTAAAAATACACATTTTTTTCACTTCTCTTCACCCTCTTCACCCTGCCATCTTCTCAGAGACAAAAACAGAGAAAACAAGGAGATCTGGGAGACGGAAAAGGGAAAAGGAGAACACAGACTATATCCGCAGATGGGGAACTGGATGCCCAGATACCATAGGGATGGGTTCCTTCATTTCCAAAACCAGACCAAAGAACATCAGCTTTCTGGGTCCAGGAACAACCTTGGTTCCCTTACTTTTCTGAAAAGGTAACCAGTGCTGGTAGACAGCCCCTCACTTCTGCCTCCAAGCAATGTTACTATCTCTGCACCCCACCATACTTGCCTGGGAAGCTAAAACTGCCTTGTATAAATTAAAAAAAAAAAAATGCTTTCATTCCTCCAGACTTAAGATAGCGGTTCTATTGTTTTCCTTTGTTCAATTAAGTAATGCAAGCAAATTTAGAACGATTTGCCTGAATAGAACTCTTTTTCATACAATGTCATACTGAGACAATATAGGGTAAACAAGAGAGACTTAACTCCTGTAAAGCCACTGGTCTGAGGCAGGGGTTAAAAGTTTCCATACACTTAGAGACAAATCCCTTCTTCTGCGAAAGTGATCAAATGAGAGATAAGAGCCTTTAGGGTGTAATGGTTGTCTGGGCAAAATTAGAAGTAACAATTTAAAGCCGGCTTGCACCAGTGTTTTTATTTTCCAGAGGTCTTAAAAGTATGTCGACCATGGAGAAAGACATCCTGTGATTGTATTGTGTCCACTGAAAAGTAAGAACCACAAGATAAGGACCACGGGACTGAAGGATGCTGTCCCACTCCCAGCCCCAACGCTTTGAAAAGTGCCTTTATAAGCCTCGCACACTACCCCTTCAGAGATCGACATTCCTTTTTCTTGATGGCTCCTTTGTATACAAGCTATCTCTAATAAACTCCACCTGCTTCCTTTATCTCGAGTTCAGTGTTCATTTCTATAACACTGAGACTGAAGAACCTGGTCTTGGGGTCCAGTAACAATACATATAGTCATAGCTAGTGGTTCACTGCAGGAATGACACATCATACAAATTACAGGTTATCCCAGTTATCTAGGAGGAGTTAATTACTGGCTAATCAGAAAGACTGTCATATTTTATTTATAACAAGGTCTACTTCAGTTCAATGGCATGTTTTTCAAGGACCTACTATGTGCCAGCCTTGTATGCTGAGTGCTATGGAAGATGAAGTTGTAGAAGGTACAACCCCCGAATCTGAGAATCTTCTGGTCTAATTGCTGAAGAGAGACATACCAACAGAAACTCTAATATTAAATGGCCATAAGATAGAGGTGTATGCTGTGTGCTATGGGACAATGGCAGGTGGGGGCGGTGGGAAAGTGGTCCACCTGGGGATTCCTGTATAGCTTCCTGTGAGGATTACGATAATGAGCTGAGTCTGGAAAAGAGGCAGGAAATGTATCCCTAGTAAAGGGACCAGCATGAGCAATGGCATGGACATACGAAACAGATGAAATCTGCAAACACCACAGTTGTGCTAGAGTCAGGGCACAAGGACTTTCTATGCCTTGCTGGGGAGTGCACAGGCAATGAGGAGCTGGTAGGGAATTTAGGCATGGGAATGACATGGTCATATTTGTGGGTAGATGGAAGGCTCACCTGATTTAATATGAAGGGCTAATTTAATGTGAAGAAGACTAGAGACTTCTGAGAGCCAATTGCAGAGAACCAGATCATGTGTTACTCTCTAGTGGGTGAAATTGTAAGTTCTCTTTCTATCAATTGGGTTTAAATGGAAAAGGTGCAGCCTGAAGTTGGATCTCTGGCATTTGTGGGGCTTGATAGATGCGATCACTCATTGACACCAGGACTCTTCTTCTCTTGACAGGTTGGCCTTTTTCTGACTTTCAGTGAGAGAGCAGGTAACAGGACCACCTATACAATGCGAGAGTCTAGAATTCCTGATTCCCAATGCCAGAAGCATTTCCCAGACATTGTAATGACCCACAAATCCTCATATATTAAAAAAGGAAGGAAGGAAAAATTCCTGAGACTGGTACTATTCTTTATCTTGAGCCATCACTCTAGGGTATGAGCAATGAAGGCTCTTGTCTGCCAGATTTCCGTTTTCTCTAACATTATCAGCCCTTATAACTCTAAATGACTGCTGGTCAACTCGATTTCTGTGACTCTATGAGCTAGTAACCAACATGAAAGATCGTCTCAAGTGATAGTCTCTGAATCTAGATCCTACTCCCCACTTGCATTTTTTTTCTATGAACATTGGTCTCCAGGCTTGCTCACTCCTACAGGAAAAGAGACCTTCTCTCTTCACGTTCTATATACCCATTGTCAAGGATGATTCTGACTGGCACTGCTTGAGTCACATGGCAATTCCTGACATAATCACTAGAAGATAGAATACTCTGATTGGCCAGTGTAGGCCATATGGGGAGAAAGCAAGGAGGGTAGAGCACCCTGGCTAACAGCCCCACTGGACCCACACAGAATGGAGAATTTCTTTCCAAAGAAAGGAATGTCAGCACAAAACTTCCGTCTATCATAGGGGCCCCCGGGTGGCTCAGTCAGTTGAGCATCGGACTTCGGCTCAGGTCATGATCTCGCAGTTCTTGGGTTCGAGTCCTGCATCGGGCTCTGTGCCAACAGCTCAGAGCCTGCAGCCTGCTTCAGATTCTGTGTCTCCCTCTCTCTCTACCCCTCCCCTGCTTGCTCTGTCTCTCTCTCTAAAAAATAAATACACATTAAAAAAATTTTTTTAAACTCATGTCTACCACAGAGAATTAGTAAACAATAACGAAATATAATTACAGGGCACCTCACCCTAATAATGTTTCATTCTGTGGTAAAGAAAACTAAAAAAAAATCCAAACCTCCTTGTACCTCTTCCAAAAATGTTGGTGGATTTGGAAAATGATCGATTTGCATGGAATCTAAGAGTAAATGAAGTGCAACTTTATTAAATGTTTCTTCAGGACATTCATTATATAACTGACTTGAAAATCTTAGAAAACTGTAGTAGAACAGGGCTGGGAGAAAGGGTAGGAAAATCAAAGGAGCATCAGGGGACAAAGTTCATTGGCCTGATGGAAAACCACGAGTCAAGTAAGGACAGAGAGAGGACAGAGAGAAGATAGACCAGGAGAGATGATGAAACTCCCATCTACACAGATTAGAGGGATTGGTTTATCTCAGGAAAGCCAAGAGCTGATATCTAGAACCACAGAAGATGGTCATCAGTTGATTCTTGAAGGTTTTTCTCTAGGTCCTTGACTAAGGGCACAGATTCAGTGGCCTGAGGTCAGCAGTTTCTGTCTAACCCCAGCCAGGAGGCCAGCAAGAACTCTGCTTCTTCAGAGATATGGTGTCTAATAGACAAATAAGTAAAAGTAGACTAGAAAGGACCAGCAGAAACTATGATACCATCAGTTGAGGCTGGTAGAGGCACTTCTTAAGTAGGAGGCCAGGGACATCAAGGGCCATAGAGAAGGTAGTGAGCCTGGTTTCACGTGTTCAACATTACTCAAGGTAATGGAGTGAAGACAAAGCAATTGTGTAAAGGTTTTAGCTCCAAATTTTCTGTTTTTAGATAAGGTCTAGAGTTGCAGAATCTCAAAATTGGATGGAACACAGAGGTCTTTGCATTAGAAACCTCAGTTTCTGATCAAACTCTGAGTAATTCTGTTGACCTTGATCAAGCTGCTAACCCTCTTTCTGCTGCAGTGTCTTCTTCAATGAGGATAATGAGAAATCCCCTGTTTACCTGACAGGATTGTCATTTCATTTGCCTGTGCAAAATGCAAACGTGTGGCTCCTTGTTAAAAAAAAAAAAAACTATTAAGAATTTTAAGATGGCAACAGCTGGCCATTAAACTGAGTGCCAGGTGCTTCTGAGAACAGAGCGCTGCATGACTGTACAGGTCTCCTGGCATGAAGTCAGCCCCGCCAGGTAGGATGATGCACATCAAAGCGTTTAGCAATCTAAAAAGAGTTCAACAAACTCCTGAGGGGTTTTGTCTTCCCTTGGCTCTCCAGCATTATATTAGTTTTCTAGGGCTGCCATTAAAAAAAGAACCACAAACTGGTGGCTTACACAACTGAAATGTATTGTCTCACAGTTCTGGAAGCCAGAATCCAAAATCAAGTGTCTGTAGGGCTGGTTCCTCCCGAGGGTAGTGAGGGAAGGACCTATTCCAGGCCTTTCTCCCTGGCTTGTAGACGGCCATCTTCTATGTCTCTTCACATTGTCTTCCCTCTATGCATGTCTCAATGTCCAAACTTTCCCTTTTTACAAGGACATGAGTCATATTCGATTAGGGCTCACCTTAATGATCTTGTTTTAACTTCATTACCTTTGCAAAGACCCTATCTCTAAATAAGATCACCTTTTGAGGCACTGGAGGTTAAAACTTCAACATATGAATTCAGGAGGGAGGACACTATTCAAGTCACAATAAGCATCAACCCCCTTTTTCTATTTGGGGGCATGCCTGTTGGTGTGTGGCCTCATGGGGAGGCAGTGATGTTAGGCTGTGGTAGAAGGAGGGTTATGCCACCATGACAGGGATGTAGGGCCACAGTTTCCGCTACCTAGTGCTTATTGTAGCTCTCGCTGCTTGTTCCATAAGACCTGCTCTTCAGTCCCTGAAAGCTCTTATGCATACACCCAATATATTCCTTTCTGGCTTAAGAAAGCCAGACTATGTTCCTGTGGCTTGCAGCCAAAAACACAAAGTGATACTCCAATATTACACTGGAATTGGAAAGGATACTTGAATTTGACTGGAGTCTTGTGCCTCTCCAGAGCTGCTTGGCACTGTCTGCCTCCTGGGCCCTGGAAGCTTCCCGCTGTGGCCTTATCTCTGCCACCATCTGCAGACGCAGCCTTCCCACTGTGAGGGCTGGGCCACCGCACAGAAGCCACAGCAGCATGGCAGTGCAGGCCTTCCCTGAGGAGACCTGCGGAGGCGCTGGCTCTTCCCACTGCTCGCATGAAGCACCTTGCCACTTTGCTGGGGGCCATGCAAGATGGCTGCCCCACCGCTGCTTGGAGGGGCCAGGTGACAGCCCAGAACTGGGGGATGGCTGAATCCCTTTGAGCCCAGCTCTGAACAAACAATGAGAGTCAGGAGATGGAGGGAATGGGCAGATGAGCTCTTCTCCCTGCCTCCCTGGTGACTGACGATTCCAATATGTGATGGTTCCATTTGGCCTACTCACAGAGTACTGTTGGCTCAGCACTGGGTGTGGTTTTTGTGGCATGTGGCCAGCATTGTCACTCATCACCCCGCGTTTGCTCCCTGACTCTCTCCTAGACAGCCTTCCCTTTTCCCTCACTCCTCTGCTCCCCCATAAAGCCTCACACCCTAAGCTTTGCCTCAGGCTCTGTTTTCTATGGAACCTCTTTTGATCTCCAAAGTCCAGGAGGCTTGAAGGAAGCTTTTGGTTTAGAGCTGGGAAGGGAAAAGAGGAAACCAGTTCATCACACCCATGTGTCCATATGTCAGCTTACCTGAGGCTCGAAGACATGAAGTGGCAGGTAACCAGGGATTATGAACAATGAGACCAGGCATATTATGAAAACATCATTTATGTCAAAGCTGCTCAGAGAACTGAGGTAATCATTGAAGATGATTCAGAACATCAGCTGGAGGACAAACGAGCTTTCACTTGGACCAGCCATGTAAAGGTGGCTGTGTAAACAGAGGCCAAGACCCCCAGTGTCTATTTAAAGGGCGTGGTTGTTTTTTTTTTTTGCCCTTGATGATAACAGGCTCCTGAAGAGCAGGATGGAAATCATTTTAACACTGTACAGTAGATAACCACTTCGGTGCCCCAAAGAGCTTCACTCTCTATTTAGAACCAGCTTGATGTTTTCAATTCCTGTCGCAGTACCATTCCAGACAATTAGAAATACAACTTCAGGGGGCACCTGGATGGCTCAGTTGGTTATGCGTCTGACTTCAGTTCAGGTCATGATCTCAAGGTTCATGGGTTTGAGGCCCGCATTGGACTCTGTGCTGACAGCTCAGAGCCTGGAGCCTGCTTCGGATTCTGTGTCTCTCTCCCTCTCTGCCCCTCCCCTACCCATGCTCTGTCTCTCTCAAAAATAAATAAAAACATTAAAAAAAAAAAAAAAGAAATACAGCTTCAGTGTGGCTTTGGTTCCATTTGCCCCAATGGTGACTGTTAGGCAATTCAGGGCCATATAAATATATTTATATATTCTTTTAGCTTCTTTTTATTAAATGAAGTTTCAAATAGGTCCTCCAAAACAAATGAACAAAAAAAACTGGAGTTTGGGTCAACCAAGGACAAAAATAAAGGGAAATTCCAGAAGGAAAAAATAGTTCTACCATCTACTAGCTTTATGACCTTGGGCAAGTAACAAGACCTCTCTGAATTTCAGTTTCCTCTTCCACAAAACAGAGAATACAATAACCCCATTTTGTGTTTTTTTTTTTTTCAACATTTTTTTTTTTTTTTAATTTATTTTTGGGACAGAGAGAGACAGAGCATGAACGGGGGAGGGGCAGAGAGAGAGGGAGACACAGAATCGGAAACAGGCTCCAGGCTCCGAGCCATCGGCCCAGAGCCCGACGCGGGGCTCGAACCCACGGACCGCGAGATCGTGACCTGGCTGAAGTCGGACGCTTAACCGACTGCGCCACCCAGGCGCCCCTGAAGTCTATTTCTTAAGGAGATTTTAGCCATTTTTTTAAATGTTTATTTATTTTTGAGAGAGAGAAAGACAGAGAAAGAGTGTGAGTGGGGGAGGGGCAGAGAGAGAGGGAAACAAAGAATCTGAAGCAGGCTCCAGGCTCCGAGCCATCAGCCCAGAGCCCGACGCGGGGCTCGAACTCACGGCCCGCGAGATCGTGACCTGGCCGAAGTCGGACGCTCAACCGACTGCGCCACCCAGGCGCCCCCATTTTGTGTTTTTATAAGAATTGAGGGAGCTAGGGTGTGGGAGAAGCCTAGCACATAATTAGTGCTCCATAAATATTAGTTATTGTTACCATTATTGGTTACCGCACATGATTACTTCTCAACATAAGGGTATGATAATATGTGAGATCTACTTCTGGAAGACCAGTTTGGAAGGAGGCAAGCACACTACCCTTGCTCTCTCTGTTCTCTACGTTCCGGACATGAACACACATCTCTGTGCCCCAAAGGGACTCATGGACATTCCTCTTGAAACGAATTTCATAGTAGGAGGGCACCCACCCATGCCTTGGAGATAAACTCCAGCAGTAGAGAGTGGGATCGCCGATCTCCCTTGAGTTGATAGGTCTCACATTTTTGAGAGCATAGGAACCACTTGATATGCGTATACATATTTCTAGGCCCCATTCTCAAAACTTCTGATTCAGTAGTCCTGAGGTTAGGGACCTGGGAATTACCATTTGCACAAATGTGTGTGTGTGTGTGTGTGTGTGTGTGTGTGTGCGCGCATGCACACATGATAGTGAGGTAGAAAGAATTTGGCCCACGTTTCTAGAATTATCCTCTGGAGTTCTCAGACACTCTTCTAGCCCTGTGGTGAGTATATGCAAACAACCTGAGCTCCCAGAAAACACTTCCAATTCTCTTCTCTTGGGTTATGGACATGTTTAATGAGCCAGTCCTGCCCACACAGACCTATTTCAATGTTACCACTGGTGTAACAGTTTAACTTTAAAGTATACCTACATAGATAGGTTATTACCAGGCAGTGCTTCTTCCCAAACTTAGCTGCATCTGAGTAACATCTGGGGAAACTTTTAAATGCCACCCCACTCATGTCCAAATCTAATTAGAAAATGAGCAAAAGACATAAAGAGACATTTCACTGAGGAGGATATACAGATGGTAAAAAAGCATGTGAAAAGATATTCACATCACTAGCCATGAAGGGAAGGAAAATTAAACCATGATGAGATATCGCCATACACCCAGCAGAATGGCTAAAATAAAGCATAGTGATAATACCAAATGCTGGGAAGAATGTAGAGAAACTGGATCTCTTATACGTTACTGGTGGGAATGTGAAATGGTATGGCTACTTTGGAAAACAGTTTGGTAATTTCTTAAAAAAAACTAAACATACAGGGCGCCTGAGTGGCTCGGTCAGTCAAGCATCCAACTCTTGGTTTCAGCTCAGGTCATGATCTCACGGTTTGTAAGATCGAGCCCCGCGATGTGCTGAGAGTGGAACCTGATTGGGATTCTCTCTCCCTCTCTCTCTGTCCCTCCCTAACTCATGCACACATGTGTGTGTGCACAGACTCTCTCTCTCAAAATAAACTTAAAAAAAAAAAGCCCACTTAACATCCACTTAACATATGACCTAGCAATTACCGAAACGAAAACTCACCTTCACACAAAAACATTTTATACAAGTGTTCGTGGTAGCTTTACTTTTATTTGAGTATAGTTGACACGCAATGTTACATTAGTTTCAGATGAACATCCTGATGGGACAACTCTACATGTTATGCTGTGCTCACCACAAGTGCAGCTATCATCTGTCACCATACAGCGCTGTTACAATACCATTGACTATATTCCCTATGTTGTGCCTTTTATTCCCGTGACTTATTCGTTCCCTGACTGGAAGTCTGTATCTCCTTCTCCCCTTCACTCATTTTGCCCATTCTCCTATCCCTGTCTCCTCTGACAACCACCAGTTTGTTCCTCACATTTATAGGTCTGATTCTGCTTTCTGTTTATGTATTAATTTTTTTTAAGATTCCACATGTGAGTAAAATCATATGGTATTTGTCTTTCTCACTCTGAATTGTTTCACTTACCATAATATCCTCTAGGTCCATCCATGTTTTCACAAGTGGCATCATCTCATCCTTTTTTGTGGCTAAGTAATAATACACACACGCGCGCGCGCGCACACACACACACACACACACACACACACCACATCTTCCTTATCCATTAATCTATTGATGGACATTTAGGTTGCTTCCATATTTTAGCTATTGTAAACAATGCTTCAATAAACAAAGGGGTGCATATATCTTTTCAAATTAATGTTTTCATTTTCTTTGCATAAATTCCCAGTAGGAGAATAGGTGGGTCATGTGGTAGTTCTAGTTCTAAGTTTTTGTGGAAACTCCATACTGCTTTCCACAGTGGCAGCACCAGTTAGCACTCCCACCAGCAGTGCACGAAGGTTCCATTTTCTCTACATCATTCTCAGCACCTGTTATTTCTTATCTTTTTTAAAATTTTAGTCATTCCCTCAGGTGTGAGGTAGTATCTCATTGTGGTTTTGATTTGTATTCCCCTGATGATGAGTGATGTTGACTACCATTAGTGTGTTTGTTGACCATCTGTATTCTTCTCTGGGAAAATGTCTATTTGGGTCCCCTGCCCATTTTTTAATCAGTTTGGTTTTTTGCTGTTGAGTTGTATAAGTTCCTTACATATTTTGTATATTAGCCCCTACTGGATATATCATTTGCAAATATTTTCTTCCATTCAGTAGGTTGCCTTTTTGTTTTCTTGATGGTTTCCTGAGCTGTGCAGAAGCTTTTTATTTTGAGCTAGTGCCAATAGTTTATTTTCGCTTTTGTTTCCCTTGCCTGACAGCTTTATTTATAATAGCCTCAAACTGTAAACAATCAAAATGTCCTACAGTAGGTGATTATTAAAAAAACTGTGGTACACCCACATCATGGAATACTACTTAGCAATAAAAAGGAATGAACCATTGAGACACACGTGACTTGGATGGATCTCAAGTACATTATGCTGAGTGAAAAAGCCGATCTCAAAAGGCTTATGTAATAATCTCTATAATTCCATTAATAGAACCTTCCTGAAATGATGAAATTATAGAGATGGAGAACAGTTTAGTGTCTGTTGGCATGGTAGGGAGAAGGGGGTAGGCAATACTATAAAGGGGTGATCTTTGTGGTGATGGGACATTTTTTAAACTAAATTCTGAATCCTAATACTGACAATATCCTGCTTTTAATATTGTAAACTACATTTATGTACCATGTAATCATTAGGGCAAACTTTGCAACCTCCTGTGAATCTATAATAGTGTACAAAGAAAAAGAAAAAAATAGTCCTGGTGTCCAGGCTGCTCCCCAGACCAGTGAAATCAGAATCTTGGGGTGGGGAACAGTCCAGGGATCAGCATGTTTCAGGTGACGGCTAAGTGTAGCAAAAGTAAAGGTCTACTGTAATTGGCATGCCATAGCTACTGCTCCCACTAGCTTTCCTTCTGCCGTACCTCAGACTCGATGGGGAAGTGGCCATGCAACACACATCAGGGCAGTGAATGCCAACATTGGTTGCATAGTGATGAGGCTTTTTTACAGCCTTGAAACTGATCTGGCTGATCATATTTTCTGAGGAATCAGTGTGTGGGGAGGAGCCCCGGCAATGAAGAGCACAGGGATGGGGGCCCATGGTGTAAACCTAGGCTAAGGAAGGCCCTGAGCTTCATTTCTCTTTGTTCCTCCAGATTTCTGGACAAATACAAAATGCTCTCTTGCATTTCTCTTTAAAGTTCATAACAGATTCCCTAAGGGTTTGTAAAACATCTGCCATCCAAACTGACAGGCTCTTGCACAAAGATGTTAGAGATACAGAATGGATTCCTCTGCTGACTACAATCAATGACATCTCCATAATTGTCTTCTCTATCATCTTATTTGAACAAGTAAAAGACGGGGCGCCTGGGTGGCTCAGTCGGTTAAGCGTCCGACTTCAGCTCAGGTCATGATCTCGTGGTCCATGAGTTCGAGCCCTGCATCGGGCTCTGTGCTGACAGCTCAGAGCCTGGAGCCTGTTTCAGATTCTGTGTCTTCCTCTCTCTGACCCTCCCCCATTCATGTTCTGTCTCTCTCTGTCTCAAAAATAAATAAACGTTAAAAAAAATTAAAAAAAATAAACAAGTAAAAGACATTGCACAAAATAAAGCAGTAGTTCTTGAGGGAAGGCATATATATATATTTTTTTTCTTTTTTTTTTTTTTTTGTATCTTTGGTCAAAATATCTAAGAGCTGATCATAAAAATAACAGAATACCTTTGGCACTGACCATCCCTGTTTTTAGCCTTCACTTATATCTTGCTATTTTACTGCTATAGTTTCACATTGTTTCAGAGCCTCCTGTGTCTGATGGTTCTAATGCTTTCCAAAATGAGTTTCTCCAGCCACATCTCAGATATGGAAGCTTTGTTAACTGTAACAGTTCACTTAAGACTAATATGAAGCTTTCTGGTTGATTGTTGCTGGTGTCTTATGAACTCCCAAGCCCTCTACTGCCAACCCATATGCTTTCCCACTGTATTTCTCAATACAATTAAACTGCTGTATCATTTTTTTAAAATGGATATTTGGTTTATAATATGGGCAGGGTCTTTGAATAATTACCCAGAATGGTATTGCTAATTGTGACATTATTGAAATATTTATGAAAAGAGGGGCGCCTGGGTGGCGCAGTCGGTTAAGCATCCGACTTCAGCCAGGTCACGATCTCGCGGTCCGTGAGTTCGAGCCCCGCGTCAGGCTCTGGGCTGATGGCTCGGAGCCTGGAGCCTGTTTCCGATTCTGTGTCTCCCTCTCTCTCTGCCCCTCCCCCGTTCATGCTCTGTCTCTCTCTGTCCCAAAAATAAATAAAAAACGTTGAAAAAAAAATTAAAAAAAAAAAGAAATATTTATGAAAAGAGAACTTTGATCTGCTATTTCACTCACAGTAGCTCAAAGACAGTATAAGACAAGAGTTCAAACTCACAGCCAGAGGGCTGTATTTTGCTGTTTATACAAGCTTTAACTGATATTCACAGTGAATTTTTGGGTCACTTTTACATATTCTTAACCAAGTAAAAGTGTAAGAACTATAAGTGGGGATCTACTAAATTACTTGATGTCAAAAAGGAGGGTGCCTGGGTGGCTCAATTGGCTAAGCATCCGACTTTGGTTCATGTCATGATCTTACAGTTTGTGAGTTTGAGCCCCATGTCGGGCTCTCTGTTCTCAGCACTGAGCTCACCACGGATCCTCTGTCTCCCTCTGTCTGCCCCTCCCCCTGCTCGCATTCTCTCACTCTCAAAAAGAAATAAAAAACACTTTAAAAAAAAAGGAGCTGCTAACTTTATAATGGTCATTACGTATTCAGTGGGCATTTATTGATCTATTACACAACTGTGTAGACATTATAGTAGAGATTTTCTGCTAACCCGACATTAACACGTGTCTTTTCACCTAACCCTTCGTGGGAGACCATGGAAATACTTTAACATCTGGAATCTGTTCAAACATTAGCAGAGATTTTTAAGAATGGCACTTGAGAAAGTCTTGTCACACTTTATGAAATCCATTCTGGAAGCATTTTTTTCCAACTACTCGTCTATTTCATAGCAAAAGGCCTTTTATCGCATCCTCAAGTGCAGTATTGTAACATCAAAGCTGAACTTAACCAATGCAATGAGATGCATGATAAAAATGTAAAATGATACACGTGATTCTCCTTACCACTCGTGCAGTCTCATTAAGCCACTTACCACAAAAGAAACTTGGGATATCTCAGGAGCAAGACAGGGAAGCTTTCCTGAGCTAATGGCACGGTTGTTCTCCCCAGTGACACTGAATGTAGCCACAGGAGGCACTAGGTGTTCAGGAGGGACAAGAAAGGAATTTGAAAATAAATTCCAAATCCTGCCACTGTTGTAACAAAACTCTTTTTTCTCCCTCAGCTTTGCTCAGAACCTGCTTCTGTGATTGTGGCTCACCTGTAACGCGTAGGTGGCATTCAGAAGACTGATGCAGCCAGCCTTTTCTGTCCTGAACACCCAGGAGCATAGCCTTTCTGTGGGAAGTGGTTGGTTGCTGGTTAGTTTCTGTTGGCCATGCGCACGCTGGTCTGGCCGGCCTGTCAATTACTCAATGGTTACGCTGAGGAAGAAGCAGGTCCTGCGTGTCAAACAGGTTGCTGCTCTCGGAGTGCAGAAACGTCAAGTGCATGTAATTACCGCTAATTTGAAAACACAAAAAAGCAGCTACCATTCAGGGGGCAGCGGCGCACTGCCTCTCCTGTTTCTGGAGAGAACCAAAATCACAGCCGGGCAATACCGTAAGCTTTCTTTGCCACCTGGTATACACACATCTTTTTGATGTGTAATTACAGTGTGTAACTACATATTTATTTTTTGATCCATGTTCTCCCCATAGCTTCGTGAAGGCAGAGACCACGTGTCCGTTTTGTCTGCCATTGTACACGCCCAGGACAATGTGGGAACTCAGTAACCGTTTCATGAACAAATGACCATAGTATTTCATTTGTGAGAAAGAATTTCCAGATACATCTCTCCACATTCATTGTGACCTTATGTTTGGAGGCACTCAATATAACCTCTAAATTGTTCATGTGGAATTATTGGACCACACATGGAGGGTTGCCACGGTGGCCTATTAATGTTTTATGTAAAGTGTGATGGCCATGAAAGCTTGCACATAAAAAGTCATAGACAACGAGGTTCATTAGTTGATAATCTTTTCCATTCCTTTGCCTCTTGAAAGATCTGCACTTATATCATTTTATATATCCATATTCTGTATCCAAATGATAAAAGCTTCTTAGAAAAATTTCATTGCCTCTTGTAATTTCTTCTAATCCTTAATAGTCTTAAAGATAACACCACAGTGTTGACACATAACATATGTTAAATAAATATTATTGTTGTTTACTGTTGTTTTTGTGAATTGAACTCAGCAGTAAAAATGAAAATGTAACTATTAAATATTTGGTGTGAGTTCTAGCCATTCTCTGTAAATTTGTTTTTAATGTTTAATTATTTTTGAGAGACAGAGAGAGAGAGAGAGCATAAGCAAGGGAGGGAAGGCAGAGAGAGGGAGACACAGAATCCGAAGCAGGCTCCAGGCTCCAAGCTGTCAGCACAGAACCCAAGGCAGGGCTCGAACTCACAAATCATGAGATCATGACCTGAGCCGAAATTGGGCACTTAACCGACTGAGCCACCCAGGTGCCCCTATAGCCATTCTCTTTAATCTATGGTTTTAGTTCAGTTATGTCTGCATTAGTTAAATTGCTTTTTCTACTACCAGTTTACATTTGGCTTTTCTACCAGAGGCAAGCGTTTTCCTAGCCACTTGGATTTTGTCTTGCTCAGCACTTCAAGGTAGATGGTCCAAGATATAAGTCAGATTCTGAGTCACTGGCTGGATCATTGTTCCCAGGACCCCTTACACGGTAGGGCTAACTAAATTGCTCCTCAGTATTCTTCTATGTATTTGAGAGAAATACATGCTCTTGCTATGTGCAGTGCCTCATAGATATCATCTCTTAAATACTAACTTATTGGAAAATCACATTTTTACAGTTCTTTGGTTACAAAATTTTTAGACCCATACAACTACTAGGCATGAAGTATTATTGTTACTAGGCATGAAGTATTATTGAGTCAAGGACTAGAACTACAGCTATTATTACCATTAAAGCTTTTGCTCACCACTTGGCTAACCACCAGAAGTGAAGGTGATGTCGCTTCCTCTGCAGAGAATTATGAGAAGTCATCTTGGCCGAGGTCAAGAGCTAAAAGGTAGGAGCATTATTTGTAGATAATTTTTAGCTTTTTTTTTATGTTGACTTAGACATAACTGACATAAAACATACTGCACGTTAAAAATATACTATTTGATGAGTTTTGACATACACACAAACCAGTGAAACCATCGGCACAAATGCAGGTAGTGAACACATCCATCGCCCTAAAAAGTTTCCTCTTGCCTCTTTGTCATCCCTGCCCTCAACCCCTCCATGCCCCAACCTATCGTTATGCAACCATCTATCTGTTTTCTGTCATTATAAATTAGTTTGCCATTTCTAGAATTTCATATAGATGGAAACTTACAGTATGTATTTTTTGTCTGTCTTCTTTCACTCAGCATAGTCACATTGAGATTCATCCAAGTTGGAGCACATATTAATAGCTCATTCCTTTTTGTTGCTGAGTAGTATTCCATAGCACAGATGTAGTACAGTTAATTTATCTGTGGATAGAAATTTGGATTCTTTCCAGTCTCTCTCATACAAATAAAAGCTGCTGTGAGCATTCATGCACATGGATTTATCAACGTATATTTCCTTTCCTCTTGGTTAAATGTCTAGAAACAAATGGCTGAATGATATGGTAGGTATATGTTTAAGTTTTAAAGAGTCTGTCAGTTGTCTTCTAAAGTGTCTGTATTCTTATTTTTTTTTTAAGTATTATTTATTTTGAGAGGGAATGCATACATGTGCATGCGCAGGGGTTTTCTTATTTTAAGTGTTTATGTATTTACGTATCATTTTCCATTCCCAACGGCAATGTAGGAGAGGTCCAGTTCTTCCACATCCTCAGTGATGACCTCAGAAGACCCTACAGTCAGTAGGGTTTTTAATTTTAGTCATTCTGATGGGGGTGTAGTGGTTTCTCACTATGGTTTTAATTTGTATTTCCCTAATGGATAATGATGTTGAGCCTCTTTTCACGTACTTGTTATCAGTCTATCTTCTTTGGTGAAGTGTCCGTTCCAGTCTTCTGCCCAAAGTTTCTATTGAGTTGTTCATTTCCTTATAATATAGTTTCAAGAGTTCTTCATATATTCCACATACAATTTATTCATCAGATATATGATTTACAAATATTTTTACCCAGGCTGTGGCCTGCCTTTTTGTTTTTTGGAAGAGCAGCAGTTTTTAATTTTGATGAAATCCAGCTCATCAATTTGTTCTTTTGGGGCCTGTATTTTAGTGCTGTATCTATGAAATTTTTGTCTGCCCCAATGTCAGAAGGTTTTCTCATAGAAGTTGTATTATTTTAACTTTCACATTTAGATCTATGACCCGTTTTGTATTAATTTGTGTATATTTTGTACAGATATGAATCAAAGTCCTTTTTTTTTTCATATGGATATCCAATTGTTCTGGCACCATTTGTTGAAGAGACTAACCTTTCTCCACTGCACTGCCTTTGCACTTTTGCAAAGTGCAAAGATTTTTGTAGGTAGTGCAAAGATTTTTGCCTGGATTTTTGTAGGTCTAGTTCTGAACTCTCTCTTTTCTTCCATTTCACTATTTGTCTATCTTTACACCAATACCACCTACACTGACTAGTGTAGCTTTATAAAAAGTCTTGCAATCAGGTCACATTATTCCTTCAACCTTCCCCTTTTCTGCAGAATTTTTAGACTATTCTAAATCCCTTGCATTTTAGAATCAACTTGTCAATTTCTACAAAAAACATAGCCTTCTGGTATTTTGATTGACAGTGAGTTGAATCTATAGATCAACTTAAAAAAAATGAACATCTTAATGATACTGATTCTTCTGACTCAGAAACATGCTATATCTCTTCATTTATTTAGGTCTTATATAATTCTTGTCAACAATGTTTTGTATTTTTCAGTGTGAATAAATTTTTACATCTTGTGTCAGATATATCTCTAAGTATTTCATATGTTTGATGTGCTGTACATGGTATTGTTTTAAAAATTTTAATTTCCAATTGTTCATTGCTAATATATAGAAATACAGTTGATTCTGTGTATTTATCTTATATCCATGACCTTGCTAAACTCATTTATTAGTTCTAGTATCTTTGTAGATTCCCTCACATTGACCACATAATCATATTGTCTGAATAAACAGAGCCAACTTTATGAGCAATATTGATCTGTAATTTTCTTGTAATCTCTATGTTAGGTTTTGGTATCAGGGTAATAGTTGCCTCATCAAATGATCTTTCAGTACATTTAGAGATACTGTTGCATTGTCTTCTCAATAGCATTGTTTCCAGAAAAAAAAAATCTATCAAAAAAAATCTGCTGTCATTCTTATGTTTGTTTCTCTGTATGTGTGTATTTCCCATCTGACTACTTTTAAGATTTCCCTTTCTCTCTTTTTTATTATCCAACTTAAAATATTTTTTTGTTATTATCAAACTTTGAGAGAGAGAGAGAGAGAGAGAGAGAGAGCATGTGGGTGAGCAGGGGAGGGGCAGAGGGAGAAAGAAAGAGAGAATCTTAAGCAGGCTCCATGCCCAGCACAGAGCTCAATGCAGGGCTTGATCTCAAGAACCAGAAGATCATGACTTGGGCTCAAATCAAGAGTCAGATGCTTAACCCACTGAGCCACCCAGGCACCCCTATCAAACATTTTAAATCGAAGAATAATTGACATACAATATTATATTAGTTTCAGTTAAACAACAATGATTTGATATTTATATACATTATGAAACAGTCACCACCTGTCCCCATAAAAAGTTGTTACAATATTGTTGGCTATATTCCCGATGCTGTACATTACAGCCTCATGTCTTATTTATTTTGTGATTGGAAGGTTGTACCTCTTAATCCCCTCCACCTAACATTTTTTTTTTTATCACCGTTTTGAAGCAATTTAATTATGATGTTCCCTGACATTGTCTTATTTAGGTTTCTTGCACTTGGAGTTCACTGAGCTTATTGGATTTGTGGGTTTATAATTCTACCAAATTTGGAAACTTTTCAGCCATTATTTCTTCAAACATTTTTCTACACTTCTATCTTTGTCCTCTTTCAAGGACTCCAATTACACAAGTATTAGCCCAGTTGAAATGGTCTCACAGTTCACAGATACTCTGTTTGTTATAAAAATGTTCCCTTTTTTGGTTTCAATTTGGATAGCTTCTATTTGTATGTCTTTGAGTCACTAATCTTTCCATCTGGATTCTCTACTTTGCCATTAGAAAGTGGAGGAGGGACAGTAAAGTATCCTCCAGACTGAGAAAGCACTTTGAGACCAAAAAATGATGCAAGCCGCTGCATACCATTTATACAGAGCTATGCTCAGGTTAACTTACTGACAGGGGGGATCTGGCGGACAATAATTCTGGTGTCATGGAAGTTCTTCTCCACAAAGTCCAGACCTTGACCCACAGATTTCATGGAGCAAAGGGTAGTTATCTAAAGTAGTGCCATCTGTACCCCAGAGGGAGAATCGGAACGAGGCTTCTGGCATTCTGGTCAGGGCATACATTAACCTCTGAGGGGTCTAGAACATGGAGTCCCTGAGGGAAATTAGGGCACAGACATGAACAAGATGAAGGGCTAAGAATAGTGAGTATAGTCAGCTCTCCTACACCCATGGGTACAATTAATTATACTTAACATCTCACATATTGTAGTTTTCATCTCTAGATGTTTGATTTGGATCTTTTTTTTTAAATAACTTCCATGCATCTACTTCAATTTTTTGAACATATGGAATAGTGTTATAGCTATTTTAATGTCCTTGTCTTCTAATTCTGACATTGATGCCACTTCTGAGTTCGTCTAATGGATTGGTTTTCTCCTTATCATGAGTCCCATTTTTCTGCTTCTTTTCATCCCTGATAATTTATTTTTTATTTTTATTTTTTGGATTCCAGACATTGTGGATTTTATCTTCTTGGTTGCAAGATATTTTTGTATTTCTATAAATATTGTTCTGGAATGCAAGGAAGTTACTTAAAAAGAAATTGATCCTTTCAGGTCTTGCTTTTAAGATGTGTTAGGTGGGTCTGGAGGAATGCTCAGTCTAGGGTTAATAATTGTTCCTTAGTACTCAGCCAAAGTTATTTGCACTTTACCAGTGGCCTGAGAATCATGAGGTTTTCTGTCTGGCTATGGGAACGGAGGCTATTCCTGGACCTGTTTGAGAATGGAGCACTGTTTCTTCTCATTCCCTAAAAGAGTAGTTTTTCCCCAGCTTCAACTAATTATCTCACTTGCACACCCTAAGCAGTAAGTACTTAGCTGACTACTTGAGGGGGCTCCTCTTCAGATCATCTGAGGTTTTCTCTCCGAGCTCTCCTCTCCTGGACTCTGTCCTGTGAACTCTGGCCACCTTGCTGTCACCTCGGCTTCACCTCCTCAACTCACAGAATCTGCTGCTGTCTACCCCCTCACTGCACTGTGGTCTGCAAACACTCTCGAGGCAATGCTAGGCTCACCTTTGTTTCCTGTCCCTCAGAGATCATAAGTCTTTGTTGCCCGAGGTCTAGTTGCTTCCCACCTTGATCCACATGTTTTGTGTGTCTCAGTGACTGTGAATCCAGTCCTTGTGGCTCCATTTTGGTCGGTCTTGAAATTTTTCGAATCTCTGAACTTTAAGCCTAAATGGGGGCTTAGTTTGGTCTTGGCCTTTCAAATGCTATTGTCCTAACCTCACCATGTGACATGATATTTGGACTTTTTGTTTCTATGTCGTAGTACAGTTCAGGTTACTGTTAGGGCATTTATTATGGATGTTGTCGTTCAAAACAGAGTTAGGCAACAGTCATGTTAATCAGTAAAATAATTATTTCAGATACTAGCAAAATGTCAACACTGTTATTAAAGAGTCATCCTTTTAGTATTTCTTGAGCCTCTACTATAAGCTAGGCATTCTGCCAACCTGAAGTTACAGTAATGAATGAACATCACCCCTGCCTACAAGGAGCCGATGTTTTAATTAGGCAGCAGCTGGATACACCAGCAGAGCTATCAGCAAGTGCAAGGGCCCCGTGCTGAGAGAGCATGGCACCCTTGGAAAAGAGTGACTGGTCCTTCATAGTTCACAGTTTAGGAGAGAACGGTACTCTCGCAAAACAACATCCCCAAATAGTGTGAGCCCCATGGAGATAGGATTTGATGGTGATGATAACCACAGCTAATAACGTCTTGAACCATTATACTATGTCAGTCACTGCTTTACCTGTTTTCTTATCAAATCAGAAAAGCAGGGGCGCCTGGGTAGCTTAGTCGGTCAAGCGTCCGACTTCAGCCCTGGTCATGATTTCAAGGTTTGTGGGTTCGAGCCCCATGTCGGGCTCTGTGCTGACAGCTTAGAGCCTGGAGCCTGCTTTGGAATCTGTGTGTCTCTCTCTGACCCTCCCCTGCTCATGATCTGCCTCTCTCTCTGTCTCTCAAAAATAATAAACGTTAAAAAAATTAAAAAAAAAAAAAAGAAAAACAACTCCATGAGGGGTAAGCATTGTTATTATCCCCTTTTTATAGATAAGGAAACTGAGACAGAGCAGTTAACAAGCCCAAGGCCATACTCATTGCTCTTGTTGAAGGGAAAACTCGTTTAAACCCATACTTTGACCCCACATTCAGTGACCATATCTCTTTTTATGGTAGCTAGTCGCATATTCACCAGCACTAGACCATTCCTTTTGAAGACTTGGCCGCATACTATGTAGGGTGCAAACCAAATAATCTATACCTGAAAAGTTAGTCCACGATCTTTTTTTCCTAGAACACTTTCTGGCAAAGGATAAATTCTCATAGATGTTTCTGTTTTTATTCCAGTTTCCTTCTCTCTGTGTTAAAGCAAAGGTCACCCTTTACTTTCACCGAGTGGTTAGTCCTCTGGTGTTTCTCTAGCTATCTTATTAGAATAATCACCAGCTTCTGCTTCCCCTCAGAATTTTCCCTTCAGTACCTTGGCTCTGCTCTAGAAAATGACAAGTTTTTGAGAATGGGGACTTTGCAAACCTCCGGGATTTTATGAAGCGTTTGAATTTCACTTGGAGAGTACAATTTGTTTCCAAAGACTTGTAATTTCATTATTCATGCGACAATTTTTCAATAAGTGCCTACTATGTGCCAGGTGCCAATAGGGAAGTACACAAAATAAAAATAAATCATTTCCATATCGGGCTTACATTCTTGTGTGTGTGTGTGTGTGTATGTGTGTGTGTGAGAGAGAGAGAGAGAGAGAGAGAAAGAGAGAGAGAGAGAGGGGAGGGCATGTAGACTATAAGTAATTAAAGTATAGCAGGCAAGATGAAAAGTATGAAAAACAAAGAACAAAACATAATTCAGTATGTATAGCATCTGCATAAAAGCCCATAGTTCTTTCATGGCAACAAACAGGCATAAATGAATTAGGACTTTTGATCCCAGATCTAGCTTAGGTCATCCAAACAAGAAAATGGAGAAACTTGCTTTTGGTAATGTTTTGGTAATGTTGGTTTTCCTTAATATTTATCTCTATATCCCTATTTACCTTGACATGTTTTGGTGTAAACATTTTATAGACTGTTTTTGCTAAGTTCCCACAATCAGAAACTCGGTATTTGCTTTACAAATATGTAATTGAAGAAAAATTGCCCACAGATCACTTTATCTCCAGGATACTCTTGCCTGGATCCGACGGGTCACCTGAATAGTAATTTTCAAGTAGCAATTCAGTGGAGGGTGGTCAGATATTTACTGTGAGGATGTTCCCTTCTTGAAGATTAAGGTCAAGACTAATGAAAGGGTTATCAACATGAATGTGTTTAACCACCTGCTTCATCTACTTGAAGACTAAGTCTTCTTGGTTAAAGGAATAAGCAACTTGAGGTAGCCACTTAAAGAAATTTGGTACGGATTCCACTGATACCTGTACTATTTCAGAAAATGACATAAAAAACAAAGTCTTCACTACTGCACGGAGGGAACGCTGAAGTGAAGTTGGTGGTTGATGGAATTGGTCTTTGGTACTCACCCCCCCCCCCCTCCATGCCCTGGACCTGCTGTCTGCACCCATGGCATGAGTGGGCATCTGTGGTGTGACTGGGGCGGGGGGAGGAGGATGTGTAACTTTGTCCCTTGCCCATCTGTGACTGATGCCCAACATGCCCATTTACTGAGTCTCTGCTACATAGGTACTAAGAATTCAAGTCATAACAAGAATACTAAGAGCTAATACTCACATGGTACACGGTAGGTACCAGTTTAAGTAATTTACAAATGTTGACCCTTTTAATTATCATTACACCTATGAAGTACTATAATTTATTTTAAAAAATTATTTTTATTTTTATTTTGAGAGAAAGATAGAGAGCAAGCGGGGGGAGGGGCAGAGAGAGAGGGAGACAGAATCCCAACCAGCCTCTGTGCTGCCAGCACAGGGCCCGATGCGGGCCCAGAGTCAGATGCTTAACTGACTGAGCCACACAGGTGCCCCGAGGTAGGTACTGTTATTGTCTCCATTTTATAGAAGTGGAAACTGAGGCACAGTTAGCTGCTAAGTGGATTACTCAGGCAGTCTGGCTGCAAAGTCCTGCCTGGACTAGGCTATATTAACCTTTCAGTTTGAAAGGTAGTAAGACATCAACTCTGCCCTTGAGGGGTACTGGTACAGTCGGCACAACATATGCAATCATTCATTTGTTCCTTCCTTCATTCGATGTTTATTAAGTACCTGCTCTACATTGACAACTATATTATCTTGGGGCTTGGTGTATCCCTTGTCCCTGTGGCACTCACAAGCACACCATCTATTATAAAATGCAGCACATGCGAGATGGAGAAATTATGGAGTGTTATGGGAGCCCCAACTGGGAAGCCATTGACAGTCACTTGGAGTAGGGAGAGCTTTGCTAAAGAAGGTGATATTTGAGCTTCATTTCTAAGGATAGATTTTACATCTCCCATTTAAAAATGTAACTCCATGGGGCCCCCGGGTGGCTCAGTCGGTTGAGCCTCCGACTTCAGCTCAGGTCATGATCTCATGGTTCGTGGGTTCAAGCCCCATGTTGGGCTCTGTGCTGACAGCTTAGAGCCTGGAGCCTGCTTCGAATTCTGTATCTCCCTTTCTCTCTGCCCCTCCCCCTCCTCATGCTCTGTCTCTCTCTCCCCCCCTCAAAAATAAAATAAACATTAAAAAAATAGAGGAAAAATAAAAATATAACTCCTGGGAGACTTAATGTTTTAAGCTGGATCTGTCATTTTACAACTGTTTGGATGAATTCTTTGCTGGTGAGCAGAGGGTAGAGAGGGCAAGTGAGCACTGGATGAGAAAGGAATATTAATGGCTTTGGCACCTGGGGGCAGGGAGAAGGGTCCCACTGGATGGAGGAGGAGAGGGAGAAACTTCTGAGACTTCTCCTGCTTCTCAATTTCTCATTTCTAACCCCTTCTCCAGCCTGTCCTCCACGGGCCCGATGCTGGACACAGGCTCACCTGCCCTGAGAATGGCTGGAGCTCCAGAGTCACTACATTCCTTGCTCTTTATTCTTTTTATTTTTGTAATGTTCATTTCTTTTTTAGAGAGAGAGCGTGCACAAGCCGGGGAGGGGCAGACAGAGGCAGACATAGGCTCCAAAGCAGGCTCTGCCGCTAACGGCAGAGAGCCCGATAGGGGCTCGAACTCAGGAACCGTGAGACCATGACCTGAGCTGAATTCAGACGCTCAACCAACTGAGCCACCCAGGTGCCCCTCCTTGCTCTTTATTCTTGTCAAAATCCCAGTTCCTGGTGGAGAAACCCACTCTTTTAAATCTGTATGTGTTTGTTTAAAAGTAGTTTGTTCTCTGATTTCAAAGAGATGATCATATCCGCAGATTTTTTAGGGGCGCCTGGGTGGCTCAGTCGGTTGAGCGTCTGTCTGACTTCAGCTCGGGCCATGATCTCATGCTCCGTGAGTTCGAGCTCCACGTCACGCTCTGTGCTGACAGCTCAGAGCCTGGAGCCTGTTTCGGATTCTGTGTCTCCCTCTTTCTCTCTCCTCCCCCACTCATGCTCTGTCTCTCTCTTCTCAAAAATAAATAAACATTAAAAAAAAAAAAAAAAGAAATCAGAGATCTTTTTTCCCCCGAGAGTTCTAACCGCAAAAAGACAGAAGTTACTCAAGAAACCATTTGTCTTTAATTCCAAGCTGCCCATGGGTTGGGGACTTAGGCTGCCAGGAATACTGTTAGCCTCTGATGAGAGGGACACTGGCATAGGGAGTCATTTGCCTACATAATGCATGTGATCTCTCTCTTAGAAGAAACATGGGAAAGATGATTTTCTCTCCGGTACAAAGAGAGTCTATGGGCTATTTTACGGAGCTTATATTTTGTATATATTCTAGAGGGGCTACAAACGGACCTTTATAGCATAGGAGTATTTGACATAAAGTTAGTTAGTTACTAAGTAGAAGGAAAAAAAGCATCTTAATATATATTATAATAAATAATGCCCTTATAAATAAAGGGTAAGGGACAGATAGACAGGGTGCAGTTTTAGGTGGTGTAGACAGGGGAGTATTTTCTGAGGTGGACCACTAAAGCAGAGCCCTGCATGAGGTAAGAGAGCAAAGCCATTGCCAAGATGTGAGAGGAGAGGGCTGGGTCAGGCCACCCTGGAAGTGGACCCACACTTGGTGTGGCTGCACCAACCGCGGGCACAGGATCAGAGTAAGGCCGGCTTGCGCAGCTTTGCCCGGAGAGAGAAACTGCCTTCACTAAGACAGGCACCGTCTCAGCCGGTTGCCACTAATTCTTCATCCGTCCATCACTGCTCTGGGGTTGGCAGGCAGACATCAGGGCCCAGAGACCAGATCCTGAGATGTAAGACAGGCTGGTATGGATCAGGAGAAAAGGTTGCAAGTGGGACCCAACGTGACTCCGATAAGGTTGTCACGGTTATGAACCCGGGGAGGGCTCCAACACACAGTGGAGAGATGGAAAAGCAATGAAGAGAAGCTGCACGTATTTCAAAGTTTTTCCAGATTCAGGAGCAGAGTCTCCCTCCCCCACTTCTCCCTCCCTGTCTTTCCCTTAGGGACACAAAATTATGTAAGTCCTAACCCTACTCATGGCGCTGTCTCATCACTCGTCTGTGCAGGGTCTTGGTGCAGAGCATTATAAAGGCTCAGGATTTCCCTGCTTCTTGCCTCGCCCTTGAATAATTGATTCAGCTTGAGGCCTTCAGTTACCTGAAGCTGATAGGCAGATGTGCAAGCTAGCTGCCTGGAGCGCGCCTGGCGACCATGGATGGGTGGTGCGGGGAGGGGGCTATTTCTACGCGTACTTCCTTATTATCCAATTCCATGCAGGGCCTAAGTCTCCCTTGGGCATCTTTGTTTTAGAGCCCATGCTTTCCACAGATTCGCCGTATGGAGTCGTGAGGGGAAGTGTTGGGTGCTGCTGCGAGGCGGCCTTGGCCATGTTGAGGGCTTCCCCGCGGAGTCTTTTTCCATCACTAATGCCTGCCGTGCAGCTGTCTGCCAGAGCGAGCCCTGCAGACAGCTGCCCACCCACTGCCTGCCCGGGAATCAACTGCAAAAGTCCCAGGTCACAGAAGCATTAGAGCTGAGCCCTGCTAGCTGCTGCCTGGGCTGCTATTTATAGAAATCCCTCTGGTACAGCAGATACATGCACCCAAGAGGATTTCTGAGCTGGAAGTAGGTTTCCTGTCACTTACGGCTTCTGATAGCCCTTGTTATGAATCCTTCTGAAGACTGTGACCTGCACGTTTTCAGACCTGAGCAGGGCAACGAGTAGTTATTAGAAAAGACACAGAAAGGGGCCATGGGCTCAGTCCTCCAGCTAAGCTCTTGCGAGCTCTCCACCACCAGGTCCACCACAATCTCTCAGAATCCACGCTGCCTTGCGAATTGTTGGACAACTCCCTCATAGGGGTTAGAAGACCTTTAAAGATGCACTTACACAGTCTTGAGGATTTGAAAGTGGAAGGAAGGTGAATAATTGGACAATTTTGTATGGCATAGACTTATACTTAGTAGTAGCCGCAAAGCTCCCTGTGGGGAAATTTTGATGATAGTATTTTTTATTTTTATTAAAAAGAATTTTTTCTAACGTTTATTTATTTTTGAGACAGAGAGAGACAGAGCATGAATGGGGGAGGGACAGAGAGAGAGGGAGACACAGAATCGGAAGCAGGCTCCAGGCTCTGAGCCATCAGCCCAGAGCCCGATGCGGGGCTCGAACTCATGGACCATGAGATCGTGACCTGAGCTGAAGTCAGACGCTTAACCAACTGAACCACCCAGGCGTCCCTACGATAGCATTTTTTATAATGCAGATGACAATACCGGTGGTGACATAGGTAATGTTATTTCTTTACCAGTGTCAGTTTAGTAAAGATAGTGATACTAACACTAATTACTATTAGAAATTCTAATAAATGTAGTAATAGTAGGTAATAATGATAATACAGGTAATATTATTTCCTTAGAGGTATCAATTCCATCATCAGGCTAATACATTTTCTAAAGATCTTAGCTCATTAAAATAGCTGGGCTCCATCTCATTGTAATAAGGTTTAAGGCATTAAATTCCTTCCAAATAACATAAATCATGGTGGCAACTTTCAAAATAATCAATAAAATACATAATTAAGAAATGATCACACAATCCTAAATTACCAGATGCCAAGAGCATGTTAATTATTCATTTGATAAAAGTATAGGCTTATTACAACCTACAAATTTGCCTAGAAGTCTGGAGTTTCAAGAATCTTAGTTGCCCTTTGAATCAATTCCAGAATCATTGAAGACTAGGTATATGGGTACAGTGGGGTGGGGAATAGGAGAAATACGCAGGTCAGTAAAAAGTATATCGCTTGTCTGAGTTTGGGTGTCCCATAAGCAATGCCTGAGACAAGGGCTGGGCTACTTGGAATTACTACCCTGGGAAGTAGGACTTAGGGAGTGGAGAGAGGGAAGAAGGAAAACCCAGTATAAGTGCATATTACTAAGGGGATGGAGTATATTTGTTATCAATTGTAGTTTGTGGTTATAAGTTAGGGCAAACGAAGTGGCATACCACGCCACGGCTTAGCTGCACAGTTTAAATGCATTATCTTACCGTTCTGTAGAGAGCTTATGTCCAACTCAGGTCTCAGTGGGCTAAAATCAAGGTCTTGGCGAGACTGCGTTCCCTCCTGGTGGCTACAGCGGACGACTCTTTTCCCTTCCTTTTCATTTCTAGAGGCTGCTGACATTCCTTGGTTTGTGTCCCTTTCCCCCATCTTCAAAGCTGGCAACATCACATCTCCCTGACCCTTTTTCTGTCATCAAGGCTTTTCTGAACATAGCTGGGAAAAATTCTCTGCTTTTAGGGACCCATGTGATGAGACTGGGTCCATCAGGATATTCGCCTCAACTCAAGGTCCTTCGCTTAATCCCATCTGCAAAGTCTCTTTTGCCAGGAAAGGCAACATTCACAGGTTCTGGGGTTAGAGCATGGACATCTTTGGGGACGTTATGCTGCCTCCAAGAGGGGGCAATGGGCACTAGACAGTGGGGGGAGGGCTCTCTTCCACTGGTACTCTGAGGAGCATACAGAATGCCAGAACCGTCCACCTGAAGGAAAGAGGTTGGAGAATTTACCCACCAGCTCCCAGGCCCCACTGGCCAAGGCCTCCTCCTGAAGATAATTCACCACACCTCCAGTTGCTCCTGGATGGGGCCGGTGAGCTCTGGTGTGTCGGGGCACAGAGATCCCAGACCCTGTCAACACAAACTGACAAGAGCTGACCGGGGAGGGTCTCCCACAGCTGCTCTGAAAACAGAGGTGGCCAAGAGGGTGTCATTTGGGTGGTGGGCAACTGCTACATCCAGGGAATGATGGCACTTGGTGGCCTATGCATCACTTAGGTCTAGAACGTGGATGGAGCTCAGACCGAGCCCCATCATGCACTGTGAAGGCTTCACAGGTGTTAACCCTTCCCTAAGCCTCAATTTTTCCCATCGTTAGAGGGAGACCACTAAGGACCACACGGAGCAGTAACAGGTATTAACTGCCCTAACACATGCAGGGCCACTAATGTGTAGTGACCGGTCATACAAATGGCAGCAGGAATTTTTACTGATCTGCCCACAGAAGCATATATTGGTTTCCAGGCACTGGGTCTGTATCTTTGAACGAGACGGGCAAGGTCTCTGCCCTCATGGAGCTTCTCTTCCAGTGGGAGAGATAGGCAATAAACAAGTAAATAAATGTCAAGGCCTTACGGATCACGGTTGCTGCGGTAAAGGACACGAATAGGGTGACGCCACAGAAAGGGGCCGGGATGTGGCAGAAACTGCCCAGGGTCGCGCCCCCTCCCGCCCCTCCCCCCTCCACCTTTCTGTTCTCACAGAACCTAGTGCATTCAGGCAGCATGTGGGGGTTCCTTGACTGTGAGAGCAGAGCCCCTACACCAGCCTCAGGGGTGAATCACGGTTGTTCTGGATCAGGTATGGTCATCCCATTCCCCTTGGCGAGAGACTGGCATAAAAGCAGACGCTAGACCCAGTGAGATTCAAGGGGCTGCAGGGGGTAGGGGTAAGTGAAGCCCCTGCCCGTGCCTGGTGAGGTGAAAGCCTTTTGCCTTCTCGCCGTTCTTCCTGCTTCAAACAAAGTGAGTGAGCCATCTGGACCGGCAACAGCTTCTTCAGATCATAGAAACAGCAAAAGCATGAAGATAAAAATCTGACAGAGCAGCTCTGCGGGCTGAGTCCTTGATGATGTTGTGAAGCTGCTGGAGCAAAGCCAGTAACTACTTCTCAAGATGGCTCACGCAGGAAAAGGAAATCTCTTTCTCTCTCTCTCTCTCTCTCTCTCTCTTTTTTTTTTAATGCTCCAGCTTATCTGGTTTTCTATTGCTTGCAGCTGGGCACGCTCTTAGCCAACGCAGGTATTCCAGAGGTGGTTTTAATTGGAGGCCTGAAGGGTCAGCGATGGAAAGAGCCAGGGAATGGGGCGCCTGGGTGGCTCAGTCGGTTAAGCGTTCAACTTCAGCTGAGGTCATGATCTCACGGTTTGTGAGTTCGAGTCCCACGTCAGGGTCTGTGCTAACAGCCCGGAGCCTGCTTCAGATTCTGTGTCTCCTCCTCTCTCTGCCCTTCCCATGCTCATGCTTTGTCTCTCTCTGTCTCTCAACAATAAACATGGGGAGGGGGAGACAGGGAAGAAGTGAAGTGTGTGATGGAGATGTGGGTGGCCGGAGGGGCACCGAGATGGGGGGATAGGAGTCTAGTGAGGTGGTCAGAGGGCACCCTCCAGGGCCTTGACTTCACAAAGAGGAGGAGTTTCAGGGACAACATAAAGGTATATGATGTTTCTAAGCAGGGGAATGACAACTGGTCACAGGGACTTGTAAATTCCACATCCTTTAACGCAGAAACAGAAAAAAACATGAGACTTATAATTTTGATAGGGCTATAAAAATAGAGTTATTAAAGATTATACTGAAGCCAGAAACTGCAGGCCTCTAATAAGAACTTGTTAGCAAAGAACCCTGTGAAGGCAAGAGACTGAGGACTAGTTGTCTTGGGAAGACAAAGCCCTGAGCTAGAAAGCCTTTTACAACTAATTAATTGTTAAGGAGAAAGGCTAGCAGTATTAATAGGATATTTGACTTGCAATCTTTAGAATAGAGTCCTAACCCATGTTGGGGTAAAGGACCCATGGTGTCAGATGGACTTGTTTTGTACTTGGCATTATGAAAATGTCCTGGCCAGTCCCTAAGAATTATTTTAGAGACAGCAGGACTTTAAAAGTGTAATACTATCTCCTTCAGCATGAAACCATCAATCCTAAAGCAACATATTTAATTGATTGGCATAGAAAACTGCACTCAGCCCACTGTTTATAATTCCGAAGGGAAATGAATTCTTCCTTTTATTTATTTATTTATTTATTTATTTTTGTAAGAAAGTATCAACGCTTCAGCTTTCTCCCTTCAGGCCTGATTGAAATAAATGGCTTCAACACATTCGTTGTAATAGGTAAGTATCTCTAACATTCATTTCTTAATAGTGAATTCTCTTGACAAATGTACCTGTCTGACGTGTTACCAAAAATCACTCTGGCCACAATGAGCAGAATAATTTATAAGGAGGCACAGCTGATACAGGATGCTCAGGGAGGAGGCTCCGACAGCAGCATAGGAGAAGGACTGACAGCCTGATTTGGGGGCACAGTGAGGACCCAAACATGAGGATAGATTTGAGATGTAGTAGAAAGTGGAACTGAAATGGCACGCTGAAAACACCAAAGACGAGTCATGGGATTTTGGCTTGAGCACCGAGATAGACAGTGATGCTATTTACTGAAATTGGGACATTGGGGAGATGAAAAGTTCTGGGTGAATAAGGAGTTTAGGTTCAGGTGTATTTCAGCTCAAGGTGCCAGTTGGTGTCCAAGCGGAGCTACAAAGAAGCCAGTAGGCTGTACATACGTCTGGAGTTTCACACTGAAGAAAATACATGTGGGGCGCCTGGGTGGCTCAGTTGGTTAAGTGTCTGATCCTTGATTTTGGCTCAGGTCATGACTGTGAAGTCATGAGTCCCGTGTTGGGCTCCACATTGGTGCATGGAGCCTGCTTAAGATTCTCTCTCTCTCTCTCTCTCTCTCTCTCTCTGTCCTTCCCCTCTTGTTCTCTCAGGAGAAGGAGAAGGAGAAGAAGAAGAGGAAGGAGAAGAAGACTTAGAAGAAGAAGAAGGAGAAGAAGAAAGTGTGTGCACAGGAAAGGGATCTCAGGTGGGGCTCCAGGGGCAGTCCAATATTTACAAAAGTAACACCACCCCCATTCAGGGAGTAATTTATAACCAGAAAGAATAACGTCAACCAACTTTTCTGGGCAGAAATATACTCTCTCCTTTCTTGGAAGCCTTGCAAATGCAAAATCTGGTTCAGGTGTATCCTACTGTAGACTCTGGTGCTCTATCATTTCCAAAAGACCCTCCATTAATTACTCAGGTACACATAATGGAAGCTCATGCTGGCAGTGACTACCCAGGGTCAATTGTGGACAGCAAAGCCCTATTAACTGTGTGACTCAGATTGTTGAAAGCTTGCTCTATCTTGGGTGACTCAAAGTCCTTTGAAAAGCATGCCTTTGAAAGCAGATGTAGCGTTTGGGCGATGTTTTAGTGCTCGGATGTTGGAGTGCTATGCGGATTTTTCTATTCGTGTGCAGAAGTCACTCCAATCAAGAGAGGAGGAGCCTACAGGAGGGAGGCTGTGTTGAAGCGGTCAGCTCACTAGGGCGCTAGCTGCTTTTCATAAACCTGGGACTGGGCTGAGATCAGCTCCAGGAAGTGGACAGTCCTGTGTCTGTCAGCCCAGAACATTGAGGGGGGAGGGGACACGCTGAAGAAAGTTATTTTGGTGATTAATTAGCATTTTCAGCCCAAGTCTTTGGCTTAATGATCTGTTACAAGTATGCTAATTTTACCGGCTGTCCTTAGGTAGCTAAGTTTACCCCTAAGTTAAACGTTAAGAGCTAAGTTAAGCTTCCATCTAGAATGGAAGAACACTTTCTAGAGGAAGTAAGAATGCTCCCTCACCAGAGGGGAAGTAGGACTTTGTTTTAGTCCTCTGTTCACAGCCTTTTCTAACTCACTTTGGATGGATGTGTAAATCAAGGCTGCGCAGATAGTGACACTTCCCTTCCCTATCACCGCAATGCCATTGAAACACAGTGGGAAATGGAAAATCCCTAGGGGGTTGAAGATTAGTAGGTTAGACTAGTGGTTATTCATGCTTTTGGAATATTCTCTTAAAGAACTTCTTTTGTTTTTGTTTTTTTTTTTCAACGTTTTTTATTTATTTTTGGGACAGAGAGAGACAGCGCATGAACGGGGGAGGGGCAGAGAGAGAGGGAGACACAGAATCGGAAGCAGGCTCCAGGCTCTGAGCCATCGGCCCAGAGCCCGACGCGGGGCTCGAACTCACGGACCGCGAGATCGTGACCTGGCTGAAGTCGGACGCTTAACCGACTGCGCCACCCAGGCGCCCCCCTTCTTTTGTTTTTGAACACACCAATGCTACCATAAATAAGATGTGATGTTTCCCTCTCGTGTGTCTGCTTTCATGACTCAGGGGTGACCCTGGGGGTGTGTATTAACATAGAGGCCTTGGGGCACCTGGCTCAGTAGGTTGAGTGCCCAACTCTTGATTTCGGCTCAGGTCACGATCTCACGGTTCGTGAGTTGGAGCCCTGCGTAGGGCTCCATGCTGACGGTGCAGAGCCTGCTTGGGATTCTCACTCTCTCCCTCTCTCTCTCTCTTCCCTTCCCCTGTGCTTTCTCTTTCTCTCAAAATAAATAAACTTAAAAAAATAAAATGTAGGTCTTATTATTTTTTAGGTATGGTGAGATCAGCAGATGAGGAGACAATTGTCATTGAAAACATAGCTTGTTATTCTCATGGATCCCAATAGAAGGGGACATACCACACCATGGGAGGTGGAGACATCAGGGTCAGTTGGGAGGCAGCAGGAGAGGGGACAGATGGGGGCAAGAGCCTTCACTGTGCTTTCTGTGGAAGAAACAGGTGTGGCCAGGTAAGCAGAGTTGGGAGTGTCTGGGTTGAATAATTTCAATGGACTCAGTGGTTAGAGCCTCTCCCTAGCTCTCCAGAACTGGTCCTGGGTGATTGGGACAGGGGGATAATGGCCCTGAGGGTGAGAGCCACAGAAAAGGTGGTGGGATGTGGGGTCTAGATTGGGGGGTTAGCATCTGAAGGGCACATGCTCGCAGGTGATTCCTTCCCTGTCTCGAGCTGACCCTGGGAGATCCAGTCCCCGCAGGAGCCCCAAGTCTTCCCTCCCCCAGGTCAGAGCATCCCAAGCACATGGTTAACACAATGTGAGTCACAGTTCCGCGAGGACTGCACATGTAACCTTGGTACTTACTCAGTTTCCTCCTCTGCTAAATAGAGTACTAATACCCGACTCTTAAGGATAATTGTTGAGATTAAATGAGACTGTATAGTCAAGAGGTTAGCACAGTGCCTGGCACCTGCCTGGTGCCCAATAAATGGTACACGCGTTTTTGTTTTTGTTTTGTTTTGTTTTTAATTAGTGGCCAAATCATAAGCACTGGTTACAGCAGTCTGAATTGTTTTAGCTAGAGAAGATTTTGGATTGTTTCATAGGTACTGAGCGTGGCAGGGCAGCTATGCTCTAGAAACATCTCCTTTTCTTAGCTAGAAAGCAGTTCTCATCAGAACCCAGGGCTTTCTTTTCTCTTTTCAATTATTTTAAATGCTCAAGAGTTGCTTTGCATATAGGTGATGGGGTCTCTTCGATAAATTCATAGGTTGACCCGAATCCACTTACCTGGGGGAAACTTTGGACCCAGGAGAGTGATTCCCTTAGTGTTTGCCAAATAGTTGAATAACCAAGCCTTTTCTGAAAGTCTTCTATTGATTGGTTAATGGATCAATTTCTCATTAACCTTTAGTAATAAAATACATGATGCTATTGAGAGCGAGGTTTGGGATCCTTTACATTTTATTTCATCTCCCACACGTGCCACTTCTTTCTTTCCTTCCTTCAATGAATATTTATTATGCCCGAGGCACAGGGAGGAAGCAATTTACATAAAAGAATTTAATGGGAGGAAGCAGGACAAAGGAAGCTCAGAGTGCATCACATTTTCTTGCTGTGTAACCAGTGTTTGCTTTTATTTTAGATTTCTCTCCATTTTTGTGAGTGTGTAAATGAAATTACTAAACGAGGCAAATGAAGTCTGAGGGCAGGGAATGGCTGCCTCTGCTTTAAATTTCCCTTTCCTTTGACGTGAGGGCTTTACTCAGCTTGTAATTACTCTGCCGTGTCTTCAGACCAAATGATGTTAGCTCTTGGCTTTGTGCAACAACTGGCAACACAAAATAACGTGGATAATAGGACTTGAAATAGCCACTCATCAGCCAACCCCCTCGGCCTTCATCTTTCCCTGCAGCCCCAGCTCGTCCTGGTCAAAGATCAGAAGCAGGTCAGGACCACACGTTCTCTAGAAAAGGCCACGATCTTTCCAAACCTAGTCCCTGCTGCTTCTCTTCATATATCCCGCAGCTTGGTCTTTGCAGTTTTTGTCCTGTGCTGGGACCCAGTGCCAGCACGGAGTAGGGGGAAATGCCTGTGCTCTGAATCAGAGCACCTGGCTTTGAACTTGAGCAAATTGCTAAAGCTTGCTGAGCCTTGTTGGTCTGTAAGATGGGGCCAACGGCACCCACAGTCAGATGTGTTTCTGAAAGAGATCACACTGCTGTCCCTGACTTTTGCAGAACATCTTCTGGGGCTGTGGTGGCTTCCCTTGGTGTATAGAGCACAAAGGATTTACCGGGCAAATGCACCCTCTTCTGTACCAGGCAGAACTTTGACTCAAAGCTGCTAAAGTAGGCTGGGTACCGTGTGAAACCTTTTTTTTTTTTTTTTTTTTTTTACTTGTTTAACATTTATTTATTTTGAGAGAGACAGAAAGACAGAGACAGAACATGTGCGGGGGAGGGGCAGAGAGAGGGAGACACAGAATCTGACGCAGGCTCCAGGCTCTGAGCTGTCAGCACAGGCCCCAGTGGAGCTGGAACTCATGAACTGCGAGATCATGACCTGAGCAGAAGTTGGACACTCAACCAACTGAACCACCCAGACGTGCCCCCACATGCGTCTCAAGGAATCTTTTATCCTTTTTATCTTAGGGTTGGGGGGAGCCAGCTTTTTCTTCTTCTCCTTCTCCTTCTCCTCCTCCTCCTCCTCCTCCTCCTCCTCCTCCTTCTTCTTCTTCTTCTTCTTCTTCTTCCCAGCTTAGAAAACCTGCCCAAGACTACAGCACCAACCTGTATCAGGGCCAGGTCTCCAGCCCATCTGCCAAGCCCAAAACCCACACTCTTCCCTCTACATCTCCGTTTTATACCGAGGGCACGAAAGGGACCCACTTTAGTGGTTGAGAGATTAGTGAGAGCTCAACAACAAAACAAACAGTAGCAGCAACAAAACAAACATGCTCCAGCTCACACTGGAGAAAGTGCTCTAGGGCTCTCGGGCTTCTGTGCCCTTCAGTGTAGGTCATCATAGCAGGTGGTTCCCCTGCCTCCCCCATCCGCTGCCTGAACTTGTTGGATCCTCAGTTATTATTATACCCACATAACTCTGCTCTGTGGCTCCTCACAAAAGATTTTGCCACTCTTGTGGCAAAGAGCGACAGGTGGGGACCGACAGGCAGCATCCAGTGTGCAGCTTGCTTGCTGTGTGACTCCTGGGTGAAATCAGGATGGAGCCAGTGGAGGGGCTCCTGGGTGGCTCAGTCGGTTGAGTGTTCGACTTCAGCTCAGCTCCTGATCTCACGGTTTGTGGGTTCGAGCCCCATGTCGGGCTCTGTGCTGACAGCTCAGTGCTTGGAACTGTTTTGGATTCTGCATCTCCCTCTCTCTCTCTGCCTCTCCCACACTTGTGCTCTGTCTCTCTCTCTCTCCCTCAAAAATAAATAAAATGTTGGGGCGCCTGGGTGGCGCAGTCGGTTAGGCGTCTGACTTCAGCCAGGTCACGATCTCGCGGTCCGTGAGTTCGAGCCCCGCGTCAGGCTCTGGGCTGATGGCTCGGAGCCTGGAGCCTGTTTCTGATTCTGTGTCTCCCTCTCTCTCTGCCCCTCCCCCGTTCATGCTCTGTCTCTCTCTGTCCCAAAAATAAATAAAAAATGTTGAAAAAAAAAATTAAAAAAAAAAAATGTAAAAAATCTTTTTGTAAATAATAATAAAAAAAAGGACGGAACTGGTGGAGACATGGCTTAAAGATGCCAGCAGAGCGCCTCCTATTACCACATGCCAGGCGGCAGGCTCAGCCATGAGAAACCTGGCAAGTTGGCTGGCTCAGCCCCCTGCCCCCTGCTGTCCTCATCCCACACCCAGCATCGATTGTGCCAGTTCCCAGGGTGGCAGCTCCTACGAGCTCTGTGTCCCGGAGGCAAACACTGAGACTTTGCTGTGCGAAAGCTTGTAGCAACTGGGCAAATACTTTTCAAAGAATGCCTGCAGCAGGCAGCAAAGCATGGTCAAGTTCAGAGGAAGGCAAGGAGTCCGCTTCCCCTTCCCTGACCCATAGTAAGGGTCAGCCTGTGAAGAGCCTCAGAGGGGAGAAGAGACGCGAAAGGGGGTGGTAAACGGGACCACGTTAGGGAGCCCCTAGGAGTTGTTATCTGAGAGTTTTCAACCACATCCTGTGCTAGGCAGCCCCCAGTGGACAGGACAGATACATGGTCCGAAGCAGCTGATTTTATTCAGAGAGCTGTGGAGTTCCTGGGCTGCATCCCTGGCCTGAGGCAACGGGACAGTTTAGCGGTCCTCCTCTTCCCAGGACCGAAACGTCACTGCTGAGGGCACGTTCGGCACACTCTACACTGGTGAGACCTGTCACACACTGCCTGTTTCCATTTCCCTGCCACCTTATCTGGAACACCCATTCTCTGTTGCCAGTTGAGAGAGAGAGAGAGAGAGAGAGAGAAAGTAACCCTTAGGACCCACTACCAACTACATGGGAGCCAGGAAAATCTGCCTTGTTCCTGGTGCCTTTTCCTACTCTCTTTCCAGGAGGGGCCCTGCGAGTGTAATGAGCAGCACCCACATTTCAGTCAAGTTAAGTACCTCCCATCCCTCATGGGATGCTCTCTTGCTGAGAGAGACTCATAACTGTAATAGCCAGATGTGGTCGTCCAGGTATCGATGTATTGCTGTGCTCTATGTGCCCATCCACCCCTTCCCTTCTACCTAAAACACTATTTGAGGGAGTCATTCAACCTCAAGACTTTGTAGAGATTCAAAGCTTTTGTTGAAAAGGACACTGTAAAATGAAAGCTATATTAAGCTGTAATGAAATGAAAGCCACAGTTAAGGAAGCATGTATAAAACAAAGTTCAAAAGAGTTTCAGTGGCCACCTCATAAAATTCCAGTTGTTGCACGCCAAGCCACTGGAAAGGACTCTCCCCTGAAGCATGACTAACGTCAGGGGATCCGGATCCCAGCTGTACATTAGAATCACTTGGGCTGCTTTGAAAATGACTTAATGTCTTGCCTCGTGCAAGATCAGATCTCTGGGGGTGTCTGGGGGATATCTGCATTGGAAAGAACTACCCAGATGCTTCTGTTGCACACTGCAGATTGGGAACCACTGGATGAGATAAGCCAAAGGCTGAAAAAGTCAAAAACAGAATCCAAAAGACTTATTCTTCATTTCTCTACCCATTGAAGTGTTAGGTGAGTCAGTGCCACCAAAAATCTACCTAAACACATGTCCTACGAGAAGCCCCAAATTCTCCCCAGTAACCATTGTGCATGTACCTGGCAGCTGATCATTGTCCACAATGTTCATTCACATTTTCTCTCCTGTTCTCGAGCCTCCTTCTGAGACCACCTGATCTAATTCTCTGGGAAAAGAGAAATCCCTAAGTTCCCCCACATTCACCTCCTCTTCTTCAGGCTCAAGAGAAAAGCACTCCCTTCTCTTTTATCAAGTCTACTCCCTTCAAGTTCATTCCATGCCCCTGGCCATCAAACACCCTCCCTCTGTCCTTCACCTTGAACCTCTCCCTATAAACTAACTCTTTGCCAGCATACAAAACACTCCATTCTGCCTTCTGAAATCAAAACTAACAAAGCAATCCACCTCAATCATCTGTCCCCCAGGTTCTTTCTCCGTTTGATCATAATCGAACCACCTGAAAAGAGGAATTCCCACGAACTGCCAATACTTCCTCACCTCCCATTCGCCCTTCTAGGGTCTACCGGACTCCAGCCTCCAGCCCTGTCCCTCCACTGAAATTCCCCTCACCAGAGATACCTACTGCCTCTAACTTGCTTCCTCCAATGCCTCACAGCAGCTAGCAAGGTATCGCGTGCTCCCAGGATCTGGCTCCTGGCCAATACCCACCACCCTGCCCCACCCCCACCCCATTACGTGAATCTGCCTCCAGTGGTCACAATACCCAGGATTCTCTTAGATTCCCCTAAGTCACGCTTACTCTCTTCTCTGTGCCTTTGCACATGCTTTTCCCTCTGCCTGTAATGTTTGTTCCTATGGTGTTTGTCTCTGAATTACACACAACTTAGCCTAGATGCCTCTGCCTTTTTTCTTTTTTTTTTTTTTTTTGAGAGAGAGAGCGAGAGAGCAGAGGAGGGGCAGAAAGAGAGAGAGGACAGAGGATCCAAAGCGGGCTCCGTGCTAACAGCAGAGAGCCCGATGTGGGGCTCAAACCCACAAGCCATGAGATCGTGACCTGAGCCAAAGTCAGGCACTTAACCGACTGAGCCACCCAGGCGCTCCCCAATAACCTTTTCCCATCTCAGTGCTGTCATGGTTTTGTAACAACTATGGTTTGAGTTTCAGGGCATCTGGTTCCCTGGGGTCTTTACAGTCACAGAGAGCACAGCCAGAAAACATATATAGTGTGGTCAAAACCCAGGACAAGATCTACCCTTTAGAGGGTGTCTAAAGTTTGGGGTCCCCTGAAGCAGAGACTGAGCAAAGATTTGAATGCAGGTCGTTTATTTGGGAGGTGACAGAAACACCAATAATGAGGGGGGAAAGGGAAAGAGAAGACATGGAAGGAAAGGCAGCCAATGACGTGAGCTCTCTGAGCCAGTTGCCACTGTGGGCGACTGCAGAGGAGGCCTGCGGGACAGACCCGGGGAACCAGCATAGAACACACACTTCCAACAAGGGTGGGAAAAAAAAAAAGACACTAATTCCCAAGAGACACTGGTAAGGGACACGCCTGGGGCATTAATCCCGGAACAGCTGGCTGACCTATGGCACAAGTGCACAGCTGCCTTCGGCAACCAAAGAAAGGCCTCAAAGACACGTGGGTACTGGCATTTGGAAGCGAGGGCGGCCAACCCTGAGGGGGTGAGAGCGAAGGGGAGAGGAGCTGGCAACAGGCAGCCGTTACCACAAAGGTTTCTTCACCTGAAACAGATCTTGCTTGTGCACGCAGCAGTGCTATAAACACAGGGGGGAAGCTGACTTCCTCCACGGGTTTCCCTAGAAAGGCAAATCAGGGAGAGTGATAAACAGAAGTTCCAAGTAGAACAGAAAACTTCCGCATCAGGTTTCTGGCTTTCATACTTCTGGACGTTTGAATTCCTTTCCTGGAAAAAACTAGACCCATAAGGAAGAATCTGGTGTTTGAGAGTGTTAATACATCTCACTGAACTCTCAGAGAAGGCTTGTGAAGTAAGGGATGGAACGTTTTTGTCCCTCAAACTTCTAGAAGATTCTAAGCCATACGACGGAAACCTTGCATGCTTGAAACTCAACTCAAATTATAGGCCCAGGACAGCAAGGAGTGGCTCAGATTCAAAGGACTTCCAAGAGCCGAAGTGTTTCCTGAAGGTGGGGGGAGGGGGATGGTGGCTTTCCCAAGGGACTTCCCTCTAATTGTGAGGAAGTGGGAAGAGACAGATTACGGGGAACAGTAGAGCAGGAGACAAACCCCACTGGGATCTGGGCTTGGCAGGAGCTGTCACAGCAGCAGCTGGGTAGTTTTGGTGCAGGAAGCAAGTCAGAAGTCCCACGGCACTTCAGCCCATGAGGGGCCTCCCCTCACCAAAGACACTGCAGAAACATGACATTAAGGATCTTATTCTCTGTTGACAGTACTGTAGTTGAATGCTAGATATGCTCACTTATTTTCCAGAGCACAGGCTATTTCTGAGGAAGTATATTTCCTGCAGGAATAGTTAAGTACTGATATTTGCCTTAAAAAAAAGAATTTTTTAAAAATATTTATGTTTGTGACAGAGAGACAGAGACAGACAGAGCCTGAGCAGGGGGGTGGGGCAGAGAGAGAGGGAGGCACAGAATCCAAAGCGGGCTCCAGGCTCCGAGCTGTCAGCACAGAGCCTGACACGGGGCTTGAACCCACGAGCAGTGAGGTCATGACCTGAGCCGAAGTCGGATGCCCAAATGACTGAGCCACCCAGGTGAACCCTGATAGTTGCCTTCTGAACGGACAACATGCCAAGCTACATCACCAGATACCCCAGCTCCATTCTAACTGTCCAGGAATGCATGCTCCCTGAGTATGAAATGATTGAAAGGTTAGCGATTAATTAGCAAAAGCCTTTTGAGCAAGGGATGGTTTAATCAGTGTGTGCTGTGCTATCTGTGTGCATTCACAAAGACTGAAGCGCTGCAGAAAGTTCCGGTCCTTCCCTCTCTGAAACTCTCAGTTCTCATCTTATCAAGGACTCAATGTAGAGTAAAATAAACCACACATTCAAAATTTATGGGGAATAAAACCTTCTGGCAGTGGAAAGGTACACTTCACATTCTGAGGTCATAGAAGCCTTTATGAACAAAGGAGAAAAGAAACATTTTCAGTAAATAGTATCCATCATCTCAGGACTCTGCCCTCTGGGAAACTGATTACTCCTCACCCTGAGGATGATTAAAGGAGATATTCCAATTTTGTCTCTACTTTCTACACTCAGGCTACAGACATTCTGCTAGAATTTCAATGGCGAGGAATTAAGTTATATTGTTATATTGTTATATTCCAAGAAAGTGGAAACATGACCTATCTGTCACCTGCCACCAGTGCTATTATGACCATTATCACTCATGAAAAGAAAAAAAAGTGTCCGTTTTGGATTTTTCCCATGGGGGGAGGGTTGGGCAGGGCGATGAGGGGGATAGCGGCTCGAGTTTCTATCTGTGTAAGCCCTGGAAATTTTGCCTCAGTGAATCCTTAAGTTTCAATCACAAAGAAATCAAACCTATAAGATGGAAGAGGAAGCCCCTGGCTGCCCAGAGAGCACAGTACATTCTTCAAGCGCTCGGAGGAGTGCCTTGTTCCCTTCTGGAAGCATGTCCAAGGCTTGGCACCGGTTTGGAGCGCTCTGAGAGCGGCACGCTCTGCAAATCTGGCTGTCTGGGGCTTAGCATGGGTTCTTAGGGACAAATGATAAAGCTGCCCGTGTTTTAAGTCTTAAGGTGTTGTGCACAGTCACCTAGAGCCCTATCAGCTGACCATGCTGTGATTCCAGGCATGTGATTTGGGCTCAGATGAGCCCAGAGCATGGTGGCTGTCTATGGGCTGGCTTGCTCCAGCAGCTGCTCCCTGTCTTGAAGACCAGGGGCAGATGTTGGTGACTTTATATTTAGCGGCATCAGACCCAAGCCCAGTTAAAAAAGATGTGAGTGCAAGTGGATATATAACCTCTTAGGGGAAAAAAAAAATGTGGCAATAGCTCACCATAAACATGAAAATGTTCATATCCTTTGACCGGGTAGTTTTACTTCTAAGTATAAGAAAATAAATAAGTATATATTCCCTGCCAGATTCATTTTAGTGTTGCTTATGATTACAAACAGTTGAAACAACCCAGCTGTGTAAGTGGTTGGAGGTTGGTTAAATACATTATGATAAATTCATTTGATGGAATGTTCTACAGTCAAAGACCTGGGAAAATTCACCATATAGTTTTTAAGACCACATAAAAATACATACAGCATAATTGTAATTTTGTAAAGAAATACATGTGCATTTAAAATGAATACAGGGTGCCTGGCTGGCTCAGAGGGTTGAGCATCCAACTCTTAATTTCAGCTCAGGTCATGATGTCCCAGTTCGTGAGATGGAGTCCCTAGCTGGGCTCTGTACTGACAGCATGGAGTCACTGCCCTTTCTCTCTCTCTCTCTCTCTCTCTCTCTCTCTCTCTCTCTCTCTCTCTCTCAGAGCTAAACAAACTGAAAAAATTTTTTTAAAAATAAAAAGAATATAGACATGTAACTAAAGACCTACAGGTTTCTGAGTGATGAGCTATGGGTGATTTTTATGCTTTTCTGCATATTCTGATTTTTCTATAATGAACACATATGCCAGTTGTATTCAATACAATAATGCTATTTAGAAGTGGTTCCACTCATATGCTGGCTTTAAGCCTATCATTTGTAAGAAAGAATCTGGCCAATCTGGGGCTAGCACTGACTTACCTAAAGTTGGAGAGCCCCGAGAGCTGGGAGAGAGACAGGAGTCCATGTGGTAGGGAGGGCAGAGCTGGGGCTTGGGGATTTTGCAGCACAACACGGCATGGGGGGAGGCACAGAAAGGAGCTGAGTCAAAGGTCTCTGTGGGGAAGTGAGACCACTTCCCACACGGGAGGAGGGGAACGTCAGCATGTTCTGTCCAGGGCCATCGTCCTCTGCCACGGGGTTATTGCCAGTGTGACAAAAACTCAACCCCCCTTGTACTGAGAAATGAGGTCAAGAGGTGCCCTGGGAGATGCTACAGGAAGCGGCCCATGAAGGCACACGCATGACTGCTTCCTAGTCACCTGATGTCCCTGAAGTGACTGTTCATGGAATAGTGCCGTGCTGTTGGCTTTCTCACAGTGCAGGCCCCATTTTCCCCTGACCGGAAGGACACCAACTGTGGACCTCTCATGAACTGGCCAGAGCCGGCCACCAGTGCACCCACTGTCCCTACTTAGCCTCTCATCCCAAGGTCAGCCCAAGTTGTGAGAGACTTTGAGCCAGGGAGAGGACACCAGTGATAGTATCTGTATGGCACTTCACAGTTTACAAATAATTGCGCTGATGGTTTAGTTAAGTGCTGTAAACGTTCCTTTCAGGGAACACACATTTACGATCTGAGAACAGGCATGCTGAGGGCTTTCTGTTTCCTTAACTGTCATTCAGTCTGTGACACTCTGTGCCTTCTGGTGGCTGGGATTATACTCAGAAAAGGCAGATGGACAGCTGGTCTTCAAGGTACTACAAAATGGAAGGAAAACCAGCGGTATTAGGTGAATTTGCCGTCCCTTTATGATGAATCTAGGAAGGGCTCAGGAATAATCAGCCTAATAAATAACTCTGTAGAGTCAATTAGATTAACACCAGGAAGCCAAAGAGAGAACCACCCATTTAGTGTAGTTAGTGCCAAGACGGGTAAAATGGATGCTCTTCATGAAGACTCAGAATCTGGGTGGTAAATAACTGACGGAAGTTTCCAGTTAAAAGTCAATGTCTTCAGAAAACATATAACTTAAGGTCATGTAATTCAATCCCTGAGTCAGCATAGTATCGCTAAGGCCTACCAGCCAGCCACTGTTGAATACTCCCTGTAATGGGGAACCTGCTACCTCTCCTGGAGAATATTCCATGGTTGCACAGACACAGGTGTTAGAAAGCATGCCCACAGGACTGCAGTGTGACGGCCAAAGAAGAGCACTGAGTTGAAGAGAATGTGGCTCCATTTCAGAGGTGGAGGGCAGGTAGGTGTTAAGGATACCACAGAGGATGACCATATCCAAAGTTTAGATTTATTCTTTTTCTTCTGAGGGACAAACACTGTGTAGAAGACACAGAAATGCTTACATAGTCTTCTTCGTTAGGAAGAGCAGTGCTGGTTAATTATATTGGTCTAGTACATGTCTCATTGTTTTGTAGATTAAACAGGAAGCGATTCCTCCTTCCTGTTGACTTCTGTTAGCTTGCCATGCAAAGCTTTAATTATAGAATGTATATCCATCTCATCTCCCCTATTGGATAGTTTTTGCCCTCAAGGAATTGATAGTCATAATCTAGACTTGGTTGGTAGCAGACTGTACATGGGAAGCCAAGGGGAAATACAGGTCCATTAATTCGGTTTGTTCGTTATTTACTATTTTGTGAATATTGTGTGTCTCCCAAGTTGGACTGCATATTGCTTCAGGGCAGGAATTATGTCTTCTGCCGGACGGTATAGCCAACACTGAGCACACACAGTGCCACACAAGTCTGTGCTTCATAATTATCTGTAGAAAACTGTGTTGTGGGTAGCACACTGAACAGGTGCTGAAGAATTAGTATGATTAACAGTGGCCAACAAGCCATTGGCTTAATGCTAATCAAACGTCCCCATTTAAAGAGTACACTGCATTTATTTAACCCCATTAAGTTACAACCCCATGACACATGTCAGTTTTTGTGTTTTTAAAGTGCTTTAAAAGATATTTATTTTTTTACCAGGTGGAAAATAATGTCCTTTAAAAGGCATTTAATGTTTAGTTGAAAATGATATTACCAAAGCATGTAACAAGTTGTTCATCACCTTCAAGACATGGAATTTTTATAAATACACAGGTAACACTGAGTGCCAAAAGGATGGGTGTGCATGGTCAGAGTATGAAATTAGACTTGCTATTCATCCCATCTAGATGGTGTCTTAAGTCAAGAATGATCTTGAGCAGAGACAGGGAGGTATGTTGGGTAACTGTGCTTTTGAAGGTGACTTCCCTTGCTGTCTGATAGGTTTGTGTTAGTGATCAGGACAGCCATTCAGACTGACAGATCCCTGGACGTCCATGGCTTCAGTGACAGGGACAGGAATGTGGTTGACTTGAATATTCTTCAGACAGCCAAAAAATGATTTCCACACAGGGAGCTTCAGCGTCTTCAAGTGGGCTTCAAGAGAAAAGGAGAGGCATTCCATGAGTGTGAATGTGCCCAATTTAGAAAATCATCTTATTAGAGCTAAAGGGACCGAGGATCTCAGGCCAGCCAGTCACCTCCTCCTTTGAGCTGGCACCCCACGTCCCTGCCTGCTGTGATAAATCACCAACAAGGCTACTTATTCTTCAAGTTCTTCAAAGAAGCAAATTCCACAGCCCAAATCAATAGATAATAACTCTGAACACTAGTGCTTTTTATGGGTCATGGAAGACCCATAAAATTAACAAACTCTCCGGAGGAACATCAAACAAGGAAGAATGACAAGGCTCTTTCCAGGCAAAATTCCAGAACCTGCCTGGTTCTCCCATTCTGGCCCCGCAAAGCTTAATAACTCGTCAGTAAAACTAAATGTCTGGGGAGGAGAGACCAGTTTTTAGCCCCTTTCCTGATTCTTTGCTGCTATCAGGCTTCTAGGTAAAGGTAGCCTAAGAGAGGCTTATGAACGATAGGCTTGGGACAGGAGAAGCAGCAGCAATGTGGCCTGGGCTATACAATGTGCCCATTGCTACCAATTGGGTTTTCCCATGTGTTGGAGCAAAGAGCCTCACTGTCTCCACTGTCCAGCCAACGGCTGCCCAGCTAATAACCCATGGCTGGGGCACTGATTTGTTTGGTTAAGATGGAAATGTTAAGAGCTGACGTGGGGCAACGTGGGTGTAGAAGCCAGGACAAGAGTTACCTGGAATGCCTCCAATGTGCAGTGGCTCCTGAGTGCTGGCAGGTGGGAAGGGGAGCCGTCCAGCTGTGTAGCTATTCTCTGTGTCCAGTTCCAGGTGCAAGATGTGTTGTTTTACGGTGACTGGTGGGAGAGGAAGCTGGTCAGGTTGATTACCTGAGGACAGCCCTGCCCAATGTTTAATGACTACACTAGAGCTTCACCACGGGCTTCCTTTCAACCCAGGAATAGTGCTGTGGGAACACTATTGCTAGGAATTCCGTCAACCTAGACACAAATTCAACTAGTTTTTCAACACTAAGTGGGATGTAGATGCTTTCACATACGTTGCAGGATTTAATCCTTCAAATGAATCTGTGAGGAAGATATGGTCACTCTTCTTGCCCAGATAAGCGATTGTGACTCTCAAGCATTGAGGAGCCTGACAAGACGGCTTGGTTATAAGTTGAATGAGTTGGGATTCCAGCTGCTCTCTCCAGAAGCTATCTTTATTTCACAAGATCTTAACTTCCTTCCAGGGAGACGCTGACTTCTGAAAACTGAGTCGCTCTTGACCCTCCAAATAGAATTCCTCCAGTGTGAGCAATCCTAACCAATTGCAATGTAGTCAGCATTCAAATTAGACAAGAGACTACTCTTCTTTTTTGGAAAGGTATGTTAGCCAATACGGTTTAATATATTACCAAACTAATGTGCACAAGTTATTCATAAAACAGCAGATTTGGTTTGGGAGGCTATGCCCAATCTCCTCCCAGTGGTTTGTCTAAATCGTTTGCAGTAGTATTAAATGGACTTGAACAATAGCAAGAGCAAAGACTTCCTGGGCACTTACTGCATATTGGACACTGTTGTGCACTTTACATACACTGTCCCATTTGATTTTCACCACCCTGGGAGGTGGGCCCTATGTTTATCTCCATTGTGTTGAGGGGGGAAACTGAAGATAAAGAGCAATTAAGTGGCTTGCCCAAGGTCACTTAGGTAAGGGCCGGAACTGAGATGTGATCTCTGTTCCTTTTGATTTCAGAGCCAAAATCTAAATCATAATGTTATACCGCCTTGAAAACACAGATTATCAGTTTTCTGAGCTCAAAAAGAAAATTCTCTGTATGTTACAGAGAACAGGTTGCAGCAGCCACGAATTACATAAATGCAGCCTGGGCTGGGAATGGACATCTTCTCACCATGTCAGTCTGGTGGACTGAGCCGGGTCATATGCTAATGGATTGATAAAGCGAGGCTGTATCTGGGACATTCAAATCCAGATGGAAAGAGACACTGTTTCAAGGTGTGAACAACAGGCCACTGGACATCATACCTGTCACCGAGTGCCACCGCCCGTCACACAGAGACTGCTTTGGTGTAACTGATGTCAAGATGCCCCCCGCCTCACTGTCCACAGAGGCCGTGACCTGGAAGACACATGCATTTTCCTATTTCCTTCAGAAAGGCTGCTGGAGCCAACTTCCCTGCCTTCTTTCCTTCCCACCGCTTGTCACCCTGAGGGCCCTGAAGCACCTTAGACGTGGCCCCTCCCTCTCCCACCAGGTGATCACAGGAGTGCCAAGGCTTTGCAAGAATCTCTCTGCTGAGTCCCTTCCAGGAAGCAAGCTGCAAACCCAAGGCCAGGCCTGAAGTTGCTGCCAAAGGTGACGAGCTCTTCCCTCCCAATCCAAACCCCTCCTCTGTCAGGCTCTACTCAAAGGTTACTGATCAGCAGGGAAGATCCTCCTCAAGCTATTGATAGGCAACTGTGGCCACAGTTCTGTTTAGAAGGATGAAAAATTTGGAAGGCAAAAATGCTGGTTGAGGCCTACGCCCTGCTGCGAGGGCCAGACAATTAGAATAATTCCATGAATGCATGCCTTAGGGTTGTAGCTCAAGGAATTCAGCAAGCTAACTGATTGCACTTGTACTGGGCACGTGTCAGGGGTCAGGCACTCATGCTAGCATGAAGAATCCCACAGTCCCACTCTCTGGACCAGGGCCAAGGGCTGAACCAAGGTGAACAAATACCAGGACTAAAATAAGCAAATTGGTAACTAATTTGCATTTAATTTGCATGTAGCTAGACAGCAAGGCCAATTCTCAGGCAATTTTCCAGCTAAACAATGTCACTGCTGTTATGAAGGTCATCGTGTCTTGATTTTTGCGTATGCGATTATTTCCTCTCCAGAAGCTCTCGTGGAGCCCTACCGCCCCGCTCCCCTGAAAAGCCAGCCTTCTCTCAAGGCCAGCAAGCAGGTAGTTGCTTGCTCCTCTCGCCTACCAGAGGTCTGCTCAGACTTAAAGGCTGCACCTCAAATAGAATATGTTCTAGGAGTTTGGGCTATTTTATTTCCTCCTCTAGTTTCCCCCTCACAGTTAAGCTGTGGAAGGGTAGAAGTAAAGGAAAATGGCATATTATGGCTAAATAGAAGATCACAGGCCCAAAATGGAGCCACTTAGGCCGACTCACCAAACCAGTGCTTAATATCTAACCCAACTGAAGCTTCAACCTTCCCCAGAAATGTGGTCTTGATAGGTCAGTCAGGAATTTTCTGAACAGCACCAATGACAACCTGTCACATGGACTTCTCCAACCCCCCAAAGAAATGTAAGGAAATCTACCTAATAAGACGCTTTTCTCTAAATGGAAGGTAACCTTGCCTGGAACAGTCCTTTCTTTTCTTTTGCTAATGAGTTCCTTGCCCCCTGTCATTCCTATAAAAACCTTCCATTTTGTACAACTCCTCGGAGCTTCTCTCTATTTGCTAGATGGGATGCTGCCTGATTCATGAATCAATTAATAAAGTCAATCAGATCTTCAGATTTATTCGGTTGAATTGCTGCTCTTTAACATTATCAATCTTAGCCTTGAGGCCTTCCTGGAACGATTTGGTTTTTAAAAGAGTTTTTGAAAAGGAAAGAGATACAACCTGGTGGTGAAACTAGGGTATTGGCCAGGCCCCCGAGTGACGGGCAGGATGAAGCAGCAGAAGTGTCCACTGAAGGAGGAATCCCTTTAAGCCAAAGGAAGCCTGGAGCGGAGAGACCCGGGGCCAGCTTGGCTGCAGGGACCAGATAGGCTGGTGAGTGGTATAGGGAGCATAAGGGAAATCTGAAACTGATTCAGTGGATACCAGGCCGTGGGCGTGGGCATGACATCGTGTAGACAGCCGGTGAGAACAACTATCTCATGAGTTCTGGTGCTGCCCTTATGAATAAAAGTAGAGATATGACAAGGGTGAAGGGGAGGAGAGAAAAATGAACATTTATTGCGTATCATAGTTGCTATTCTCTTGTCAAAAGCCCTGAGATATAAACATTATTATCCACATTTTAAAGACAGACAGAGTCTGAAAGAGGTGAAGTAACTTCTCCAGGGCCATATAACTAAGTGGTGCAGTTAGAATTCAGCCCAAGATGATGAACAGGAAACACAATGACCAAATGACTTGTTAAAGGAAAATAGTAAGTTAGCCCTCAAGTCGGGTCTCTATTTTTTTTTTTTTTTTTTTTGAGAGAGAGAGCGTGAGAGGAGGAAGGGCAGAGAAGGGCGGGGAGATGGAGAATCCCAAGGAGGCTCCACACTGCCAGTGCAGAGCCGGGACCCAGAGCTCAAACCCATGAAGTTGTGAGATCGTGACCTGAGTTGAAACCAAGAATCAGATGCTTAACCAACTGAGCCACCCAGGCGACCCTGAAGTCAGGTCTCTTAAAACAAGATTGGATCCCACTCCGTCACAACTCCACCTACTGTGGTCTCCAGAAATGAATGGGGTCCTAATGCAAACCCATAGATCCCGTCCCCCCGCTGTCATCAAACTGTACGCACCTTTCCTGCCTCCATATAAACACATAGGTGCTTCCCGGACTGACTTCCGATGTGCATTAGGATGCCAGTGAGGCTTCTTGGGCGAATGCTGAAGACAAGCTTAAATTCCGGCCCCAATAACACAGAGTTAGCTTCCAAAAGAAAGTAAAACAGTTAAAACATCGTAATTCAAGAAAAAGGATGGAGTTCTTCAGACTCAAAGACATAAACTGTTCCAAATTGCCCCTTACCCAGGATGATATGACCTCCTTCTTGGGAGAAATAAATGCCTTTCTCCACAGAGCCACTCAAGCAGGGGGACACAGCAACGCTTGCAGCAATGGTGTTTAGGGGTTTCAGATTCAACTGAAAGTTCCTCAGGCACCCCACAAAGCTGTTTGGGGGGAGGCTCTGCAACCAAGCAGAAGAGAAAGCAAACTTTATTAAGCCACAACTCCCAGAGACATATGAGCAGCCAAGGTTAAAGGCAGGGCAACTGTCTGCCAAAGGGGTTTGAGGGGGGCGGAATTCATCCATCCTGCTTCAGAGAGTCAGGTGGGCCTGACTGTTGCATTTGGCTCCCTGCTCACACTGCCTAGAAAACCCTGGATACCAGACGTCCGGTGGGTGGCCGAAGTTTGAGGCCAAAGTTTGAGGGCACCAAGTGGTATGTATGCAAGGGGCAAGGGCAGTGGAGGTCGCTAGCTAGTGCTGGTCAGTGACCTGACCCTGGTCCACATGACAGGGCTACAACAAGGGAAATCTCCGCCTTCCAGTATATAGATATCACTGTCTCTTTGCAGGTACAAACCACTTCTTAGAGTTTGATGAGCCTATGCGATTGCTTAATGCAGGGCAGCTGACTGAAAAAGAGGCCAAAACATTCCAAAAATAATAAAGTGCAAAAAAGCTTCCTAAATTGTTGGGCTCAGTGCACCACCAACAAATCATGAATGCTGTGGAGTTAAAATAAGACACAAGGCATAGCATCAGTGGGCATGCATGGAGCACCCAAAGGTGGCCTGGAACAAGGGCTCCTCACCTAGGGCCCCTGCGTGCACCTCCAGGGTTCTGTGATCTCTTAAATTATATAGCAGATGCTCTCTGCATGTGCATTTTCCTGGGAAGAAAGACTACCTTTCCTCTTTAAATTTTTTAAAATTTATTTTTGAGAGAGAGACAGAGCATGAGTGGGGGAAGAACGGAAAGAGAAGGAGACGCAGAATCCGAAGCGGGCTCCAGGCTCCAAGCTGTCAGCAGAGAGCCCAATGAGGGGCTCGAACCCACGAACTGCCAGATCGTGACCTGAGCCGAAGCCAGATGCTTAACTGACTGAGCCACCCAGGTGCCCCAAAAGACTGTAACTTTTAAAATTTTTTTCAAAAAAAAATTGAAGAATCACTGAATAAAATCCTTAGACTCCCTTCCAAAATAAATGCTTTTAGGACCCTGGAATCCTACACAACAGATGCACTATGTGATCATTTTAAGACATGGTGATATTAGGGATGCATATGGTGTCAGTGTCAACAATAAACTACCGACTGGACTCCCTATGAAATTCTTAGTTTCTTAAAATTTACCACCTTATGCAATGAAGAGCCTGTATCTGAAACCAAGCTCAGACTCTGCAGGGAAGGCCATCGCCTAACACTGAATCCCTAAGGGCGACTGCAGGTTGTGGTACTCAGAGGCAGACATTGACTGGATGTTGCCTGCCCTCTGAAACGATGTGGAGCAGAGTAACCCGTGGTTTGCATCCTCGGGTGGAGGGGATGTTGCAAAAAGAAACTTGGTTCCTAAGAATGATATAAGTGGGGTACTACAGATTGTCCCATAGATTAGGATGCTGACTATGACTTATCCAGCACAAAAGAATATCCATACTGTGCTCTTGAATAGCTACCCCATCCTGTGATTTCTCTGAGAGGGAAATAGTTACATACAGAGGTTACAGAAAAGCAAACATTTACATTGAGGATTCTCCTTAGCAATTAATGCTATATATTATGCATGTATTATACAATATATCACATATATATTATATATCATATAATATTCATTATATAATGCATATTATAGAATATTATATGTAGTATTAATATATGGCAATTATATATAACTTTATTACATATTATACATATACATAATACATACAGTACATATATGTATAATATATATTATACATGTATTGTATATGTATATAATATATAATATGCATGTATATATGTATAATATATAATAAAGCAAAACACTACTTTATGACATGCTGGAGGCTGCTTCAGATTCTGTCTCTCCCTCTCTCTCTGCCCCTCCCCTGCTCACACTCTGTCTCTTTCTCTCTCAAAAATAAATAAACATTAAAAGAAAATTTTAAAGTATTTTGAGATTCTTGAATATCTTATATAATTATAATGATTACCTATTAAAATGTTTTAATTAAGATATAATTGACATATAACATTATATTTTTTTCAGGTGTGCAGCATAGTGATTCTATATATAATTAGTGCTGTGAATACCATAATAAGTCCAATTAACATCCATCGCTACACATAATTACAAACTTTTTTTTTCTTATGGTAAGAACTTTTATGATTTACTTTCTCACCAACTTTCAAATATAGAATACAGTATTATTAACTATTAACTGTGGTCGCCATGCCTTATATCCCAAGACTTATTCATTTTATTTATTTTATAACTGGATGTTTGTACCTTCGTTTAAAAAATGTTTTTTCTAATGTTTATTTATTTTTTGGAGACAGAGAGAGAGGATGTGAGTGGGGAAGGGGCATTGAGAGGGGGAGACACAGAATCTGAAGCAGGCTCTAGGCTCTGAGCTGTCAACACAGAGCCTGACACAGGTCTCGAACCCAAGAGCCATGAGATCATGACCTGAGCCAAAGTAGGACGCTTAACCCACTGAGCCACCCAAGTGCCCCTGGAAGTTTGTACCTTCTGACCACTTTCATGATTATATTATAAGGTGAATTATTTTTATATACAGTTCTGAAGCACGACTGTTTTTGGCATGAAATGCTCACCATGCTGTGTGGTTACCATTTGTCACCATACAAAGTTATTACAGTATTATTGACCAGGTTCCCAATGCTGTACTTTTTATCCTGGTGAATTCTTTATTTTACAACTGGAAGTTTGTACCTCTTAATTCCTTTCTCCTATTTGGCCCATCTGCCACCCTCCCCCGCCCCCCACCACCCCACCGACTTCTGCCAACCATCAGTTTGTTCTCTATATTTATGAGTTTATTTCTTTTTTGCTTGTTTATTCATTTGTTTTGGTTTTTTTTTTAAGATTCTACATATGAGTGAAATCATATGATATTTGTCTTTCTCTGTCTGACTTATTTCACTTGGCAAAATAGCCTCTAGGTCCAGCCATGTTGTCACAAATGGCAAGATTTCATTCTTTTTTATGGCTGAGTCATATTTCATTGTATATATGTCCCACTTCTTCATCTATTTATTTATCAGTGGACGCTTGGGCTGCGTCCAATATCTTGGCTATTGTAAATAATGCTGCAATAAACATAGGGGTGCATAGATCTCTTCAAATTAGTGTCTTCGTTTTCTTTGGGTAAATACCCAGCAGTGGAATTATTAGATTGCACAGAATTTCTCTTCTTAATTTTCTGAGTAACCTCCACACTACTTTCTATGGTGGCTGTTCCAGTTTGCATTCCCCCCCCCTCCCCCACCACAACAGTGCGTGAGAGTTCCTTTTTCTCCATTTCCTCACCAGCTCTTGTTATTTCTTGTCTTTTTGATAACAGCCTTTCTGTCAAGGGTGAGGGGATATCTCATTGTGCTTTTGATTTGCATTTCCCTGATGATGAGCGATGCTGAGCATCTTTTGTGTGTTGGTGAAACATAAATATTTACCTTTGGTTTCCATGAGGGAGGTGATCCCAGGTAAACTGGTGCTCTGAGGCCGAAGGTGGAATTTCCAGGCAAACTTCCTTCCTGGGCCCTCAGACCATCCACAACCAAGTGCCCCTTTTCTCCATCTTGCCCAAACACCACCTTAAGAGTAAAGAAGATAAATTAATCATTTTTTATCTTTGACAATTGGTGATGTATTTTATTATTGGTCACAGCACATTTTTTAAACAATGTTTTTCTTTTTCTTCAAGGGGCTTTAAAAAATTAGAAAATTTTCTCCCTAATATTGTCATCATCATCACCATTTTGTGAGATTATGGTGGATATTGAATAGAGTAAGCTAGAAAAGTGAAATTTGAAAAAAAGGATTCCTTGAAAGTCAACTACTAAAAAAGATACAGTTGATCTAGAAACCTATGCAAAAGAGAAACAAATGAAGAGCCATAGGAGTATAAATGAAGACACACCCAGGCAACAAAGAGGAAGGAATAGTTTGTGCAGAGCTAAGAAGGGAAACATCTCCCTTCCACACGGCTCTTGGAGCAAGGGGCCAGTGGCTACTTCTTTACTAAAAGGGAGCACACATTTTAAACTCTTTGCTAAATGTCTGGGGTGGACCCTGCCATCTCATGGCTACGAGACTATTCATTAATGACTCCCCAACTTATACTCCCAGCTGTGACCTCTGGCCTCTCCACCTGTCTACTGACAGCTGGGCTTGAATGTCTGACAGGCAACTCACCCCAAGGATGTTCACAGCAGAACCCGTCCTCTTCCCCACCTCTAAAATGCTCCTTCCCCGGCCACAGCTCCTGCGTCCCAGTACCAGTCCCTCTGTTAACCCAACTGCTGGCCCCAAATCACAGGACTTGATACTGACTCCTCTTTCTCTCACGCTCCACGTGCAATCCACCAGCAAACCCTCTCGGTTTTCAGAGCACATCCTGGACAGTGCACTTCTATCCACGATCGTGGAGGCCTCTTGAAGCAAAGGCAGTAGCGTCCATCTGGCTGCCTTACTTCCATGCTTACCCCCACTTCATCTCTTCAAGCTAAAGGCAGCTTTGAAAATATACATCTGTTCATGCAATGGTCCTTTTTTTAGTTTAATACTCTTCAGAAGCGTCAGAGACACTCAGAATAAAATCTGAATCCTCACCTTGGTTTCAAAGCTGGTATGATCTGGGCCCTGCCTCATTCTTGAATCCCATCTCTTATCCTTTCTGTTCTGTTCACTCAACTGATCCCTATCTCAGGGTCTTTGGGCTTGCTGTTCCCTCTGCCTGGATCACCCTCTCTATAACTTCAAGGGACTGTCACCTCCCAAAGGAAGTTTTGCTTTACTACCCTATCTGAAATAGTCCCCGCACTCAGCCACTTCCTTACCTTGCTGTAATGCTTTCTCTGAGCACTTACCAATATCTGACATTGTATCGGGTATATTTGTTTGTCCCCACACTCAGCCACTTCCTTACCTTGCTCTAATGCTTTCTCCGAGCACTTACCAATATCTGACATTATATCGGGTATATTTGTTTGTGTGCTCTAGGATGGCAGCTCATTAAATATTTGTTGAAAGACTAAGTCAATATAACTTGTCAAGCTGCTTACGTTTTTTGAGTTCTAGTTCCCTCATCAGGAAAAAAAAAAAAAAGGTCCCTTTTGTCTTAAATTGAATTTTTCTTCAAATCTGGATGCCTTCAGGGAAGATCTGGAATGCTAGAGATCTCGGTCTTTAAGCTTGTGCTATCCAGAAGGCATTCCAGGCTCAGAGAGGGGCCTGGAGACCCAGACATGGTCTTGACAGACGGAAATTGTCCAGGAAGCAGGGGTGGGAAGGGGGTAGGGGACACAGCCCAGGGAGGCAGGGCGAGGACCCCGAAGAAGTGGTCAGTAAAGCCCATCTGGGCACTGAGGCATCCGTGCACAACATCCTTGCCCAGCACATGCAGCCATTTCCTGTGCGAAGACATGGGGGTGCCCAGTGCCTCCGGCCACACGGGCTCTCCCAGCGCTGTGCTTCTGTGGCTGGCAGAATGTGGACACTCCTTTCCAGGTACTCCATAGTGAATTCTGTAGCAGGGGGAGGGGCTCACACAGCCCCAGGTCTTACCGTGTGCCATTTCCCATCATTGCACTTCTCTTTGCTTTTGAGCCTCAGCTTTTTCCCTTCTGCCCCCAAAGCAAAGATGAGTCGTCCCTTTGAAAGATAAAGAGCCATATAGGAACTCTTAGTGCCTGTGTAAAACACGAGCCCTCTGGAGGAGGCTGTACGCATGTCCACAGCAAACAGTGACCTGTCAGGAAAATAAAGCAAAAGGCAAAGAAGGAGAATAGACGTGTTTAGTGTTCTTCTGAGTCCCTGAAGCCAGGAGAGGGGATGAGGCACAGACACCCAAACCCCCATGATTCAAATGCATGAACTAAGGCATGTACTGATTAAATGACCTATTTCTTTAGAAAGTTTTAAAAGCCATTGTAGCCCAGCTATTAAAAGTTTTATGTAGGGGCGCCTGGGTGGCGCAGTCGGTTAAGCGTCCGACTTCAGCCAGGTCACGATCTCGCGGTCTGTGAGTTCGAGCCCCGCATCAGGCTCTGGGCCGATGGCTCGGAGCCTGGAGCCTGTTTCCAATTCTGTGTCTCCCTCTCTCTCTGCCCCTCCCCCGTTCATGCTCTGTCTCTCTCTGTCCCAAAAATAAATAAAAAACGTTGGAAAAAAAAATTTAAAAAAAAAAGTTTTATGTATAATTTTCTCACTATATTGGGGAATAATGAGCAAACTCTAGGGCAAACCTAGACGGTGGTGTAAGCTCCAGCATATGGCAAGAACGAAGATGCCCTACTGTTTAAAAAAAATCCGCACTTAAACAAATCATGGTAATTTATATACATCATTTGCCATTTCAACCTTTATAAAGTGTCTAGTAGCATTAAGTACATTCACATGACTGTGCAACCAGTGTCCAGAACTCTTTTCGCCTTGCAAGACTGAAACTCTGTACCCGGCAAACAACACTTCTGCATTCCCTGTCCTCTGTACCACTGGTGACCGCCATTCTACTTCCTGTCTCTCTGAATTTGATTACTGAGGTCTCTCACATAAGTGGAATTACACAGTATTCGCCTTTCTGTGACTAACAGCTCGTTTCACTTAGCAGCCAGTAACTTTTTAACCCAGTGAATATCATTCTATTTTGTGTATGTGCAAGGAGTGGAACATTGTAAGGGGAAGTTGTGTGTGTGTGGGGGGGGGGGGAGTAATTTGAGTAACAAGGATTTGATTTAAGCATCAGGTAAGCATTTTCTTTCTGTTAGACATATTTAACATAGAGGCGGGCAAGTACAGACCCACCTTCTCCCATCCACCTTTATGTTTCTTGGACCTTAATATCCCAGCTCCAATGGAGCAGGAATTAAGCAAGCATCATGCAGTAAAAGCAAAGAGTGAAAGTGAATATTCCTTTGCATGATGGTTACATATCATATGCACATCTGGTTGAGCAAGATTAATTTTGCAGGAGAACTCACATTCACTCACTTACCCACCCACCCATCCACCCATTTATTCATTCATCCAACAATATTTAATGAGAGTGTAGTATGTATGAGGCCCTGCGGTGGGCACTGGGAATACAATGATGGATGTTTCATTCTTAGCTGTTTCTGACGCATAGGTGCACTGACAGGGGTACCTAAAAGCGCAGCGTGACAAGGTGGTAGAGGACGCAGGTTACCAGTAGGCTGTCATCATCCACTCCTTTTGGTTTATGTCTAAGCACAACCCAGACAGAGGGCAGGAACTAGGTCTCTCCTGCTTGAAGCTCTATCTCCAGTGCCTTGTACACAGCGGGCAGTCAACACATAGTTCAGCTGAACTGAACAGTTAACTGAATAGCTGAATGAAATGGTAAATGGAAAACTCAGAGGCAGAACCAGGAAGCGGAAGAAAAAAATGACACTGTTACTTCTCTTTGCTTTTTAATACTGTGAGGTTGAGCAAACACTGAGATGCTTTAATTTTTCAGATTAGCAAGTTTCCTTGAGGGTGATGTTCTTCAAAATGAAAAAGAAATCTATATTTGTTAAATTAAACCAACCAGATGGTGACACCGCTCAATATTTCTCTTGGTGTAGCTGCGTGCGGAGGTTTAGAGAATGAGGGTTAGCCAATTTAAGGAGGATATTCGAACTTGCTACAGAATTAAAGTACTTTACATATGTGGGTTTGGTTATCAGACTTGACATTTGCTTTTCGGAGTTATTTCTTAAAGCAGCTTTCTTTCATAAAAGGCTAACTGACTAACACCCAAAAAAGACGGTACTATATTCAAATCCCAGCATATGATACTGTAGCTATGACGCTTCATTGCTGGTGGATAGGAGAATAAGGCAGGGAGCAAAGTGGCATTTTTATGCATTCGTCACAAGGATAAAATAGTGGTGCAGCATTTTAAAGGAGAGGCCAAAAATTGCCAGGATATAAATTAGAATGAGAACGATGGAAGAGCCCATATTCTGGACTGGTAGCATCCTGGAAATATACTCCGATTGCTAGAATATTTGAGACTAATATAATTCAAAAGTTACATCTGCTAATGATTACTTTTTTCCACTTTCCCTTTAAAAATGTTTGTTTTCCCATTTATTACATATAATTTAGTGTTGCAAGGGAAGGTGCTGGGGTCAAATCCTCAGAAGAAGCCAGAGGACTCACCACACTGAACGTGATGAGAGAGAAGATGTGAGACAGAAGGGGGCTTTGCAGGGAGAGGGGAGGGCAGGGCTGGTAGAGAAGCCTCCAAACCCAGGCAGGTGGGAGGGGAGGCAGGGAGCATCTGCACAGAGATCATGGTCATTAAGCTCAGCTTGGCCAAGGGCACAGTCAGCGGGAGTGGGGGCTTCCTCCCGACAGGTAGCCCCGGGAAGGGCTAATAACTGAGTGGGACCCCACTTCTTAGTCTCCACTAGCACAGTTCTTGCAAATCAGGGATCCCAGCTGGAGATGGGGAGCTGCTGGCATAGGGTTCTCCTTCCAAACTCCACCCTTCCCTTTTCCGGCCTTCACATCTGCCTGCGAATCGTACACTTTGCTTATTGAGTATGTGAGGGCCAGCCCCTTGCAAGCTACTACGTCTCCTCCCTGCAAGGAAAGCATTATCAACATTTAGCTGATGAGAAAATGGAGATTCAAAGAGATGAAGCAACTTGCAAAAACATGCGAGACAAGCATAATGATGCCAAGTTTACGGAGAGAAAGCTGAGGCTTAAAGAAGCTGAACTCTAGCCTATGGTGTCCGCGGATTTGCTGCTCCAATCTCCAGAGTGAACGTGCTGTGGGGGTGCGGTGGCTGGCAGTCCCCCTCTGCCGTGCCCTCAGGTCTGCAGTGGTATATGGATGACTCCCAGCCAAGAACTGAGCTCAGCAGCAAAACTAGAGCCAGGCCATTTATGCTCAACTCTTCTAAGGGGTGACCTGTACTTCGCTGCTGCCCCATGGTTAACGGCGCCATTCCCGTCTCAGCCGAAGGCTCTCCCTGCCAGCCCCCCTCCCTCCACCTTTATCTCCCACAGGAACAATACATCTCTTGCACGTCTAATCCCATCTTGAACGTGCATCCCAGAGGACCGAACTGGCAAATGGCCCGAGGTCACACAGCCAGCAAGTGGCTGAGTGGGGACTGAACCTCAGTTCAAAAAGCCAGGCCTTTTTGACCCTTGGGAAATTCTGCTTCTGGACATAAACCATCACAGAATTGTGGCACCTTGTTATTTATGTCTCTGAATCATATGAAAATGGCAAACCTTGTTTTCCTACTTTTATCCAACATAATTAATATGTCTTCACTTCCTCCTCCCCAAAAGTGATGCGACTTGTTAGCACAAGAAGTCCAAAAGTGGTCTCTAAATATGATCTATCTGGCACTGAGTCTACTTAAAAGGATTATTTTTCTCTGACTATAGAATGCAGACAAGAAAGGTGATTTATAACAGAAATAAATAGCAGCTTCGAAAAGAAGTGTCAGTCTTATTTTTAGAACACCGTCAATCCTCCACCAGGGCTGGCCGGGGGTTGGGAGGGTTGTTTTGGCCGCCGAGCAGCCCCCACCGTGTGTGTGTTCTGGCTGCGGGGAGGGCGCACGCTCGGGCAGTCACGCTCCCTGTCCCGTGGGGGCCAGCACCTTCTTTCACAGAAGTGGTGGTGCCGCTTCATTAGGGACAGGTGCATGGTGTCCCGCTGGCTAGCCTGCTCCGGGGCACAACTGTCAAGTCAGGTTCTGAGTTGGTGTGGGGGCAGGAAAATTAACAAATACCTGGGTTCCAGCAACTCCTGGGGAATCGTGAAGAGCAAGTGGCTGGTGGGACGGTCCCCAAACCTGAGGGCTCCGTGACTGGCCTGGGCCCGGGGAGGTGGCCGGCAAGACTGGGCCTCTCGCCACACCTCCATGCTCCTTGGGGAGGCCGCTGGTGTGTCCCGCAATGGCTGCCAGGGAGAGAAGCAAAAACTGAGGACAGCTAATCATCAGGGGGAAGAGTAAAGAATACTTATCTTGCTAAGTGCCTCTCGCAGTTTTTACTGTGATCCTAGGAGATTAATTCAATAGAGATGAATTCATCCTCGGGGAGGATGCATGTTCTTCCCATCCAATACAAGTCTGGTCTCTTTCCTGACAGCTGCTGCACCTCGGACCCGAGGGTATCCAGAGTCCCTCCCCTCCAGGGAGCTGTGGAATAATCGTCATGTCCCTTGAGAGAGCCAGCATTTGGCAGCAGCATGCCATGCCATGCCAGCCAGTAGGACACGGAGCCACCAGCCTACCACCTCTCCTTGGAGCCAGGAGTTTGGGTTTGTGCAGCAGGACAGTGAAAGAAACAGAGAGCAAGAACCAGAAGGTGTGGGTGGGGAGGGAGGCATGGCCTGTCTCCACGTTAGTCAGAATTGACCTACGCACAGAAATGTGTCCTGGGCTAGATGACACGTTGAGCTTTTGAACAGAACTGAGTTTTAATGCCAAAAAATAACTAATAAATATCAAGTAGGGATGGAAAAATTGTTAGAAACTGAGACTCTCCAGCTGTTCTCCCCGTTTTCTCTGCTCTGTGGAGCCCAGATTGCAATCATGTGTCCACAGTCCCCACAAGACCCAGTGCTCCACTGGGTTCTCTATTTGTCAAAGTGAAGGGCGGGGATTTGCTGTGCCAGGGACAGGTTGAGGAATGAACATGTGACCTCCCTCTTGGACAATGAACCTTGAGGGGAAACAGGGGATGGGGCCTCTGAGAAATACGTCTTTGCTAACAAAGACGAGCTGATCCATGGGTCTGGTGCTGAGCATTATCCCGTGAGGATACGAAGCCCTGAACTACGCAGGATGGAGCTGAGATGGGCCAGGCCTCAAACACTACCTGTCCCTGAACTGTCCATTACGTGACCCTATAGATCTTCTTATCGTAAACCATTTTACTTTGGAGCTAACAGCTAAAGGCTTCCAAACAAATTTAAATTCCTCCAAGATCAGGTTACCCTCCTGGACCTGATTCCTGGACAGGGTGTTTGGAATAGAAACTCGATACCACTTATTTAAAACGTTTTGTGTTTACACATTGGTGAGTGGAGATGGGCAATCATACCCACCAGAGAGTTAAATGAATTGCTTAAAACCGCTTCACATCCAGCCCACCCTGGATCCTAATGGAGCTTCCTTACTGGGGCCTCGCTCCCTCCCTGAGTCTTCTTTGTGTGGCAATAGCAGTAACATCGAGATGAACAGTTTTCATAAATACCTTTTGTCACCAACTCTTCCTTCTCATAATGGCACCAACCTCCTTCAAGGCACCCAGGCCCTACATGTTGGCCATCATGGACACCCACCTCCCTTGCCTATTCCCTGAGTTCAGTTTCCATGTCCTACTTCATTTCTGTGACACAACTGCCACTCCCAGTCCCTCTGCCCTGAAAGCCAGACTCCTGACTCTCTTGCCTGGACTTTGTCAGTAGTTTGCCAGTTTGACTCCTTGTCTATAGAACTTTCCCTCATCAAACCATCCCACAGGCTGCTGCCTGTTACTCTTTAAACATGGTTTAAAGCAATCCTTTCAAAGGCTTCATGTTGACTACAGAAAAATGTCAAAATTACATTAAGTCATCCTATCCCTGATGGGGCTCAAATGTGGAATTCTGAGCTTACCTCTGTCACTCCCCTTCCTCCACCCAATTTCCCCTGTTCACCAAGCTTTCCAACCCTGTAGAGGCCACAGGATGTGGTCTGAAGAGAACATTCTTTAAGGTCTACAGCTCTAAGTTTGAATTCTGAGTCTACCGTGTACTGACTGGGTGCTCTTGGGCAAGTTGCCTTTTTTTTTTTTTTTTTAAAAACCTCTCTGAGACTCCGTTTCCTGACCTGTAGAGCTGGCATTTTATTCTGCTCTCAGAGGGGTGTGGTGAGAACCGAAAGAGATAGTACGCAGACTGGTGATGATCAGAGAGATGTACGGGAAGTGTCACACACCCGAGTTACACCCACATCCTGCCTCCTGGCTTCGGGCTTCTGCTCGTGCAAAGCAACATCTACTTGTCTAAATCCAACCCATGCTCCAGACCCAGTTCGTGTGTCACCTCCTCCAGAAGAACCCCCCTGATTTGTGGGGCAGGGAAATTCCTGCCTGCTGCACGTTTTTTGTTTTCACTGAGGTTATTAGTGTGTATAATAATAACAGCCGATATTTATCACATGCTTACCATGTGCCAGGCACTTTTCTACATGTTGGATGTTTAGCACCTCTTTTAACCCTCACAACAACACTAGGAGATCTTACTTTATATATCTGCATTTGTGTTTCAGGAAATAGACCCGCTGAGAGGTTAACTAATCATTCATGGCCACATACCTAATATGTGGTAAAGCCCGGTGTAAACCCAGTAAGTCTGACCCCCAAGTCTAGTACTTAACCACAAAGCTTTGTTGCTTTCTTTCTATTATTGAGCTTTTGGAGGCAAAATTAATGTCTTATTCCGTCAAATCTGGGGGCTTGCACAGAACAGGGGCACAATTAAATACAGCGTATTCACTGGCGGCTCCCGCATCGGTGGACCCAGCCTCTGCCCCCCATCCACTGAGGCCCACTCAGAGACAGTCCCTGATGGCTTTCTCTCTGTAGATGTCCTCCAGGCACCTGTCACTCAATATACAATATACTCCACCCAGTCTCTTTTCCTCCAAATACTTGTCCTTCTTCTATGTCCATGAAATGGCATCTCCACCCATCCAATAACCCGGACTAGATGTCTCAGAATTACATTAACTCCTGCCTCTCCCTTGCCGTCCACATTCAATTATCATCTGGGTCCTGTATATTCTATCTTCTAAATAGCTTTGAACCCCTTTCCTTCTCTCCATCTCTACCATCACTGTGTTAATTTAGCCTCTCAGTAACTCTCAGCCTTACAATGAAAAAAAAATGAATATATGATTTCATTCCTGATGGAGCAGTCCTAAAGATGTTGTTTTCATATCAGCAAAATGACTACCCTCTATAAAATATATTTCTTCGTAGTAGCATAAAACATTTCTTATTATGGACTATTATTCAACTTCTCCAAATCACCGTGCAGCAAGGGAAATATTGGCAGACAAGTAGCATGGGGGTTGACGTTGAGAGAAAAGTGTGCTGAACAGAAGCACATTGCTCTTAGGAGGGTGCAGGCTGTGGGATCAAGCTATCTGGTTTTGAATTCCTACTGCACCTTCTATCTGTGGGAGCTTGGGAAAATTGCTTATCTTTCTAAACTGCAGCATCTTTTTCTGTAAGATGTGGCTAGTAATATACTTGGTTTGTACTATTACTGTAGTATGGTCATATAGAAGTACAGTAATAATACATCCCTCACAAGGTTACTTGCAGATGTAGTAAGAAAAGCCACTTAAAGAGCTTAGCGCAATGCCCGGCGCATAGGAGGTGCTCACTAATACCCATTAATCATATTAACTGTAACCTCAGACACGGGGAGGTCATAGTGTTGACCTCGGCCACAGCAAGGAATTCTTTAAGTCCTAATGCTGTGTCCAATTCATTACAATGCTTCTGCCCCTCCAAACGAGATTTTACTTCCTTTCAGCCTTTAGTGCTGCACAGTAGAATCACCTGGAAGCTTTACAAACTCCTGCCACTTGGACCTATTTCAAGAGCATCTGATGTAATTAGGTGGGATGCAACCCAAGCACTGGGATTTTAAAAGCTCCCCAGATGTTTCCAGTGTGCAGTCAAGGTCAAACCACACTGGTATTGGCAAGGCCTGGGTGCATGTGTTTATGTTGTCTTAAGAGCCAGGGTGGAGGGTTGTCTATGGGGAGGGGAAGGGGCATGACCCTTGTATTCTAGAGAAAATCACTATACCTGTTGGGTACACAACAGGAATATCAAAAGAGCGAGACATTGTGTATAGGAATTGAGAAACCGGAGATTCAATTTGTTCTGTCTACAAAAAATTGCCAAATTTTCATCAAGATACAAAACTAAAAGCTAAAACGGAAACCTTTTCCACATTTTGGCATAATCCAATTGTTGATGACCTATCAATCCCACTTCCTGGAGGCACTGACCACCAAGGGATCAGGTGATCTGCACCCCTAACACCACCCCAGCCCTTTCCCCAACATCTCATGTGGGGTAGGAATCGCTCACGAGAATCCTCTGGGGAGAAGCAAAAGCCAGTGTAGGGTACACTTACCTGGTTGATACTGAAAGTGTGGGCTTTGTCAAACCTCGTAGAACCTCTAAGCAACATGAGGAAAGGTGGTTTATTTAAACTGCAGCCTCCCAGGGACACACCTCTCTTGGTAGATTTACTGGCCAAGTCCAGGACTGCAGGTCTCTCTGAGAGCCTGGATTGAGGGCAGAAAAGAAAACCACTGCCAAACTCTGACATCTCAAGGAAGATGCACTGGCACGAGAACTTGCTTTAAGAATACACGTTCTTACTGTCATGGTTTCTAGGTAAACTTTCCTCTCCTACCTGTACATTGTGTCTAGAGGAGGCACTGGGCTCAGAAAAGGAGGATGTGCTGTTACCCATGTCTGCATTCCCTAAAATACCCAGCACGGTGTCTTGCCAGCAGAAAGGCCTGAGAAACTGTATTCACTTAAATGGTTAGGGCTGGGGCAAAGCCAGTATACTACAGCTCTTTCTTTGGAACAGGTGTCATCTAGAAATATGAACATGAAATATGCAGAGAGGAGAAAGGTGGGTGTCGATGATCTAGAGTGATGGTGGACATCAGGAACCTTAGAAGTGAGTTTGTAGAAGGCTTTTTATCTTGTGCACTTGTGTAGGGGAGTCTCACAGATAAATCTGCTTTATCTTGTGATTGGTGTCTGAGCCTTGATGGAAAATAGGAGCCCCCGAGCTTCCAACAGGTTGCCTGAGTTTCCTTACCAGTCCTGGGATCCCCTTCTGCCCTGGGCAGGGCTTTGCCTTTTATCTAAAAGTGATCATCTGTGCTGATGGCACAGAACCTGCTTGGGATTCTCTCTCTCCCTCTCTCTATCTGTCCCTCCCCGGGTTGTGTGCTGTCTGTCTCTCTCTCTCTCTCTCTCTCTCTCTCTCTCTCTCTCTCTCTCTCTCAAAATAAGTAAATAAACTTATGGGGTGCCTGGGTGGCTCAGTCGATTGAGTGACTGACGTCAGCTCAGGTCACGATCTCACGGTTTGTGAGTTCGAGCCCTGCGTCAGCATCCGCGCTGACAGCTCAGAGCCTGGAGCCCATTTCAGATTCTGTGTCTTCCTCTCTCTCTCTGCCCCTCCCCTGCTCACTCTCTGTCTCTCTTTCCTTCGAAAATAAACAAACATTAAAAAAAATTAAAATAAATAAAAAAATAAAATAAAAATAAGGTGATTATTTTGAATCAAAAGAAAAGAACATCTAAACATTTGCACGCTAGCACCAGGCTCCTCTCTCTCTAGAGAGACACATTTGAGTTTGACAGTATGGTGGTCTGGTTTCCCAGAAGTACACTGGCCCATGCAAGCTATCAGCCCCCAAAATGGGACAGATTCTGATTAAATCAAACGTGCAGTCTTGATTCAAATGAAGTGAAATTTCAGTTTGGAAAATGCTCAGGGCCATCATCCAAAAATTAATTTTGATTAGACCTTTTCCAAGGTTATGTGCCAAAGCTGCTCCCACAAAGGGAGGCAGGGAAGTTTTTGTGGGAGGTGGTTTGTATTTAACGTGTGTATGTTGTCTAAGAAGGCATGGGCAAGTTTGTGGAATGAGGGCCTGGTGCAGCACGTGGTGACACATCCAGCTGTGCTACCAGAGCAAGGAGATGCCCTCCCTGTAGGCAGGCGGCTCTCACAGCCACAGCCACACACACAGGAAAGGACGCACCTCTGGATAAAAACATTGCTGATACAACCCTCAAAGTGACTTCCGCCCAGACGCAGGGTTTGCTGGGAATTTGACAAGTGTCTTAGCCTGTGGTTATTCTTCAGAGGCTGGTCATCAATGAGAAGCCGGAGTCTGGAAAAGGAGGAAGACAAAACAAGAGTGAGAACTGCAGGGAAGAAACGTTTCTCATCATGTGGTCAACTTACTGTCTTCGATTCAGACTCAGTATCTTTAACCTAAAGTAACTTGTTAGACCAGATTTATTTTTAAAGAGCACTTACATTTTTTTCCGTGTATTTCTCTGGCACAGATTTTTGTTAAAGTATTCTATACGTATAGGAAGTTCACATATCCTGTGTACAGCTCAGTGAATTTTTTGCAACGTGAATATACCAATGATACCAGCGCCCAGATAAAGAAGCAGAACAGACCAGCACCCAGGAACCCTGCCTTGTGCTTGCTTCTCTCCCTCCAAGGGTATGACCACTATCCTGAATACTAAGAAAAGAAATTAATTTTGCCTGTTTTTGAAGTTTATAGAAATGAAATCATAGGAGATGATTCTTTTACGTGCAGCCTCTTTCACTCAGCAGTACACTGGGAAGTTCACTCATGTCACCCCACACAGTGGTAGATCTTTTTGCTTGTTACCCGTTTCACTCCTGCATTTTGAATATACCACAATTTGTACATCCATCCCATGGTTGATTGATTGATTTTTTTTTTTTTTTTTATGAGGAAATTGATCCAGAACCAGGAAGAAGGCAAATCTTACTAGGAAAACAGTGTCAGCATCAAGGACACATACTTCACAAAAAAGATACTAGAAAATTCCATTAAACGAAATAAAAGTCTCAAGAGCTCTGGCAGAAGGGCCATTCCACTCACCCAGAGTCATCATTTATTACAGATACGTAGTGCAGCAAACCATCCGTGTATGTCTGGGGGGATTTAAAAATGGGGCTACTTCCATCCCTGGTGTTCAGTTCAATGTGACCATCTTCCAGGGTGACCTGCAGGTTATTTGCCTGAAATCATCACAGCATATGCCCGTCAATGTCATTAATTTCTATTTCAAGATTACAGGTGTATCAATACGGAATTTCTGATCAAAACCATGCATAAAACAGTCAGGTGGGTTTGACCCAAATGTTTTGACTTTGCTATTTTGAGCTAAAGATTATTTTTGATTATTTTGACTCCGTGTTTATGAATATAAAAGTCTTATCCAAATTGTTTAAACACTGATGAATCTGTCAAAAGCATTTTATGGAACTACATTCATAAACCAATTTAACTTCTCCAACAATTACACAAAATAGTTAAGCCATCTCTAAATTTTTCTATTTCTATTTTCAATGTGCTTATGTTATTTTCATCAGGATCAACTCTTTCCTCAATCAATTGTGTGGTGAAGGTTTCATTCATCAACTGTTTTTCCATATATGATCGTAACAATGATATCTTTTCTTTAGTCATTAGGAATTTTTTATTTTCTGGTCATAATTTCAAGGAGGTTCAATTTTCTGACATCAAACTCTGCAGATCTAAATTTTGGCAAGATGATTAGATTCTTTCTGTGGATTTTTAATTAAAAAATATGTGTAGAGTCGGTAGTTGTCATTTGAATTTTCCTGTTGGTTTTTTTTCTACCATATACAGGCTTTTTGTTTTTTGTTTTTTGGGTTTTTTTTGCAATTTTCAATAATGAGCTTTTAGGCTAAAACAATTTTTCCAGCATGTGGTTGTAGCCATTGTCAGCTTTATATTTTGATTTTTTCAGTTGGTACTATTCATTATCAATTGGATAAAAGAATGCCAGTTTATATGTATTTCTTAGCTAACCCATTATGAAGTTGAGGGCAATGTTCCTAGGATATTTCTAGGATTTCTAGGTCTAGGATTGATCTCCTCTTTTGCTAAGTCAACTCTTACGCTGGCTTTCGAGCGTTTTGTATACCGTATACTCAGTATCTCTATCCTCAGCAAAGGAAACAAATGTTGGGTGTCAAAAGAACTAGGTCATATCATCCTACTTTGATAGAAAGGGCATTCTTGCAGTCAAAAATGCTGGTACGTGCTTCTTCAGGGGGTAGTTAAAAAAAAAGATCTCTAAAGGCTGATTGAGCAACTATATCACGAGAAAAGAGACCTTCTAATATGATAAAGCCACAGAATCAGAGAGTCGGCTACCATTCTGTCTTTCAACAAATGTCGGATGCCTGTTGTGTTGTGTCGACAATCCTGAAGAAACAAATCCAAGAATGTCAGTATTCTACTTCCACCTCTATTTTAAACCGCCTCCTCATTCTACGAGGGGATTTCTGCCTATTAGTTGACTTCTACCCCTGTATAACAACACGGGTGAAACCTTATAAATCTACAGAGGGTACCTGCTTGCTGAAGAGAATTCTGTCCTGCTGTTGTACATGAACAAAGAGCAAAGGACCTTATTCCCCAGATGTAAATTTTGTACAACTAGCTGATGATGCAAAAAAGGAATCTGAAGAACTATCTTTTGTAGAATCAAAAAAGAACAGTGGGGATATATTCTGATTTTTTCTTAGATCTAAAACTTTAAGCTACATCATTGCATGTAACAGTATATAATTCACATTAACTCCTAAAATAAACCCAAGAGAAATGAAAATGGGTCCGTGAATACATATAAATTCAATTCTGTAAACCATAATGTACTTCCTAAGCCTTTTTTCTTTTAGGACTTGTCCCAGGAAGAACAATAACCTCCGTGGTTGAAATATACAATGTCCTTCACCCTGTGATGATGGATAAAATGCCTAGTTAATTTACCTTCAAAATCTCTCTACTGTTTTTGACATCAAACTTTGAGTCGGGTTTAAATCTTATTCAGTATTCATGCAATATTTCATACCTCTGTCTGGTGACTTAATAATAGGCCACTGGGTTGAAAGGTCTGAAATCCAAAGGAGGCCTGGAAGTGGTTGGGAAAAGCCAAATCCAAATTGGTGAAACTCAATTGTCCATCCCTGGAGAATGAGGCAGATCGCACGAGCTGAAAGGCAAACACAGAATACATTATTGGCATTGGAATCATTTCATGGCTGAAATCCAGTATCTTATTCTATGTCACTTCACCTGAGCTGATTAATGTGGTTTATGTTGCCTCGGGAAAAAAACAGTTTGCTTTTCTGCATGATAATCTACCAAGCATCTGCGTTTTTGTGTGTATAGTGGGTATTCCTTTTTTCCTACAAATTTAGCTTGCAAACCTGAAGGCGTTCTGTATCTTGCAAATATGTAGGGAGTATAAATGAACCATTTCATCATAATACTGTGTGCTACTGGGAGACTCAAAAGTTGATGTGTAAATGAATACCAAAGATGGGTTGGTTGGGGAGCAGTACTTTTCTACAAGGTTTTCAGTACTCACCTTCCAGTCTTCTGAGCACTTCTTTGTTACTCCTACAGTGTCATTCAACCTAACAACACCAGTAGTTTTCTTCAGATTTTTCATGCAGCCTCGGAAAGCAGGTGTAGAAATGTTAAACCTGATTTGGGGTACAAAAAAGGAAGAGGTGTACCAGACCAGGCTTGTCTGAGAATTAGAGCTGAAACTCTCTACTTTGTCTGCTACTTTTTACCCATAAACAGGTATTTATTTTACGGGTGTCTGTTCTCATGGGATTTCTGTAACACTACTTATTTTGTGAAGCTGAGAAAATCTACTTCCTTTCAGTGTGATTCTGCATTCTCAGCTTTAAAAATAAACATGATAGTGTTGACAGAAGAATGGCCAGTGCCCTCAAAAAGTATAGAGACAGAAAATGTACAAGATCTAGAATTGCCCACTCCCCTTCCAGAGTAATGGTGGTACATGGTGAATAGGAAGTATATTAACAAATTAATATACTATCAATATTATATAAATATATATTAATAAAGAAGTCACTTATTAGACCCGAGAATGCTCTAGAAAACTCTTAGCTCTTTTTTTTTTCTATCCACTTTTAAGTTAGTCACCGTTAACTCAGTAGAAACAAACTGTTACATTTGTGTTCTAGTCAATGATGAAAAATGTGGCTTGGTATTGAATTGATGCCAGGCCAGAACAATGGAAAGCACTGTGAGGATTAAACAAGTTCATGGGGACTGACTGGGTGGCTCAGTCAGTTAAGCGTCCAACTTGGGCTCAGGTCATGATCTCACAGTTCATGGGTTCAAGCCCTGTGTTGGGCTCTGGGCTGACAGCTCAGAGCCTGGAACCTGCTTCGGATTCTGTGTCTCCCTCTCTCTCTGCCTCTCCCCGGCTTGTGCTCTGTCTCTCAAAAGTAAATAAATAAACAAACGACAACAACAACAACAAAAAGTGAATGCACTGGAATTGCTGGGCACTGGGTGTGGCATGCAGTTGTGAGAGTGCGGGAGGCGTATTCTGCTGCACTAGAACTGAGGGCTCTGCACCCAGACTGCCTGGGTTCAAGGCCTGTCCCTGTGGTTTGAGCAGATGATCTAACTATTCTGTGCCTCTGTATCCTCATTTCTACGATGGGAACATGTTCATCTGTTCCATCGGGTTGTCATGAATTTAAGCGGGTTAATATGTGTAACATACTCAAATGATGCCCAGTATAGAGCAAGGACTCCACGTGAGATGCCAGGGTGAGTAACTCTCCCCATATTGAGTACAGTCATCATAATGAGAGGAATTTCTTGCTGCAGCAACTCTGCCTATGTGGCTAACTTGGCATTCCCCACTCCTTTTTCTTTCTTTTCTTTCTTTCTTTTTTTTTTTTTTTTTTTTTTTTTTTTTTTTTTTTTTGCATTTCCCCTTGGATTTGACTTTTGGATCTGTCTGGAGCTGACTTCACATACACCATTAACACACACGAACTGACTGGAGTCCAGGCAAATAGTTGTCATTTCTTAAACAAATGATGTAACTAAGAAAACCCCAAGGTTCATTTCCTTATAAATCCCTAAGTCAGCTCACCTTTCTAAGTGGAAAGGTATCTGTATTCATTTTTATTCAAGTCATTATAAATAATTGAGCTACATGTAATATGCATACAATTAAATTTCATTAGAACGAAAAGGAAGAAATGAATCCTCGCTGGCATTGCAGCTTGAGCTTAATTATTTTATAAAGATGGCTTTTTGCCTTGGAAAACAAAGAAAGTTTGCATTCATTCCTGGAGCTTGTCTATTTACACATATTTTAAAATCCATTCTCTGTGGGGTTTCCACACAGTTTAGACCCATCACCATCCCCTGAGGTCCTTCTTTCCATCAAGTGTAAGTTGAAGGAAGAAGGTAGCAGAAAAGCAAAGCGGAGAAGAAGGCAGCCGGGGGACAGGCAGCACCTATTTTGTGTCAGGCATTAGTATTCCAGCCCCGCCAGAACCTTTCGAGGGAGCTGTTTTCTTCTCTAACATTTACTGAGCTCTCACCACCTGCCTGGCTGACTCTTTGACCCGCTTTGAATCCTCACCCCGCCCTAAGAGACAGGTAGATCCTCTGACTGTGTTCCAGATGTAGCATGGGGAGGCATGTGGAGGTCAAGCAACTTGATTGAGGTCATGCGGCAGGAAAGTGGCCACCTCAGTGCTGGGACCTGAGCGGTGTGGCACACACACTGGTCCTTGCTCTTTACGTTTACACTGTTTGTGTACTTCTAGCACTTGGAAGAATGGAGACTCTTTCTACAGAACAGTTATCTGCAGCGGAGATGTTAAGATGGAAGATTTATTTCCACTCTTCTTCGAGGCGTTCTTGGCACTCTGGCTCATCTGAAGGCCTAGAATTCCACGCTGAGTCCAGGATGCAAAGGCTGAACACACTTGCGAGAGGAATGTGACTGTGTAGGGGTGCAGGCTGCTGTATGAATGGGTTAGCGCACGGGGGTATGTATGCACACTGTGGGGCAATCCACTCACAAAGACCAACCTGGTCCAAACCTGTGGTCGACAGATTTCAGAGCAGTAAGAGCCAAATGTAATCCTAAACGTAGTGCTGGGTACTGAGTAAATGTCCAATAGATCCTTGATTTTTACTTTAAGAATTATTATTTTCGGGGCACCTGGGTTAAGCGGCCGACTTCAGCTCGGGTCACGATCTCATGGTTCTTGAGTTCGAGCCCCACATCGGGCTCTGTGCTGACAGCTCAGAGCCTGGAGCCGGCCTTGGATTCTGTGTCTCCCTCTCTCTCCGCCCCTCTTCTGCTCATGCTCTCTCTCAAAAATAAATAAACACTAAAAAAAAAGAATTACTATTTTCATTTTAATGGTTTATTATTACACCGACACAATGGTGTAGGTCTTTCCCCAGGAAAGACTTCCTGTTGCTTGAGAGCCTCTGGAATCACCTGGGTGATTTTCTCTTCTCATGGGAAGCAGATGGGATTAACAGATTATGATTTCTGATTGTAATCCTAAACAAGTCATTCCCAGATCGGGGCTCCCACCCCCATGGGGATACATTATAGTGAGAGAGGACAGAACAGGGCACTCACAAAACCTCTTGGTCAGGGCTGCTTCATTTAGAGATTCAACTGGCTTCCTTCATTCCAAACTAGGTTTAAGTGCTGCTGTCTGTAAGGGCCTTCCCCTTATGTGGGAATCAGAACACCTCCCTCCTTTAGACAGATTGTTTGCCTGCCCCGCAGAGCTTGGGTGTGGGTACTTAGTAGGATTCCTGTCTGCCCACCCGCCCCCCAGTGGCCCCCATCACAGGGAGATTCAAGACTCTCTGGACCATCAAAGATGTCACCAGAGGGATAAAGCAGGGCTAGAAATGGCCAATATTGCTTAGCATTTTATTTGCAAGGGAGTAAAAGGCCAGTGAACTCTTTTGACTGTCTTCTATCTCTTACATTTTCCATGTTCTTTTGATCTTTTTTTTTTTTTTTTTTTTTTTGAGAGAGAGAGAGAGCATGAGAGAGTGAGTGAGGGAGGGGCAGAGGGAGAGGGAGAGAGTGAATCTTAAGCAGGCTGACTCAAGGCTCGATCCCACAACTCTGGGATCATGACCTAAGCCGAAATCAAGAGTCGGATGCTTAACTGACTGAGCCACCCAGGTGCCCCAGATGTTCTTACGATTTTAGCAAAAACTCAAAGTATAAACTCACCCAGAAAAAGAAGTAGTCCCTTGTTTGGAAAACTCTAGGACTTACTAGATTACTAGATTACTAGATTTATTACTAGATTACTAGAAAAATTACTAGAAAAATTCTGTATGTACATCTATCTGTATATGCATAACTATATCTATGTATGTATGTTTGTTTGTTTGTTTGAGAAAGAGTGAGAGTGTGAGAAGGAGAGGGGCAGAGAGAGAGGAAGAATCTGAAGCGGGCTCTCCTGTCAGAGCAGAGAGCCCGACACGGGGTTTGAACCCACAAACCGCGAGATCAAGACCTGAGCAGAAATCAAGAGTCAGACACTTAACCAACTGAGCCACCCAGGTGCCTTTCCACATATGTATTTCATAAGTGGATAGGGATGATAAGGCAAAGAAAGGCTGAGTGCTGATTTTTTTTTTTTTTAATTTTTTTTTTCAACGTTTTTTATTTATTTTTGGGACAGAGAGAGACAGAGCATGAACGGGGGAGGGGCAGAGAGAGAGGGAGACACAGAACCGGAAACAGGCTCCAGGCTCCGAGCCATCAGCCCAGAGCCCGACGCGGGGCTCGAACTCACGGACCGCGAGATCGTGACCTGGCTGAAGTCGGACGCTTAACCGACTGCGCCACCCAGGCGCCCCCTGAGTGCTGATTTAACTCAAGGTCTACTGGCTGAGCCAAGACTAGAATGACTTCTTTTTGATTATCACCCACTACCCTTTCCTCGTAAATCCTGACTCACTGGCACCCACATCGCTACCCGTGGGTCTTCTGCTAACGCCGCACAAATGCAAACCACTGACCAGTAGCTTCCTCGCTGCCTCCGAGAATTCCTCAGTGCTCCGGGTGAGCTCACCTGCCCTACAAGCTTGACCAACACCTGTACCTGAGCTGCATTCACCCTTTCTCCAGCCCAGACTTCTCTGTAGAGGTCCAGGCCTTTGTCCAACTGCTTTCTGGCATCTCCACCTGCTCTCAGGTTCCGGGAACTCAGCCTGGCTCAGACCGAACCCATCCCCTGCCTCCTTGCCAGTGCCATCCATCTGCCCAAGCACTGGAGCAAAACCCAGGTGTCACCCCTGAACATTTTTATACTTCCCTCCCCAGCCCCAAGCAACCGTTCAGTACTACCCATCTGCTGTCCTAATGATACTAAGCATCCACGCCCTTTGCCTTATCTGCACAGCTGCTTCCCTGCGGCTGCCCTCATCTCTTGCCTCTGTTAATAAGCTCATCTTCCAACTGCTCTACCTGCCTCTGCCTTTTCCCTCTCGAATCCAGTCTCTACCCTGCACCGGAGTGAGCTACTGAGAAGTTGAAATCGATCATGTCCTTTCTCTGCTGGTGTCCCCCCAGCAACGGCTGTCTTACTGTGATTTTCAAGGTCCTCTGTGTTCTGGCCCCTGCTTGCCACACCAGCCCCATGTGGCACCCCCAGCCTGCTTCGCCAGTATCCTCCAGTTCCTTGGAAGGTCACGCTTTCTCCAGCTCTTGGCGCTTTACGTATGTTGATTGCTCCTATACTTCAGGTCCCAGCCAGAGACCACCTTCTTGATGCCCCCAAGCGGATTAGATTCCCTCCGGGGGACTCACAGGACCCTGAGCTTCTCCTTCGTGGCACCCACCACACTCTGTGGTCTCCCATCTGCTACACTTGAGGTCCTGGCCAGTTCATCATTGCCTTGTCAGCAACAGCCACACTGCCTGATGTCACTAGACACTCAATGAGTACTTGTGTAATGAATGAATGGGAATCTCAGATGTGCACAGCAGTGCTGACTTCCTTAAGTTAACCTATTTTATCACATTTAATTGAATAAAATCAAGATTACTGATCATTCGTAACAGCAATTCATGGTTGAACTGATATTTAATATTGATGATGCTAAATATGAACGGCCCCTCTTTGGCTCTCAATTCCTTCATCTATAAAATTCAGAGGTTGCATCCCATGCAAGGTCCTTTCTAGTTCAAAGAATCTAAGATGTTCACTCCCAAACTCTATTAAGGGCAGAGCTTTCTCACCTGTATTTTCGTCTTTGAGGGTAACCTTAAGAACTTTAAAATGAATATTAGTTCCTCTTTACTATGGATGGACCGATGTCCACATGTATAAGGATTCTTGAAGAAAGACCACCTATACACAACACCTTAAAAACCACATCTAGTACTCCTTTGACCTGATTTATAAATTAGAAAAGGAGTTCAATATCCTCAGATCTCATGTAAGAATAATCATAATAAACACAGTTTCATGGGGGAGTGCTCTTAACTCAGTCATGAGTCTGTACTAACCTTCCAGGGAGTCCTTCCACACATTACTGTCAGCTATTTAATGTTAATTTATTTTTGAGAGAGAGACACACACAGGAGCAGAAGAGGGGCAGAGAGAGAGGGAGACACAGAATCCAAAGCAGGCTCCAGGCTCCAAGCTGTCAGCACAAAGCCCTACGCAGGGCTCAAACCCTTGAACTGCAAGATCATGACCTGAGCTGAAATCAGACGCTTAACCAACTGAGCCACCCAGGCGCCCCTATTGTCAGCTATTTAAAAGCCTTTTTGGAGGATACACACAAGTTTAAATGTAAAAGTTATTTTTAAGCACATTCTGGAAGTCGTATTTTTTTTCTCATTCAGATGAAGCTTCACTTCCTCTCACATTAACTTAATTCATCCATGTGTTTATTATCCAAGAAGCAGTGATGTACCTATTCAGTCCTTGATAACACAAAAGGCCAAGTAATACAGACATGCTTTATATTCTGGACATACTTCCTGAAGGCAGCAACCCCAACTTTTAGTGCCCAGCGCTGCTTGCCAGGCCATGGAACTGCCTGCGCTCTCCTGTGCTACCTTGAAGGGCCCCAGGGCCACAGCCTCCATTCTTATTCCAGCACTGTCAACACTAACCACATTCCCTATGGCTTCTCTCTTCCTAAGAAGGACCCTGGGGGGGGGGGGGGGGAGGGGGGGTAACCCGCGATTCCCTCACTCTCCTTTCAACAGCCAGTCTCATTATCCAGTGTTCACAACCTGTTTTACTCTGTTGGCTAACACTGTTAACACTAAGAAGTTAAACTTTTTGTGTTTGTTGCTGGAATTTGAAAAGGTAAACTAATCATTAGCAATCACAACCACGAAGAGAGGTAACCTGCCTCTTTGTTTTTTGTTTTGTTTTACATCGTCTTACCTTTCCCTGATTGAAATTGGAATCCCTCCCAGATAGTATGTGCCGAAATCGAATATTTCACCTTCAATTCTGATTTTCTTAGAATTCACATTTATCCACATGAGTTTTTGGGCTTTCCCGATTTTGATCTGAATCTAAAATAAATGAGAGATGAGTCAGCAAGCAATGGGCAATTAAAGGATCCTATTCACCGTGGTTCAGAGCTATTATGTTTTTATTTCCTTCAGATTCATTATATACATGGTAGGAAGATTCTGAGCCATAGAACTTTTGGATAAAAATATAATATTAAAACATTTTAATAGAAATGTTTGCATTTGAAATTAATCATGTTTTATATATGCCATATATACATATATATATTTCATGCCCAAATATTCTGATTTTGAGAGATGTGTCCTCATCCTTTAATAACTGTTAAGTTAGTCTGGTAATAGAAAAATGTCCTGGCACTGACTTAATTCTAAAGGACTGAGGACATTTAACAATTCACGTGAACACGTTCAAAGGATGTACCGAATGGTCTTTTCCGTTGTTGACAGTGTGGGTGACTCCTTTTTCTTTTGGTGGCTCTGAATTCAGTTTGTAGCGCACCAGGAGATTGCCATCTTCTATATTTAGAGATATGAAGCGATCCTAGAGCATGGAAACAATGTAGATTACCAGAAGATTCCACCAAAGAATACCTAGAGGGCTGGGATTCAGGTTACTCTCAAGTTACAAACTGCTCTCAGCTTCAGCTGCCTCCTGAACAGGCAGGTCCCAGCCTTAAAATCTAATCCGCTGACAGCACGGACGATAGTGCCGTGATATCCCATTGCCAGGATGGGTATGACAGTTAAATATTGTAAGCAGTGTTCAACATCATGCACTGGTGGCTAGCACACAGGAAAGACACAATAAATGTATCTGTTATCATGATTTTGTTTCATACGATCCATAAGCAGCATGCATGAATGGAAAGTGAAAAGACACAGATCATTAATATCATTTGAAAAGATGGCTGCTACCTTTTGGAGAGAGGCACGGTCCCAGACGTCTGCCGCCATCTGCTTGCTGACTTATTGCTATGTGTCCACCTCATCCCCCTCGAGCATCCCCTCCTTCCATTCGTATGTGGAGGGATCCCTGAGGGCCCTCAGAGGACCTCCTCTTCCCTCCCACCTGCCTCAAAGTCATAGTCACTTCTGCAGCCCAATGCAGGTGTGTGCCCATGAAGCCCAGATGCTTCCCTCCAGCCAAGACTTGTCTTCCCAGGGCCAGATCTGCACATCTGGTTACCTTATTGTTACCTTATTGTTACCACCTGCACACGTGGCTTACTGATACCTCAAATTCTGAGTATCTCAAGCAGAGCTTGGGACCTACATGCCTCTATCATGCCTCCCAGCTGCCAAGCCTGACTCTCCGCCCTTCCTACCACTCTCTCTCCTCCTTTCACTCTCTCACCAGAAATCCCCTTGCTGAGCCAGCCACAAACCTACTAGGAGTCCCTCTTAATCCTCTCTCTCTTCCAACCAAATCTTGTCGGTTCCACCATTTCTTAACTTTCCATTTCATGCCACCCAGTCTCAGCCACACTTCTTTTTTTTTTTTTAATATTTTTTAAGCTTATTTATTTTCAGGGAGGGAAAGAGTGAGTGGGGGAGGGACAAAGAGAAAGGGAAAGAGAGAATCCCAAGCAGTCTCCACACTTAGTGCAGAGCCCAACACTGGGCTTGAACCCACCGAGTGAGACCACGACCTGAGTGGAAGTCAAGAGTCAGATGCTCAACCAACTGAGCCACCCAGGTGCCCCCACTCTGTCCCTTCTTGCCACTCTACAGCCAGAGAGCTCTGTGGAAATGTCAGCGCGGGCATGTTTGATTATCCTCCTTTGGTCTCAGGATAGAGTCCTGACTCCCCAGCACATGTTGTGAGGCTCTGATCACCCCTTCAACTCTGTTTCTCCGTGTTCCCTCTGCTTCCCGGTGCTGCAGCCACAAGGGCCACTGTTCCATCCCCGAGTCTCCCTGCCCTTCCCACTTCCGAGGCTTCTTTGTGCTTCGTTCCCCACAGGGATCACCCTTCTGCTCTGTCCTCTTCAAATGCTGTCTTCTACTTTCCTCCGGGTCTCAGATTATCCATCCTTTGCTCAAGAAAGTCTTTTACACATCTTCATTCACCCCAAACCTTTCCTCTATACCACTCATGGTCATTGTGATAAATTAATGAACCAATTACTGAGTATGGCTTTGCTAAATATTTGTCCTCCCCTCTAGAATATAGGGTCCTTGAGGGCAGCAACTGTGTCTGTCTTGGTCGTAACTGCAACCCCATCACTGCGTAAGGAACATACTTGAAACAGACCTTTCCTTAGAAAGATATGCTGGGGGGGCGCCTACGTGGCTTAGTCAGTTAAGTGTCTGACTCTCGAGTTTGGCTCAGGTCATGATCTTGCGGTTCATGGGTTTGAGCCCTGCTATTAGCATGGAGCCTACTTGGGATTCTCTTTCTTCCTCTCTCTCTGCCCCTCTCCACTCTCTCCCTCTCTCTCTCTCTCTCAAAAATAAATAAATGAACTTAAAAAAATGATACGCTGAGGAATTTCTGATATAAGGCTTGAAAGTTTATTCTTCCACAGTTCCCTAATGATCAGAAGGCCTCTTTTTGAAGTCTACTGACAGAGTCCTTACTTAAAAGGAACAACAGTCCTTATCTGAATCCTAAACCTTGTCCTAGGGAGCCAGTCAGGGTTCATCACACTCCAAATCAACAGAGTCACATCGACTCACTGAGTAATGAGCATAGCGGTGCTCAAAATCATTTTCTCTCATCTGGTTACTAATGGTATTCTATATATTTTCTTCTAATATGAATAGCATTTCTGGTTCTCAGTCTCCAAGAACTTCAAAACATAGTGCCAAGAAGACCTCATTTTAGAAAACAACCACCTGAAGATGCTGTGTGACTGCTCAGCTCCCTACACTCTATAGGCAGGTCAGGTCCTTCCCAAACCCTCAGAACTGGTTCAGCCTCGGAATCTCCCAGAGGGTCAAGACCAGCCCCAGACAAGGGGGTTGGATCAGGTCTGTGTGCCCACCCTGCAGGTAGAAGGAGCAGGTCACACCCCAAACTCCTTATCCATCCCACATTCAAAGACAGAGATCCCATGGGCTGATCCACGAGGCAGTAGTACTTCCAGGAGTGGGCAAGTCTGGGCCCATCCCCCAGCAGATGGCACTGACCATGACTTGGAGAGTCACTTCGGATTTCTCCAAACTAGACTGAAGAATGGCCTCCAGAAACCACAGCTGCTTGAAAACAGAGAAGCTTCCACGTCTTGGGAAGCCAGGAATCAGGCCAATAGGGACGTAATTCTGCACAGTCTGGCGAGAGCCGGACTAAGATGCAAACAGCAGGAAGTCAAACAGTCTGGCTCTCAGAGACCCTGGGAGGTCATCACATGATTTCAGGCAGAATAAGTTGATTATTAGGCAAACAGCAGTTTTCAAAGAATAAAACTGACAATGGCATGTTTTGGTGGCATGTTCTCAAACTCCCGATTACCTGCGTATACTCCCATAGCCAAAAAAAGCAGCATTGGGCCGAGAGAAAAGATGTGGGTAACATCTGCACATTTTTTCAGATCTAGTTAGTTATTTATAATAACCCAGTTACCACGAAGTTGCTTAACTGAATGGAAATATTGGGTAGTGTTTGGATGTTTATCATAGAATACCTGATTTTCTGCAAAGAACAGCAAACCTCTATCCACGGTGGTTTGAATCGTTTGTCCAAAGGTCGGGAAGGGAGCATTTGGTTGAGTTGGAACTCGAGCATAGCCTGTACCTTCAAAATAATTTTTGTCTGACTCTTCCTTTCTCCTGTCAACATCAAAGATCACAGGTTAGAACACAGCAGCAAAGGACCACCACTCAAGACAGTTTATTAATAGGAGATGCTGCCATCTAAAAACCAGAGCAAAGCCCATGCAACGTAGCTGTCATGATTTTGTTAAAGAGAAAACATCTTTAGAATGTTAAAATAGCCAGCTATTTGTCCTGGATGTGCTCTTATACGCTATGATAATCAAACCCTAGCTCAAAAAAGCTAACAGTTTAGGGGCACCTGGGTGGCTTAGTTGGTTGCGCATCTGACTCTTGATTTTGGCTCAGGCCATGATCTCACAGTGGGTGAGAGTTCAAGCCCCACATCGGGATCTGCGCTGACAGTGCAGAGCCTGCTTGGGATTCTCTCTCCCTCCCTCTCTCTCTGCCCCACCCCTATGCATGCACACATGCTCTCTCCCTCTCTCTCAAAATAAAAATAAATTTTAAAAATAAATAAATATTTTTTAAAGCGATAATAGTTAAAGAGTCTCCTCTTAACTGTCTATTTAGGAACCATCTACTTAGGAAGATGTGGCCTAGCAGCTGAAGACTTTGAAACGTGAAAAATTATTAACTTGAAACATAATTTTATACTGAGTAATAAATAGTCTGTCCAAATCCTTTTAACTATAGGGAAGTCAGGAAGCTCAAGACAGCAATTTTCAAAAAGGTCCAGCTGTCAGAGTACCTAGAAAGTCATGGTGCACTTCATGGACCAACATTTTTTTTTTTTTTTTTTTTTTGCAACTTCAATATATAATTTTGTGCCTGAATCAGGTACCATCTATTACTGAATATTTTGTGGTAGGAGGCACCAAACATTTAAGAAGGGCTTATTTTTTTCAAAATTGAGAAAACTCTATCGCTCCAATATTTTATACAAATGAGGAAACTTTAGGAGTGGATTAGCAGTGTGGCGTGTGATCATAATTTAAGATCTGTTGGCCTAAAGCTATCAGTGACATCAACAGCATCCTATTGGCTCATCCCTTTATTATACATAAAATAGTTGCAAGTTCCCCAAATCACAGTTACAGAGACACTAGTGCCTGGTTTTATTTACCTTCTACAAGGCTCTACTTCAGTTGTGTTGAGATTGAAAGTTTTTTTGAAGTTGTACAAGCTCAGAACATTTTCATTGAGGTCATCCAGTTCAATACAACCTTTGTACGGAGGGAACCTTAGTCTGGCAGGAAGCTAAAAAAAAGGAAACCGAAAATCTAATTCAACCAAGGACAGTGGTCAGGTCGATCAAGGGCAGTATGAATCCATCACTTTTAACTATCCCTGCAGCCTAGGGGCTAAGAATGTGGACCTTGGAGCCAGAGGCCCTGGCTTTGCTATTCACCAGATGCTTGACCTTGGGCAAGTTATTAAACCCCTCTGTCTCAGTTTCCTCATCCGTGAAATGGGAATAGTAATGCCTTCTTAAATTAATCTACTTGGGGCGCCTGGGTGGCTCAGTCAGTTGGGCGTCCGACTTCAGCTCAGGTCACGATCTTGCAGTTAGTAGGTTTGAGCCCCACGTCAGGCTCTGTGCTGACAGCTCAGAGCCTGGAGCCTGCTTCAAATTCTGTGTCTCCTCCTCTGTCTACCCCTCCCATGCTCATGCTCTGTCTCGCTCTATCTCTCAATAATAAATAAAACATTAAAAAAAATTTTTTTTAATTAATCTATTTGCATCTTGATCACTGCACAGAGGAAGTGCTCAAGAACTATTAGCATTTATCCCTGGATATGCTTTAAGAATATATAGTTAAGTTCATTTTATACATAATGGATAATTAAAATAGAGATGTGAGGTCATTATACCAAATTAAAATTTAAATATTTTCACTCAGTGAAATAACATTGACACTTACTCTGAAGTCAGATGGGTAACCTCCAACATAAAATACAACATTTTCAGGGTCCAGGTTGAGGAGGGTGTTGCTGTTTCCACTCTCCATGTCATGGAATTGGGGTGTTTCAGGTTTACTGGATGTGGCTTTTTTGGTGTAATTTAGGCTTGCAAACTGATAAATTCTGTTTAAAAATAAACAAGATTATATTTAAAAATTACACAAAAATTGAACAAGTCAAAGCCAAGATACTAAAAATGGGGTTCAGTGGTACATACAATGGGAGTTTGGTGAGTGTGGGTCAGATTAACAAAGAGCAGTGGTCAATGGGACTTGTACCTCTGAAATTTCACCCGGTCCATAACCGCCTCCTGAGTTTCGCTCTCCGTCAAGCTCTGGTCCACTTGGAGTTCAGATTCCTGTTCTCCCAGGTTGTAGACACACGTGAGCTTGCCGTCTACAACTGCCATGCCGATGTAGTCCCTGGAGGCCTGGAGACAGAAAGGCCACCTTAGTGTACTTCACACGCACACTGTTTCTCTGAACTCCCCATCCCAGGAGAGTGTATTTCAAATATCTAATGGGTTTTACACAATAAGACTTGGGAAGACAAAATAAATGAGGTACCTCCTTGTACAGAATGATACAGACAGAACATTTAATTAATAATGTCTGCACTGTCTTTGCTCCTGGTTTATTGCACTCATGTATTCACTCCCCCATTGGCCAAATCTCCAAATATTTGCCAAGCACTTGCCATAAAGATGAACCAGATATGAACTCAGGTCTCCACTAGAGTTTAGTCTGGTAAGGGAGATAAGCCATTTTTGTTCTCCCTGTACCATGCAATGATCTCTTAGCACTTTGCTATGCCTCTGTTGTAACATCTAGAACCCTGTATTATCACGGTCAGCTACGTATGTATCTGTCTTCTCTGTTAGAATACAGCACCTTAGAATACATATGAAGTTTTCAAATTGTGGCAAAATATATACACAACATGAAATTTACATTCAGGAAACAATTTTTGTTTATCATAAATACAGGATGTGGCACCTTGTAGGTAGATGGCACACATATTTTGAAGGAATAAAGTAATGTGTGTTTTGTTATAATACAAAGCAGAAAGTCATGTCATAACAAAGCTACAGATAAAGTACCAATACTTCAAAGCATGAGAGAGTGATTAATAATAGTGTCAGTTTTAGGAATCTTTAAATACCACATCCACTAATGACGGCCAACTTTCTAACTGACTAGAATTTTCCAGAACAATGTTTCAGACATTTTTTCCCCCATAGCCATTGTATGCTAACCCAGCCAGTGATTACCTTTTCCTCTGACACTTAAGTTGAAGAAATATATTTTAAGAGGAGGGACTAAAAGCTAAAATGAACTGTTCAAAATGTCTGTAGCAAAAAAAAAAAAAAAAAATAAATAAATAAATAAAAAAAAAAAAAAAAAAAAAGGGGCGCCTGGGTGGCGCAGTCGGTTAAGCGTCCGACTTCAGCCAGGTCACGATCTCGCGGTCTGTGAGTTCGAGCCCCGCGTCAGGCTCTGGGCTGATGGCTCGGAGCCTGGAGCCTGTTTCCGATTCTGTGTCTCCCTCTCTCTCTGCCCCTCCCCCGTTCATGCTCTGTCTCTCTCTGTCCCAAAAATAAATAAAAAAACGTTGAAAAAAAAAAAAAAAAAAAAAAATGTCTGTAGCAGTTGTGGTTTGAAGAATTTAGAATTAAAAAGAGATGGGCATTAATTAGGCAGGAGGGGCTTCATTTCACTCTGGTCCTCATCCACCCATGGTCCCACCCCTGCAGACTTAAGGGTCTGGGCATTCTGACAAGGACAGGGTCACAGTTTTGTGAGGAAGAAGCGCTGTTGATTTCCATGAAACCTTGATATTGCCGCCCCGGTTGTGTACGGAGGGGTGCTCATCTTTAACCCCTGGTGTGTACGTGCTCACGTGTACACACACATGTACCACATGCTGAACCCACTGGGCAAGGCCTCTCCATCAGATAAGGCCAGCAGGTAACAGTCTGTGATTGATGGAAGACCCCTTGTGGTGCCATCAGAGGTGGTAGAGTCTGCTGATGTGTTGGTGGGATTCCCTCCTGCTACACCAATGGAAGCCAGGAAGTTATGACACACTGGTGACAACACGCCTCCAAAACCATATTGTTTTGGGCCACAATTCAACCCACAAATAGCGGCATTCCCTAGGGTGATGGCGGCTCGATCATCCCAACAGCATTCCTGGGGAAGCCTGCTGCTATGTCATGAGGACACTTAGCAGCCCTACGGAAAGGACCTCGTGGCATGGAAGACGCCTCCTACCGACAACCATCACTAACTTACGAGGTGTGTGAGTCAGCCAAACTGGAAGCAAATCTCCAGCCCCAGTCAAGCCTTCAGATACCTGCAGCCCCAGCCAACATCTCGACAGACACCTCATTAGAGAGACCCGGAATCAGAATCATCTGGGTTAAGCTACTTTGAACATTGTACCATAGAAGCAGCATGAAATAATATTTACTGTTGTTTTTGACCACTAAGTTTGGTGGTCAGTCAGCAAATATATAACCAACATTCAAAAAAAAAAAATTCCCAAACCATACTGTTTTAAAAACAAGAGAAATGTCAAAGCAATACCTACATCTTTATTTCCGAGGTACATCACAAACATATTCTCAGTCCCCCCATTTTCTTTTGACTCAGGTCTTTGGAGAAACAAAGAAAGAGATGTGTATCCTTTCAAATCATCTAGGTCATCTGGCAGCCGGACTTCAACTCCAGATTTACCATTGAACCTCATGGGGACAGCAACCTATGAGGGAAAAGATCTAGAGCATTAACCATTCTCCTGTGAGGAAAGGGGGTGTGCTCGCAGTGGTAGCCTGTGCCTCTGACGCGAATCCTTTCAGCTCTATCTTTCCCAGTTATGATAAAGAGCAAAGGAGTGTGCATGACTCCTAGACCTGGATTATAAACTCATGAAGCTGTTTTAGGGGCTGGGTAATAAAGCATCCATGTTCTTCCTGTTTATAGGCCAGGGGTCTATGAGAAGTGCATCTAATTCTCTGTGCCAGAAATGATAATCGCTATTATTATCATAGTTGCAACTAGGAGGTTTTTGTGCAGATGAGCTAACGTGTGGAAACACTTAGCATGGTGCCTGGCGCATAGTAGATATATAATACTTCAAAAATATTTTTTAAATAAATTCTTTAAGGAATCATTCCCCATTAATATGTTACATGTTATGGTTGCTTTTATTACAGTCCTTAAAAATGAGTGCATCAGGGCTCTCTAAAAATAGTGAACCGAGAAATCAACACAGTGCCTTTAGGGTAGTGATACTCTGACTTGGCTTCTCAACCCTCTGTCTGCAAATATCTCACAGGGGGTGGATGAAAAAAGCAAGATGTTTCATTAGTATTATTTTAGGCCAAAACAAATTCTGATAGAGAAGTGTCAGGAATTCAAGTAACTGTCAAGTTAAAATAACAAAGGCTGATGAGTTTGCATTCCAGTGAAGAAAATTTGCTATAATCCTGTGTTTAGAACACTGCCCTCGCTGATAGGAACCATTCCTCCACCCTCAATAAAGGTGGATTCTATAACTTTAAAGTTATAACAAGAAAGTGGGTCCTGTGCAGCATCATATCAGCACATTCTGCTCACAGAACCCTACCTGAACTTGCAATAACACTTCACCAGGTGAGGCGTGGAGGAGAACTGTTCTTCCTGCCTGCATAAACTCAGTGGGGAGGAAACTGCTTCAGGTCCCTAACATACCAAATCATTTAGGGCATGAAGGTAATGTGCACTTTTGAAGGATGACAGGAGGAAGTGAACTTTCACATTTCAAACAACTAAAGAATTAGAGCAAGAAAGACAACCAGTTTCCGTGTAAACAAACGCCTTCCCTTTCTTGATGAATGTGTTAACCTCTCAAAGAAGGAGGCTTAGTGCCTGGCAATGTGGGGACACACCTACCTTATTTGCAGCATCTCTGGCCTGCTGAATTAGCTCCCGGATACGGTCCACGTTGTCAGAGATATTGCCCAGTGGCAACAGCTGTTGGTTGATACTTTCAATCTTGCTCAAAATGTCAGGCAGTTTGTTGGTTAATTTCTTCACTGTTGATGACATTACAGAACAGAAACTTGTAATTGTGAGTTGAGAAAAGGTTAAATACAGATCTTCTCATTGACAGCATTTGTCAAGTGTTACGTTTGGGTCCCAAATATTGGACAGGATGACTCAGTCAGGTGATACCTTTCCTAAATACATCGTGGATTCTATCCTGCAGTCTAGATATCAAATCATCTTTCTTAACCACTACAGAAGAAGATAAATCTTTATTTTTTGAACCTTAATATCAATCGTAATTTAATACCTCATGATTAAGGGACCTATATCTCCACTCTAAAAAAGGGAAACTCAATACCAACGTCAATGGGTTAAAAAAAAAAAAAATCCCACCTAGACTTTCTAATAGAATACCCATATTCTTTGAAGGTGTTATGTGAAGCGGTTTTCTAATATTTTAATTTCTAATTTCAGACTTTATCAGGGAAGAATTCACATAAACTGACCAAAGTGCATAACAATGGAGAAAATGGATAGTATGTCCTGTCTGAAGAATGCTTGATACCTGAGTTATCTGCATCAGTGAGAGCCTTGTTGAAGTCTTCTCTCTGTGTGCTCCCATAGGTATCCTTAATTCTTGCCACATCTGTCTCAATAGGGTTGAGCCCATCTAGAACTTCATCTGTGATGTCGTTGGCATTTCTGACCATGCTCTTTGCCCTACTGATCATATCACTGATGTCATCTAAAGCACACAAAAAGAGGGAGGTGTAAGTATCTTGAATGCTCGACAAAAGAAGCCAAGTACGGTGGGTAGGGAGATACTGACCTCTCTGTATCCCACGAAGGTCATCTCGGATGGCAGTGATATTGGTATCAATCAATCCTTTCTGAACTGTCATAACTTTCAGAGTTTGCTGTAGGTTGTTGAGAGCCGGACTGATTTCTAAAATTAAATAAAGCATCATGAGGCAATTACCCTATGGATTTTGATCCTCCATTGGTATTGGTGGCCCCTGAAGTAGCCAGCATCTGCAGAGCATTGAGCAGACCTGAATCTCAGAGATGTTCACTATAGGTGCCTAGACCCACAGTTCCAGGGGCCTCCAGTTCCAGAGGCCAGGAGTATACCTGAGCCTGTGGCATCCAGCTGCTTGGAAATGCATCATGAACAAAGTGAGAGGCTTAGTCATTTAGGGGCAGTTCGACTTCCACTTTGGTCAGGGCAAACGTCTCTGCTTAGTGAAGGAAAGGGATGTGCGTTGTCTGGCTCTAGTCTGGGCTTAATATTAGTCATACTTATTGAATGAATGAGTGAATGAATGAATGATGCCTCTTCAGAGTATAATAAAGAAGTGCTGTTGAGACAGCCTCATCCAAGCAAATGCACTCACAAAGTAGGCATTGTTTGTTTCTGTCCACTTCCAAACTGATATATTTAAGGGGATTCAGTGAAAGGGAGGGAGTTCACAGACATTCCTAGCTGATAACATTGCCACTTTGAGGTAATGGAAAATGACCAGTGAATGCTTTGAGGCCAAAGTGATGATACACGGTTTAAGTTGTGATTCCAGGACTGATTTAAATAACAATGTAGACAAATACCCTATGATCTCTCTTATATGTGCAATCTAAAAACACTCCCCAAATACAAGGAACCTATTAGGGGCTGCCCAAGCCCCCGGGAGGTGAAGGGGATCAAAAGGTAAAAAGAAGCATGCTGGTAGAAAACAAAAGAAAAAATATCAATGTAGTTAGCATCCTAACCCTACTTAAAACAATCCTCACCTCTTAGCTTATACTTTGTAAAGGGAACAGATGTCACATCAGGAAATTTTAATTCCTGCAATTTGCTAAGCAAATCATTCTATGTTAATACATATTTTTGGTAGGTAATTTTTCATGTATTTAATTTTTAAACATGAAAAAAGATAAATATTACTGTCAGAAGGCATCTAGTCACTCAAAAATGCTGACATAGTTTCTTGGCCATGAATGAACACAAGAGACCGGAGAAAACCAAGAAACACCATTTTCAGAACACCAGAATTTGGTGAGATTGAGATGGTTTAATTGTTTTGTAAAAAATTACATACATGGGAAATTTTCAAAGATAAAATGTATGATTCAAAAATTCTCATGCTTCATAGTAGTAGTAATTTTTGGTACTTTTACTTACTAGCATTTTAGGACTTAAGAAACGTTGAAGCTCTGGTGACCTGAAACTATTATCTGGGCCTTAAATGAGAGACCAGCCCTGCACACACCTCTATGCTGTGTAGGTTCCCAATGCCATTGTCACTGATTACCTTTGAGATTTATGTATATTCATGAGGTTCTAGTTAACTTGGTATTATGTTAGAATATTGGGCGGAAACATCAAATCTATTAAATATATCACACATTTGCTTCCAGAATTTGCTGTTTTTCCTGGTCTTAACAGGACGTTTTCAAACCCTTGGCTATCCCAGCCTCCCCTTCCCCGCCAGGCTCCAATACCTTGCCGTAGCTTCTTCTGTGTTAGCTTGGCTTCCTTTAATAGTTTGTCACTGTCAGAACTCAGGGTTTTTGCTTTTCTTGGAAGATCTTCCTTTATCACCGTCTGAAAGCAAACCATTTACCAGCCTTAAGCACGTAGCATTCCTTAGGAAATGTGGAGTAAGATTTTTTCATCCTACTCTAAAAGCCCTTATCTTCAATCTTTAAAGGATGAGGTTCAAAGGTAAGGGGGAAGTTTAAAAGGACTGTTCCTGAAAAGATACAGTTAGGGCTGTACATAGATATATGTGGCTTGGGGAGGTAGACACTTCCCTGGTGACGTACTAACAAATCATGTGATACCTGTCTCATTCTCTCCCTGTTGTTTGTACAATACCCTCTTCAATAACTGAAGAAAGAGAAGAGTTGCTTTTAAGTTTTTAATATTTGGGAGATAAAAGTCTTTAACCTTCAAGAAGGCCTATCCCCTAATTCTTTCATATTTAATATTTTATGCTTTATTCTTAGATATGGCAATATTATATGGTACATGTAAGATCACACAGGACTCCAAGACATGCCCAGGTGTTAAGGCAAATGACAGGAAATAAATGGTTACCAAATCGCGTACAAAAATTTCCCTCTTCTTTGTGAAATGCCAATACTTAATCATGGTCTAAAATCATACCTAGAAAGAAGCACGATACACTATTCATCTTGGCTCAACATTGGTAATCGGTAGAATTTCTATCTGGTTTCACAAATGGCTTTTAAAACTGCGCTACATCTATCAAAACAGTCACGTAAACACAGAAACGATCCACATCTAGAGCAAGTTCAAGTCTATTCTATATAATAAGTTCTAATTTAAACTAAGGCTTGTTGGGGCGCCTGGGTGGCTCAGTCGGTTAAGCGTCTGACTTCGGCTCAGGTCATGATCTCGCGGTCCGTGAGTTTGAGCCCCGCGTTGGGCTCTGTGCTGACAGCTCAGAGCCTGGAGCCTGTTTCGGATTCTGTGTCTCCCTCTCTCTCTCTGACCCTCCCCCATTCATGCTCTGTCTCTCTCTGTCTCAAAAATGAATAAACGTTAAAAAAATTTTTTTAAACTAAGGCTTGTTTACATTCCTCAGTGCATATGAAAAGAAAGTAAGACAATGAGTCGTCTCCAGAGTGCATCCAGAAAAGGTGCCAGTGCGGGTGCCCACCTGGAGGGCAGACTCAGACGCGCTAGTGGCCTTGTCAGCCGCGTCCTCCGCTGCTCTGATGGCGTTGAGGATATTCTCGTAGGCGGTGGCAGCATCCACTGCACAGCGCACCAGCTCATCCCCACTGGCATTCCTCTTGATCCTGGAAGACAGTGTGGGTGAAGGGCTCCAACAGCCTCCACTGCCTGCGGCTGAAGGCCCCTTCACCTCCCCCTCCCAGCCTCCTTGATTAGCCTCCTCATCTGGCAAATGGAGACCTGCGCTGGCAAGGATCTATCTGGGAATCACACCCCCAGGGCAGCTTGGGTTCGGACCGGGCCCTGGGTCCCGCCCCCCTGCCCTATTCTGGAGCCCCAGCTCAGTCAGGGAGGCTTTCACACTAGGTCCAGCAGCTCCTGCGGTTAGACCTGGGGGGTCACTCACTCCTCCAGCTGCTTTGCCAGCTTCTGTAAAGACTGCGCGTGCGTTTCTGCCTCCACCACCAGGGAGGCTTTACTGGCGGACTGAGAAAGTTCTCTCACTTTGTCACTTAGCTCACGTCTTGCTTCATTTAAAGTGGCAGCTAGTTTTTCATATTCCTATTTTTTTCAAGTAAACAGAGACAGTGTCACTTTAAGCAAAGAATGTATATACCATTTTCTCAAACTCTGTCATAAACTTCATGTTCCCAGGATGCATTATTTCAGTAGTGGCACTGATAACATTTTTGCAAGTTTTACCACCATTTGAACAATTTTCTTAGGGTGGGTACCCCTTCTGATAAATTTTATAAAAGCACACTGTCATCATTAGCATAAAGTTGTACTAAACCGAAATGTTTTGTTTTTTTTTCCTATTCTAGAAATAGCGATAACAAAAGATATTTGCAAAATGCCCATTGGGCTGCTAATGTGGTCAACCTATTATGAGTCCTAAATAAGTTCTGCTAATAAAAGCATGCCTGATATTTTAAAAACAGCATTCCAATTTTTTTTGTTATCACAAAAGCAACATCTGCTCACTGTGGGCTAATTAAGTAATACAAATAGACATACAGAGGACACATCATTCACACCCCCCACGCCCCAAGGGTAGCACCACGGTAATGAACATCTTGGTTTATTTCCTTCCATCTAAAAGACATGTATTGCAGAAAAAAAAAATGTTAACCCAGTTCATAGTTTCCTCATATAGAATCTGAATGTTTTTCAGTGTTCAGAGAACAAGTTTTGCCTCTACCTCCTGGCTTTTCCCCATCAGCTGCAGCAGCGTGTTGGTCTGCAGTAAGGAAGAGTCTGCAGTGCTTAGGTACTTGGTGAAATCACTCTGTAGGGAATTCATTTCTTTAACTTGTCTCTGGAGAGAAGAAGAAGAAGAATCTGTTTGAACTACATGGTATACGACCAGGAAGCACAGGCATATCTACTGCACAACAGCACAGAAGTCGTTTCGGAGTCATAATGTTTTCTTGAAACCGAAAGATCATCTAGGCAACTAGAAAGTGCGGGGAAATCAGTTCACTTTGCCGCGTGGGTGTGTTGTCATGGTTTCCTCAAACTACATGCCAACGAAACAATAGTTCGCATCATTGCAGAAGCTTTCTAAACTGGGGGCAACTGGGCCAGTGAGGTGGAAAGGTAAGTAAGCTCTGGTTTGTGAGGCAGCATGAGGGATTTTCCTGAACAAAGCAGCACCCATCATCGCGACGCCCCACATGCCAGGCCCCGTGAGGTTGGAGAGGCGCTTCAATGAGAGGGTACATGGGATCTGAGAAGGCCAAGCTAGGAGCCGCCAAAGCTCACACACCCATAAAAATCGGATCACACACCCTTCCCTTGGCATCATCAGTGACTTCCAACAGCCGTCTAAAGAGGCCTTGGGAATTAAGCATATTGCCATCGACTAAGATATTATTTGTTTTCTTTGACAAGTTCTTCTTTTGGGGGGTCAGTCCTACATTACTCCACTTTGATGTTACTGTCATTTAATAACGCCTCACATTTATGTTGCTGTTTCAGCATACAGTGTACACCCCTGAAAAAATATACTATAGAATCCCAAGCTCCAGCTTCTGTCTCTGCAGCTCCTGCATGAGGCCTGTATTTTAATCTATTTCCTGTAAGATAATGGCTTAAAATGCCCTTATCAGTGATTATGATAATGATGTTTACACAGCTGACACAAAAAATCAGTTATTTAAAGCATATATTATATACTCTGATTTAATTATAACAATATTGGTTTAATTTCTCATCTACTTGGCAACATTATTCCTCCAGCACTCTGTCAGCCAGGGGCAGGACTAAAGCAATTTGCTCTGCTTTCCCTGTGGTTTAAGTTCACAATCCATTCTGGTGACTGGGGAGGAGGAATAACTTTGGTTTTGCATTTAATCCCTTACTCCTGTTTGATTAGCATCTGCCGTACAGACAGGTGTGCACAGACCAGACATACAGACAGGTGTCTGGCTCTGCCGCTTTATTAATGGTAAAGATCCCTGCCCCCCTCATCCTTGTCATTAAGAAAAGTGGGCAGATTCTGACTGTGAACCCACCTTGATGGATTCCAAAGCCTTCTCGTTTTCTCGGTTGAGGCCAGTGGCCTGCTTTGCCTGGGCAGCTGCCTCTTGTAGTGCGGCCCGCAGATCACTGAGTTTGGCCTCGTACTCATTTAAAGAATCCCGTATGTTCTTGACAAGTGCACTGTTCTCCACTTGGTGGTTTTCCAGCCAGCTCCTTATCCGATTCAGCACTATAATACAACACATTTTTGTTTTCCACTTGAGAGAGGGGTACCTCTAAGCTAAGCTATAAAGTCTACAGAGGAAGAATGAAGTTTCTCCTCATTTCATGGTTTTCCTTGAACTTGCAAGTGAATGGGAGAGGAAACTAACATTTATGGAGCACCTGCTGTGGTTATGTGGGCACACAAAACCACATGAAAACAATGACAGCAGTCTCATGTTTCAGATACGCAAATGGAGAGCCCAAGAAATTAGGTGACCGACCCAATGTTGCATGACCAATCAGCCTTGGCACTTGAACGTTCAAGATCTGCAGAGGACAGAGCATGTGCTCCTAACGCTGCTATTAACACTACCAACTAACACTACTACTAAATACTACTAACTGCAAACTAACCCTGTCTCCTCCGTCAAAAGCAAAGACTAATAATAAATTTAAACCATACAAATGCTAAAAGAAAACTGCTACCATCTGCATATTAACCACTGACACATCATTTTACCGGAGAAGAAAGATCAGTATTTGAAAAAATATGCACCAGACTTCTATTTCTCACAGTTTTGAACTAATGAGGCATTTTTCCTAAGTAAAACCTTCAGAGATATTCTGTTAATTTCTACTACACCAGATTTTGGTTCCTGCAATAGTAGTGCTAATATCGATTTGTGATTCAAGACCCCTGGGCTGGTGGGGGTGGCCATTAAAAATGATATAATGAGAAAGCTGAATGGAGCTGAATGAAGAAAGAATAAAAATGCAGTTAATAAGGAAAAGGCAATACCAGTGCTGTCATCTTAGGAGAAGAATCTATTTTTTTTTTCTTGCATGACGGTAAGATGCTATATTCCACAACCTCTTGGTAGCCTGGAGGAGCTACCCATTCTCACACCATGCTCTAAAAGTTGTGAACACCGGGGCGCCTGGGTGGCTCAGTTGGTTAAGTGTCGGACTTCGGCTCAGGTCACCAGCTCATGGCTCGTGTGTTTGAGCCCCACATCGGGCTCTGTGCTGACAGCTCAGAGCCTGGAGTCTGCTTCAGATTCTGTGTCTTTCTCTCTGCCTCTCCCCTGTTCACGCTCTGACTCTCTCTCTCTCTCAAAAATACGTAATCGTTAAAAAAAATTTTAATAAATAAAAAATAAAAGTCATATACGCTGAAATGACTAACCTAGCCACCCGTACTGGGGACCTGATATTGCACTTTGCACACTGTATTTCAAGCCCATTAGAATGGGTTGCATACAAGGATTTGGGAACATCCTTACGGAGCTGAGCGTCTCTTTTTTCAGCTTCTGCTTCTCTCAGGTGCTTTCCAAAGTTGCGGCTCCGTAGCTCTGTCATCATGCGCTCTGCTTCAGCCAACTCTCTGGAAAAATCCCCTGACGGCACATTGTTTCCTTCCCCATCTGTCCCAGAGATCTGCTTCAAGAGAACTAGGAAATATCGAGTAGTTTATTAAACTGGGAATTCTGGACTCCAGTAGACTACTAAAAAAAAAAAAAAAAGGGATTTTTATGGAAGGTTCATATTAGTTTTTCAGTATCATTACAGGATCTTTTTCATAATATTGAACTCTTAAGGAGAAATTCTTTCAGAGCATGGGGGCACGGAACACGCTATGTAATAAAAAAAATATTTAATTGGATTGAGTAACTCCTTACTGTGCACATTCCGGATGACATTTTTAATCTTTGTGTCCAGCTCCTTTGTGCTTTGGGTTGTCCGATCAACATTGTTATGTAATGTTTGTGCTTTTCTAGAATTTATTTGAACCTATATGAAAAATAAATTGATTACTAACAAATTATGTTGATCCGGGGGTGGAGGGGGGGAAACTAACAATATTTTGAGGACAACAACAACAACAAAAAGTTAACGTTATTGACCTAACACATTACCTTTTCTTGCAAAGCTTCAAACTCTCGATTCAGATTACTCAGTTCTTTTTCCAGACCATCCATTTTTAATCCATGATTTGAAATGGCAGAACGGTAGTTGAGTAACTGATTCTGAAAGTAAAATGCAAAATTAATCTCACATTAGAGCAGAAATTTGGAGCAAGTCCTATCAACTTGGTAATCCCGGTGGTGATATGGAAAGATTCGTTTAGCAAGCCCGATGCTGGTCCACAGGAAATGATTTGGTTCTTTGAAATCAGCTACTTGAAGAATCTACTTTCTGATGTGAGTTGTGATATGGTTCTAAAATAAACTTATAACCGTGAAAAGACAAGAGATACTTTCCTTGAGTTAGTAACCGAACCTTACAGAAATGAGGATACCACTTACCCGATATCTTACTTTCCAGACTCTACAAAACGCTCAGTTGTTTTTAACCTATATTTAACATTGTAATACTAAAAGCAGTGCCTGAGGCTAATTTAGTGAAGGAACCATCAGATTCAAAGAATTTTTTAGCAGGAAGGGAACTGAGAGCTCATTTAATTGAATGCTGTAGGGATGATCATTGATTGCTTAAGGATCAGAATCCAGGTCCCCTGTTTTTTTGGATACTAAACAGTTTCCTTACTTTTAGAGGGTGACATTTCTGCACATAATCTCTAGAGTAGTGATTATTTTCAATTTTTTTGGGAAAAAACTTGTTAATATCTTGAAGAAATTTACAGGAAAAAGCTATACTATTACCTCCTATTAACTTGCTATTACCTATACTATTAACTTGCAATGTGACAGAGCCAGCATTGGGGGAACAACACAGGCTTTATAGCTTAGGTCCAAACACTAGGTCTGCCGCTTTTGAGTTTTATCTCCTTCATCAGTAAATTGGGGATTGTCATATTAAGCTGCTGGGTTTTTTGATGATATTATCAAGTGTCACATACATATGAACATTGAAAAATGTTGTTTTCCTTCTCACACTTCTTCCTAAGGAATTTTCACAGTGTATGTGTGATCTAGGAAGAAGACAGTTCCATTTTAATTTTAATACAGGAAAACTGAGGCATGTCATTCTATGGAGTGTTAGTAGAATACGTACAGTGAGTAAAGCATGGCCTTTGGAATTTGATCTTGGTTCGAGTCCTAGAACCCGCCATGTGCAAGCTGTGTGATAGTAGGCAAGTTACTTAGCTTTAACATACCTGTTAAATGAAAATAAGACTATTTTCCTTATAGGATTCTGTAAGACATAAATAAAGCACTGAGCACAGAGCCTGGCACATAGGACAGGTACTGAAATGCTGGCTCCCTGCCCTTCATTGAAGAAGTGCAGGGTTATATTCATGACATCAGAGTAACTCCAGGGGCTTCTTTTTCTCTCAAAACATAATGGCTTTTTTCCTCTCTATATTAAGAGCCTGTAAATCATGGACTAAAATTTACCCTGATGGGATGAAAAAGAGCCATTTTTCTAGTATTATTTTTTGCTATATAAAGTTCACTCTTGAACAATACTGGTTTGAGCTGCCTGTGTCCACTTATACATGGATTTTTTTCAATAAATATGTAAGAAGATCTTTTGGAGATTTGCAACAATTTAAAACAAACTCACAGATGGACCGTGTAACCTAGAAATGCCAAAAAAAATTAGAAAACCTTAGGTATTATTGTAAGAATACAATATGTAATACATACACAAAATAGGTGTTAACTATTTATGCTATTGGTAAGGCTCCTGGTCAACAGTAGCCTGTTAGGAGTCAAGAGTTATATGCAGATTTTCAACCGTGCAGGGGGTCAATGTCCCTAACCCCCATGTTGTTGAAGGGTCAACTGTGTACTCAGCTATAAGCACTAATGGGTTTGGAATCAGCCCTCATTTTAACAGCACTTCTTAAACTTTCCCCAAAGCCTCTTTCACTATGTCCAGTTTAGGGTTTACCTCCTCTACTGAATTCTTTTACTTCAATGAATAATTTTTTTTTTCATTTTCATAATTTTTAATTGAATATTTTCATATGTACCTCTTCTTGTTTGGTTTCCAGTGTTTTTAACAGTATTCTAATTTTTTGTTCCTTCTATTGAATTGTTACTCTGCAAAGTAATTTTCAGATTGTCCCAATTTTAATTTTATCTAAAGGGAACTCATCTCTTGTGGTTGCTTTTGTTGGATGTCTTTTGTATTGTTACTTGTCTCTTCCCAATGTTTGCAGGTAAATATTGCACACACACACCCGCAACTCCACTTCTGCGCACTCTCTGTGCCCTAACCAATGATCTTACGGTCATCGCCATTCCCACCCTAGATCCTCTAGTCCAGAACCAGGTCTTATATTGGCAGCTTAGGACTTGCACACTATGGTCATGTTGAGGATATCACATTCCAGTACAGATCCTGGTTTGTGAATCATGTCCATCCAGGTCTTGGCTCATAAGGTTGTAGCTTTCCTAGTCTCTCATATACTCACTGCTCAACAATGAGCACTGGGCAGTTTCAAGATTGTTTTTCAGTCTCCATTCAGAGGCAGAAATGCCCTCAGTTTCCTCTAGGGAGCCTGCCTCTGGCCCTGTGGGACTTTAGCCCTATTACTTATCCTCTTGGCCACCCTCTTTCCAAGCACACATAGAATATTCTCCTAGATGAACCATATTCTGGGCTATGAAACAAACTTCAACACATTTTTAAAAACTGGAGTCATAGAAAGTGTGCTCTTTGACCATAACAGAATTGCGTGAGAAATCAATAACAAGAAGTTATCTGGAAAATGCCCAGTTTGGAAATTAAACAACACATTTCTAAATATTCAGGGGTCAAAGACATGTCCCAAGGAAATTTGAAAATCCTTTGAATTGAATAAAAATGAAAACACAACAACTCAAAATGTGTGGAATACAGCTAAAGTAGTGCATTGGGGGAAATTCATAGCATTAAATGCTGATTTAGAAAAAGAAAGGTTTAAATCAGTAAGATAAGCTTTCATCTTAAGAAACTAGAAAATGAATAGCTGATTAAACCCAAAGCAAGCAGAAGGCAGAAAAAATATGAATAACAACAGAAATCAATGAAATTGAAAATAGAAAAACAATGGAGAAAATCAATAAAATAAGATCATTAAAACTGATAAACCTCTAGCCAGAATAATCAAGAAAAAAAGAGATGACATAAATTATCGATATCAAGAATGGATGAGAGGGTATTACTACAAATTTTTCAGGTATTAAAAGGATAATAAGAAAAACTATAAACAATTTTATGTCAATACATTTGAGAATTTAGATGAAATGAAAAAAGTATTTGAAAGGCACAAATTACCAAATGTCACTCAAGAAGAAACATAACCCCAACAGTCCTATATCTATTTTTAAAGATTGAACTTATGGTTCATTTTTTTAAAAATCCCAAAATAAAAAATCTTCCAACATAGAAAACCCCAGGCCCACCATTTAGAGAATTCCACCATTTAGAGAAGTAATACCAATTTAATACAAATCTGATTCTTTTGAATGCAAGATACTCAGCTAAGGGCTCTAGAAGAAAAATTAGCCCAGAATCATTCACTAAGTAAAGAATGTTCTTGGGGCTCTTGGGTGGCTCAGTTGGTTAAGCATTCAGCCTTGATCTCAGTTCAGGTCATGATCTCATGATTTGCAAGTTCAAGCCCCGCCTCGGGCTTCTGCACTGACAGAGTGAAACCTGCTTGGGATCCTGTCTCTCTTCTCTCTGCCCCTCCCCTGCTTGTGCTCTCTCTCTCTCTCTCTCTCTCTCTCTCACTCTCACTCTCTCTCTTTCTCTCAAAATAAATAAATAAACTTTAAAAAAGAATGTTCACTTAGAGTATTAGTTTCGTATGTTCACTAGTATTTTCCACCAGTAAATATCTAGTCTTCATTTGGATCAGAAAAAGCGTTAAATGGAGTCAACCTCTCTGTCTCCTGCTTGAGGGGTATTCATTCATTCAGCATCTATACCCCAAGTATCGATTCTGGACCCAGCATTGTGCTGGGTGCATAGGGTATTTACCCTCAGGTCCTTGGTCTGGGTCTCCAAGTGCTTCATCTGTTCCAAAGTGCCGGTGCTGGCACTCAGGCCCTGCAGCTGAGACTTGACCAGGTGGAGCTCATCACCCATGGTGGCCAGGTCATTCAAGAGTGTCATCACACAGCTGTCACAATCTGTAGGGGCCACAATCAAAGGCAAATGTGCCGTGGACTGAAGCCACAAGAATGCAAACAGAATACGAGGGCTTAAAGCCCAGTTAACATGCACATAGATCATCACAGTCAAAAATCACAATCCTGGACTTCTCAGGGAGGGATGCAGATTCTGCCCAAGAGAGATCTCTGGACAGGAAGCATTTTAAAAAGAAGCAGTGGAGTGGGGGAAATGGGTGAAATGGATCAAAAGGTACCAACTTCCAGTTATAAGATAAATAAGCCTTGGGGATGTAATGCACAACATGGTGACCATAGTTAACAACACTGTATTGTATATTTGAAAGCTGCTGAGACAGTCTGTCTTAAAAGCTCATTACTAGAAAAAAATTGTTAACTATGTGAGGTGATAGCTATTAACTTACTGTGATAACCATTTTGCAATATATACATACATCAAGTCATTACGTTGTGCACTTTTATACAATGCTGCACGTCAATTATATCTCAATAAAATTGGAAGAAATGGTGATTCTATGCAACTTGTTACTTATTTTGTATGTGTAAAAATAATAATAAATAGCTTTTATTTACCGAGAGCTTGCTATTTGCCAGGAATTATGGTAAGATTTGTAAGCACTTCCCCAGCAACTCTGTGGGGTACATATAGTTATTATGTCCATTTTACAAATGATTAAACTGAGGCTTGGGGAAGTCAGGTCACTTGCCCAAGGTCATAAAGCTGTGAGTTAACAGAGGCTGGGCTTGGCCCTAAGAAGTCCTCCCCCTACCACCTCCCACCATGGCTTTCCCAACCTGGAAAGTGTACATCCCAGCACGAGGTTCACATATCTTAAACTAAACCTCACAGCTGGAGGCGGCGGGGGGGGGGGGAGGGTTCTTTTCTCACCATCACATTCTTCTCCAGGGCTGCCATCTTTGGGCTCTTGGTCTATGCAGTCTGAAACAAGGAATAACCAAAGTAGATATTGTTATTCAACCTCCTCTTCATCTGCTTTTTAATTTGGCTTTCAGAAAAGCTAGTTTGAGAAGATTTTAGTCACCCAACTATCTGGCATCGTTGGCTCTTCCCTTCTCCCTCTTTACCTGTGCCATCGTTCAGGGAGCTTTCCCATCTCTTACCAGTCTTGCTGCAGGAACTTCTCTCATGACGCCCCTGACTGTATATTCATTTTCTTCTCTATAAAAGGTCACGATATTCTTATCTAATTAAAACCCCCTAATCATTAGTGGTAAAGCTTTCTTCATTTGATAGTTTCCTATACAACTATTGACTTCTCTTCCAGTATCATTCAAGAACATTCAGTAAACATTGATTGAGCACCTTTGAGCATCTATGGCGTGCCTTGGCCTTGTGCCATGTACAGGAAATACGAAGCTAGGAAGACAAAAATCCCTGCTGTCTTGTAGTTTACTGGCCCTCAGGGGAAGCAGATAAATCACACAACAGTGTGACAGATGCTGAGAGAGAGATATGCACACAATGTTAGTGGACCCACACTGCCAATTACCACAGATATGAGCTAGACTTTGAGGTTCTCAACTAGAGTAAGAGAAAACCTACTGGTCTTCCTTGGATGTTCTTTACTCTTTCCATTTCTACTCTTTTCCCCACACCATGCATCTTTACAATGAAATGCCCTCTCCCTTCCCTCTAGAAAAAAAGTCTAATTTCACCACAGGAAATCACAAAGCTTGACATTTTCCTAGACAAGCTACAAGGAGGCTTTCACATTTTGTCTTCTCAGCAGCAGGCAATATTCCACACTTTGTGTGTATATACATATACTTAAAACTACATTTAATTGTAACATAAATAATAGAAGTTCACTATGGAAAGTTTGGGAAAATCAGAAAAGTAATATAAAAACATCACCCTTGATCCCACCACTCAAAGACAATCAGCGTCTCTTTTCTATATATTTGTAGACATTTTAACTTATCATATATAATCATGGGTTTTTCTTACTCATCTTTTTTTTTTTTTTGAGAGACAGAGAGTACACACATGCAAATGGGGTTAGGGTGGGGGTGGAAGGGGAGGGAGAGGGAGAGAGAGAGAGAGAGAGAGAGAGAGAGAGAGAGAGAATCTTAAGCAGGCTCCACACTCAACATGGAGCCTGACACAGGGCTCAATCCCACAACCTGGGATCGTGACCTGAATGGAAATTAAGAGTCAGACGCTTATCCAAATGAGTCACTCAGGCAGCCCACTCACCTTTTTAAAAAAATTACTCATTCTTAATGCTATGGATAGTTATGTCACTTTTATTTCCTCAATTAAGCTGTAAATTTCCTACGACCAGGAAACAGTTTTATTTTCTTCACAATCCCCCACAGCACTTTGAATAACCCAGGGAGGACTTGCCTCATGTGGGTGATTGATTTATCAGTGCAATTTTCTTAACAAGTTTTAATGTTGACCACCAAGGAATCTGTACATTATTAATTAAAATAAAAAGAATGAAAAAGAGGGGGCAAAACCTCAGAGAAACAAAAAGTCTGATGCGTGAGTGTTTTCTTCCATTTGGGGACCAAATAGTCACCATCCTTATTTCAGGTTTCTTTGCTGCTGTTGTTATTAGAGTGGAAGAAAAAGACGGTTGTAAAGATAGTAATCTCATGAATACGCTGTGTGTGATGTTGAAGCTTCTCCTCAAATACCTCTCTTCACAGAACTCATGTTTTTCTAAAACAGTCTTTTTCATCTTTAAACACATGACACTTCTTCCTTAGGATGACTTAACGTAGACCTCCCTCTAGCTTCCATTCCTTGGGTTCTACTTCTTATGCCACATAGAACAAACAGACCCTTCTCCCACACATCAACCAGCCTCTCAAATACATCCTTTCCAAGTCTTCTTTCCACTGTCCTGGTTTGTCAATCCTTCCTGTGACATGGTTCCAAGTTTTTTCAGTATCTCCACTTCTTCTGAACAAACCGTAGCTTGTCTATTGTCTTCTAGAGACAGAAGTCCGACCTGAGGATTTACACGAGCAGCATGCCAGGGAACGGCAGACCACCTGGTGTTAGACTCTAGAACTCACTGAAGATTCTATGAGGTGTCCTAGGGGCCATATTACTCTCTTGAGCCATAACGAACTTGCTACTGACTAAAGCCTTAGTCTTTTTCACTTGTTGCTACTGAGTCACATCTCACTTATCACACACTTATTTTTATGCCATTCAACTATAAGACCATGGGCTTATCCCTAACATAATGTTGTCTTAGAATCGGCCCATTATTCTAGGCGCTTGAGTCCCTTAAATATTCTAAATGTGCCACAGGAGGCATTTTCTATCTTTCCCCACTTTGTGTCATGTGATAACTGGGTGGGCATGCCTTCTACATTCCCATTCAGGTCAAAAGTGTTGAACAAGATAGAGCCAAGGATTAAGGCGCAGCGCATGTCAGAAGATAGCTCGTTCTGGACTGATAATACTCCATTTACTTTATATTTCTTTGGGAGCAGTCACTTGACCAGATCTAATCTATACATTCAGGGTGCAGTTTTTCATCTTGTCCATAACTGTAAGATTAGAGATTTTATCTAAGGTTTGGCATTACACTATATCTGTGATATTTTCTTGATAAATCACGTTAATATTCTCTGCTGAAGAAGGAAGAAAATCATCTTCCTTTTCCTTCCAAGTTGTTCCTAATGAGCCCACGCTAACTCCTAGTGATTCTTTTCCTTGGTATGTGAAATCCATCCCATTTATACCACCCACATCTCAGACATGGATTGATATTCAAGAAAGAATATGTTGATCTCCTCAGATACACACATGAAGAAAACTGATATGTTATAACCTTATAATGTCAAGGGAGATCTGAGCAAAATCACCAAATAGGAGCTGAGGTTATTCTGACTGCAATTACTTGATTTTAAAAGCAATTTATCTTTTTAACAAAAGCCTACTTGAGGGGCACCTGGGTGGCTCAGTCATTTAAGCAGCTGACTCTTGATTTTGGCTCAGGTCATGATCTCATGGTTCTGTGAGTTCAAGCCCCACAACTGGGCTCTATGCTCACAGTGAGGAGCCTGCTTCGGGTCCTCTGTCTCCCTCTCTCTCTGTCCCTTCCCTCACCGCTTCTTGCACTTCCTCTCTCAAAAATCAATAAATGTTAAAAAAAAATTAACATTAAAAAAAAAAGGCTATCTGAAGTAAGTTATTCACCAAACTGTATTCACCAAACCAAGTATTCACCAAACCAAGCTGTCAAAATATCTGTTAGCTGGCATTGGGTATTGTGCTTCATGAAAATATTTACCTAGGTTCCTCCCCTGCTATTTTATTAAAACCAGATTGATAAATGCAGGTTAACAAAGGTGTGAGTCCATCTTACCTCCCGTCAAGGGGTGACAACTGCCCAACTGGCCATTGTTGTTACAACTGCACGGCCGGCAGCTACCTCCAAGCTTCTGGGGGTTCCCGAAATATCCGGGTGCACACCTACCCAAAATGAAGAGAAAAAGGAGAAACACTCAAAGAACTCATCATTTCTTCCATCTGACATTTTCTCCACCCTTGAACTCTCCGTTTGAGATGTTGTAACCCTAAGTGGGGAAGGCTGCTTTGCAAGAATGAGTGTGTCTCAGTACAGATATTTATGGCTTGGATGAGAACAGAGAAAGTAGGAGGCAGGCAGAGCTTGCTCCCTCCTCGTTGACACCAGGACGACAAAATCCTCCGTTACCCCTGTCGATGAATGGCAGATGAACAAAATGCACACAGAAGCCAGTGGTTCGACCATTAATGGAAGTCAGGGGTGGATCAACTTTATGCAAGAGTTATGTTCCTGAAGATACCACACAATTAAATATTGCTTAATTTCTGGCTAATTTCCTCAAAGACAAATTTAAAGTAAAACTCATAGAATTTCAAATTTGCTTATCAATGGGGATTTTATTAATATTGCCTACTGAACTGTTTCGAGCCTGCATAATTCCCATTTGCACTAATTTGCTACAGGGCTGTATTTAATGAGCCTAAACAATGGAGGGCAGTTACAACACCTACTCTCTTGGCTGAGAGCCTTTATTATTCTAGATAATTTGGTGATGAGAACTCCATTCCTTATTTAAGTTAAAAAACACTTCCTTGATTCTGAGTTTCTATTTAAAACACAAACAAACAACAAAACAGACACAATGTTTTTGGAATTGGGAGGTAAACTAAAATATTTCTATTAGCAAAGTTCCATTCTTGTGCTAGCCCCCCCCCCCCAATTTGTCATTAACTCAATGTGTGTGTGTGGTGTCTTCTCTTCCATGGAAGTGATAGATTCAAGAAAATGTGGTATTTGGCTCTCCCCCAAATTTAAGCTTTGCATCATGGAACTGTTAGGTAATTTGTATAGACTTTGCCAATGGGTGCAAAGGACACAGGCTTTATCAGGAAGACCTGGCTGGATCCCTGCCTCCATGCTGTGTAACCTTGGCCTATTATCTTAACCCTTCAAGCTTCAGTTTCTTCATCTATGTCTCCCTTGGAAATGTAAACTCGGGGCACTTGGGTGGCTCAGTTGGTTAAGCATCTGACTTTGGCTCAGGTCATGATGTCCTGGGTTCATGAGTTCTAGCCCTGCGTTGGGCTCTGTGCTGACAGCTCAGACCCTGGAGCCTGCTTCCGATTCCTTGTCTCCCTCTCTCTCTGCCCCTCCCCCACTCACACTCTGTCTCTCAAAAATAAATAAACATCGAAAACAAAATTAAAAAAAAAGAAAACTCCACAAAGGCATGGATTCTTTGGCTGATATATCCCTGCTCATGGGAGAGTGCCTGGGCCCATAATAGGTGCCAGATAAGTATACGCAGAATGAATAAGTGAATAATTGCACTATTAATACCTATTTTGATCAATGAATGAGATAAAAAATAATGTAGTGAAGAATCTAATACAATGCCTGCACATAATAGACACTCAATAAAAGTTAGCTACCATTTTCAGACATGATGAAACATGCATATATATATATATATATATATATATATATATACACACACACAAATACACACACACACACACACACACACACACATATACACATCTATGTATAACTGGCATAATTTGGAATTACTACATTTCAGAAAGTGGGTAGGAAGCAGAAATCCCATGCCTTCCTTAATTATCAAGAAGGTAACTACGCTGAGGTGCCTTGTCTAAGTCTACTAACCAACTTGTCATAGGCTTTACTTTATGTGACTGGCCCCATATTCTACTTAACAAACCATGCTATAGGCAAAAGACTTATGTTTTAAATACTTTATTTTTAGATGTGTCACCTATATCTAAATTTTCCATGTAAAAGATGCATAATTACAAAACACTTTATATTAAAGTCACATAAATATTTAGGAAGTTAGATTCCACGTCTTCCTTATTCTTGCAAAAAGTGTTAGTGACTGATTACAGAAATAACCGGTACCCTTCTTCTCGTTTTAAGCTGGTGTCCAAACACAATGGACTGAAGTAAAACTTCCTGATTTCATAGAGGGCGGTGGTACAAGAAAAAAGAGCAGAGAACATGTTTGTCCTCTATGGCTCGGAGAAGCCGAGGGAGAAATGTGGCCCAGGGCACGGTTATGAGCTGGGAAGCCTTTCCTACCCCTTCCTTCAGATTGGCTGTTCCCTCTTCCGCCCAGTGGGCTCCTGCTTATATTTTTACTCTTCACCCTATATTGTCCTTGTAGCTACCACTGCATAGCTAATGACTAGCGCTGGCTTGATGCCTGGCACAAAGGGGGGTCCCCAATAAATGTTGAACAAATTAAAAAATTTGACATTCATATGGCATTTACTTGTGAACAAGTTCTTCAAAAAAAATTAAGAAACTATAGTTTGCTTTCCTGAGACAGCAAACAACAGACATAAGCTGTGAGAACTGTTAATTAAGAATTTCTCTTTTCAAATCTGCTGCCTGCCAACCGGATGTCTCAGCTGGTCTGTTGCTGTTTTCTGCATCATTGTTTGTGAAGAACCATGAGGAGGATCGCACTAGGATGCCTCTCCCAGGTGGGAGTCTCAAGCTTTCACATCACAGAGCCTAGAAGAACGTTCCCGAAGCCCATTCTACCCACCCGTCCTTCCCATCTCAGTATAGCTGCCCCTTCCTCCCTCACCCCTCAGGGGCAGTTGGATGCTCCTCCCCTGCAGCCTGGGGACCCAGTTATGTCTTGGTCACTATTTTAATGTCTGGTTTGTGTGTCTGTCCACCACTAGACTGTAAAACCCTGAGGGCAGAGTCTGGGCTCCAGCCGCTAATGTGTCCCTAGCGCTTAGCCAAGTGCCAGGCATATACTAGGATCTCCATACATTTTTCATTGAAAGAAAGAATGAATAATAGATGTGAGGCAACTGTGGGCAAGGTTCCTTTTGCTGAAATGGAAAACAGAAGAACCTTGAAATTGCATCTTTTTACCACCAGACAGTGCCCTGCCCCTTAGCTGACGCTCAGTGATCCCGTAATGAGGCAGTCCGCACCTTCCTCCCAGGCAAATAGCCTCGAGGTCCTTGGGTTTTCTTGGGTAACTTCCCTGATTGAGCCACCCTCCAGCCCCACTCATCCCTTAGGCCCACTAGACTCATGTAGGTCCCACCCTGTCTGTCAAATGTCTCAGATAACCCCTGCCTTCTTGTGAAAACCAAATTAATTTTGTTTTCGTTTTGTTTTGTTTTGGAATCTTATAAAACTCTTCTAAAGTTTATCCAGGAAAATAATATGCCAGAATGGCCAAAGAAAACATTTTAAGGGTTATGAGGAGAGCCTTGCTCAACCAACTATCTAAAGGCATTTTATACTTTCAGAAATGATAACGGCACAAAGACTGAACAAAATGTATGGAAACGACTCTAAGTTTGTACAGAAAACTTTGTAAATGCACATTCATCTTTCGTGAATTCAACTAAATGTACTTGGCAATAGAGAGAGAGGTGGGGGAGAGAACAAGAGTGACAGCACGAGAGGCACAGAGGGAAAAACAGCTGGAGTATCTGTCCCCATTCACTCAGTGAGCACACAGCCTGCAGTGAGTGTGACAGTGTGAAATGAAGGATGTGAATCTGCCAGTCCCCTAATTAGTCTGCTTTCCTTATGCCTCCCCTAGTGTGCACGTCTGACCCTACTGAGTGTGGCTCTGGGATGTACCCAAATACTATGTGTATTTCATGCAACGTGGGCCCTGGATTATGGGGATGGAATACTGGGATAGTGTGAGTTTCTTGAACTCTGGCCAATTTTGCTGTACACGTTGACCCTAAATCTATCTGCCATGTGAGATGCCCTGACACCACCAAAAAGCTAGGTTCCAAATTTTCACCAACATGAAGATCTGAGTGTAAGAAATAAAACTATGTAAGTCCTGGGGCGCCTGGGTGGCGCAGTCGGTTGGGCGTCCGACTTCAGCCAGGTCGCGATCTCGCGGTCCGTGAGTTCGAGCCCCGCGTCGGGCTCTGGGCTGATGGCTCGGAGCCTGGAGCCTGTTTCCGGTTCTGTGTCTCCCTCTCTCTCTGCCCCTCCCCCGTTCATGCTATGTCTCTCTCTGTCCCAAAAAAAAAAAAAAAAAAAAAAAAAAAAAAACTATGTAAGTCCTAAAAGAAAGCATAAACATTTCTGTAACTTCGCCAAGCATGGCCCCAAAGGCTGACAGCCTAAAGAATATAAGAGTAGATACATATAACAAAAATCGAAACCAAAAAAAATAAACAAAAATTTGCAACATGTACTATGAAGAATTTGTATAGACCAATAAATAAAATAAAAGAACATTGCACTAGAAAAAGTGAGTAAAAAGGCTAGAAAGCAATCCAAAAAATAAGGTCTACAAATGGTTAATTAGTACGTGAAAAAAATCCCATCTAATTATGAAACAAAGAAATGTAAATTCGAATGATTAAAATTTCCAACTACCAAACTGGCAAATATTTTAAAAACTGATCATTTGTAGTATTCACTGGTGGCAAAAGCTGCTCTTTTGCTACTGGAGGAACAGAAATGAGTCTGACTTTTCTGGAGGGCAATCCGGCAAAATGTATCAAAAGTCTGAAAATGCACCTATCCTTAGATCCAAGGGATCTGGTTCTATTAACTACATCTTGAGGATTTATGTACACAAATAATTCACCACAAGGATTTACTTTTAGTGCTGCTTTGAATGGAAAAGAGGAAAACTATTTCAAAGACCAGCAGTAGATTACAGAACTTCTTGGTTCTGACACGATGTTATCAGCGAATACTTACTGAGATGGAAAGATGTTGCTAACCTTCTACTACATCTACTAGGTGAGAAAATGAGCCAAAACATAAAGTAAAACAGCAATCTACTTTTATTTTTAAGAAAACGTCTGGGGGCGCCTGGGTGGCTCAGTCGGTTAAGCGGCCGACTTCGGCTCAGGTCGTGATCTCACGGTCCGTGAGTTCGAGCCCCGCGTCGGGCTCTGTGCTGACAGCTCAGAGCCTGGAGCCTATTTCAGATTCTGTGTCTCCCTCTCTCTGACCCTCCCCTGTTCATGCTCTGTCTCTGTCTCAAAAATAAATAAACATTAAAAAAAAAATTAAAAAAAAAAAAAGAAAGAAAACGTCTGTGCACAGAGAATGAACTGTAAGAATATACAAGTTTTAACTGGGATTTTATAAATAAAATGATTATAAGCAGGATTATATCTGAGCATGCACAAATATATAGAGCTACATAAAGGTATAGTGGGCCTCATTGGTTCTTTGCTCACTTGTATTACATAATTCCTGTAAGTAAGTATTGACTTTATGATAAACTTATTTTAAATTTAAAAACATGCTGTCCATATGATTCATTTCTATACTGTTACTTTTGCACAATGTACATGCTACCTTCCGAGGTAGACTCTAAGTACCTTTCATAGTCCTTATATGCTTGGCAGAGCCCAATGTATGGTAGCTAATCATGAAAATGTGTTCATGCAAAACGAAAGCTTGGCTCTTTGGCCCCTCATAATTAAGTTCATAGTTTCCATTTTGCAACATTTACTCTTTTGTTCCGCTGCTGAACACCTATTACATGAATAATACATGAATAGTAGGCAGCAGTGATTCAGAAATGAATGACACAGACTGTCCTGCAGGTGTTCATAATATGTGGGGACAGAGAGGTATAGTTGTGTGTGTGTGTGTGTGTGTGTGTGTGTGTGTGTGTGTGTGTAGGAGTATGTAGAGTTGTATGTGCAGGTAAGTAGGGACGTGGTGGTGGGGTAGGGGTACATAAGGATGTGCATACATGGGGTGAGGACTATGTAAGGATGAATGTATATGGAGCTAGGCTAGTTAGGGTTATGTGTGCCAGGTAGGCAAATACAAGGACACGTGTGTGGTGGGTAGGGGCATACATGGGGTGGGGGTATGTAAGGATGAATCTATATGGATGTAGGGATAGGTAAGGACATGTAGGGGGTGGAAGTACATACAGATGTGGAGGGGGAGGGGCATGTAGAAATATGTAGGGGAGGGGAATGAGGGAGTGTGCAGGGGGATAGGAGCATGTAGGCAAGCGTGTTGGGGGTACATAGCGCTATGATACGTTGGGCCTCCTTCTCAAATTTCTGAAACATGTAAAAAACGAGAAAGATAAAGAAGTTAATGATTTATTAAGTGAACAGTCTTGTATTTTTCCCTAAAGACCTTTCTCCAGCCTCCGTGAAAGCAACAGCCCCACCCCAGCTCTGAGCCACGACCCAGCACAGCCGCACCCACAGCCCGAGCCTGCTGCAGCCTGCCCGCAGAGCCCACCCTACCTGTGGGATGCGGGGGGGAGGGGGGGGGGCGGCGAGGGGGCAGCACCCACCTTTCACACTGTGTGCCTGTGTATCCAGGTTTGCAGGAGCACCTCACGTTTTCCCCAGTCACAACACAGCCAGTGGCAAAACTGGAAGGAAGACAGAAAAAAGCCTCAGTAAAAACAAATCGATAGGCTCATTATTTTTTGCCATAAAGCACTGACTTGCCTTAAGTGTAAACAGACACCAAGGATCTGGTTACTTCTTATATGAAGAAAAATGTGTCCATTAAGACTTGTATAGATAATGATGAATTATTTCAGCTCACATTGGGCAAATCTTGGTACATAAGGACTGAAGGCATTTATTTAGTTTTATTTTTGGCTTGGAGAAATACATTCCTTCACTTGAGACAGAGCAAAGTAACTCATTTTGGAAGAAATGATTACAACAGCATTTTTCCAGGAATAACAAGGAAAGAATAAAACAAGTCTAGGCAGAAAAAAAGGACAGGGAGCTCGGATTCTTCAAAAAATTTTCCTCCTTGTTTATTCTAGTTCCTTCATATTGGGTACATTATCTCCTAGGAAGAAAAGGGGCCAGGCAGAAGGGACTAAGGCATAAAACAGGCTTGCCCATCTAGGTATTTCTGTGGGCACAATCATTGGCGATTTTTACATTTTTCAAATCAAGTTGTGGGATTCTGATTCTCTTTCTTTTTGTTCTAACCTAGTGTATATTTGAGCAGCTTTTTTTTTCCAAATAAGTGAGCAGATCATGAAAAAACTCTGTTGCCTTGAGATATGTCTATAAACATTACACTGAATAAATCTGAGGGAAAATATCTCTATTTATCATTTGCTGGTAAAATAATTTTTATCTAGGAAGTTTCTCTTGGCCTAGTAGATGGACAGAATTATACTATTTTTTTTAAGTTTATTTATTTATTTTGAGAGACAGAGAGAGAGAGAGAGAGTGCAAGTGGGGGAAGGGGCAGAGAAAGAGAATCCCAAGCAGGCTCTGTACTGTCAGCACAGAGCCGGATGCAATGCAGGGCTCGAACTCACGAACCGTGAGGTCATGACCTGAGCCGAATCAAGAACTAGACGCTTAGCCAACTGAGCCTCCAGAGTTATACTTCTAAAGGAACAGTTAGAAATTCGTCAACAGTATGAATATTGATGGAGAAAGAGTTAAATGAAAACCATATTTCACTGATAAATCCGAGGAACTGTGTGTTACTTCAACTGCCTGAAAGCCAGAAGCTGGCCTTCATGATAACACTATGTTGTGCCATCAAAGATGAAAAGCTTTCCCCTGAGCACCCCATGAAAATCTTGTTTCCACTCTCTCTAGCTTCTGTTCCAACAAGTCTAGGCAAGTACCGAGTGCTAAATCCCTTTTCAAATAAAGTCACAGGACTGGGCAAGTTTAAGGAGTATCAGATACACAGAGAGCAAACCAGGGTGCACATTTCAAATACGCATCTTCAGAAAAGCCACATCTGGGCAGTGGCTTCTGGTAACGTGGCCAATTTCTCTGATACTGGCCTGATTTCATCCTGCCTTGTGGTTCACACTTGCTCCCGAGCCTGTGCACTGCAGATGCTGTTATTGGTATCTTCCTGATTTTCAAATCAACTCTTGCTTTGTTTACTTGTATTTTGCTTGGACCCACAGCGGGTGTGTCACGATAAGCAGGAATATGACAAGGTACCGAGGCCAAAGAGAACATGAATCACCATGAAATCCAAGTGGCAGGTTTCTACCTATGTCATGTATCTGTTGTACTGGAGTCTGAATGACAACTCAGGTCACGCTCCATGGCTCAGAACTGGCCTATGACTTCCATCACACCGAGGATAAATCCAAGTGCCTTGCTATAGCCTGCAAAGTCCTACGGGATCTGTACCCTGGGTGCCCCACCAACCTCACCTCCTGACCCTCTGTCCCACACTGCCCTCTAACCACCTCCTTACTCCATGGACACATCGTCACAGGGGCTGTCTCTTGTCTTTTCCTTGCCTCAGACCCTCAGTGCCGAGATACTGCCATGCTTACTCCATCTCATTGTTCCCTGGTCCTTGGCCAATGACCTCAGAAAACCCTCCTACTCTTCTGTAAAGAGTCTACTCACTCACTATCAATCACATAGCCCTGTTAGCAACTTCCAAGCCCATCTCTATCTGAAATTATGTTTATTTATTTGTGCACGTATTTCTTGAGTATGACAACTCTCCCTGCCTGCATTCTCCAGGGGAAGCCTCGTGAGATCAGAGTCTGTCAGTCTTCTTTCCTGTAGTTTCCCCAGCACCTAGAGAAGGCTAACTCCTAGCCCCTGTATCAGGCGTTCAGTAAATAACGTTTAACCACCGAACGAAGAGTGAAAGGAAAGAGGAAAAGGAAAAGCACACAAGCGTACACTTGGGAAACCTGTTCTTATTTGTTTTGCTTTTGTTTTGCATTTTTGCATGTTCTTTTTTAAATACAACTGCTTTGAGATAGACTTCACATACCGTATCACTTGTCCATTCCAAGCGTACAACTCAATGGCTTTTAGTAGATTCACAGAGTTGTAAAAACCATCAGTATGATCAACTACAGAACATGTTCATCACCCCCCAAAGAAATCCCACACCCTTACCGGCCACTTCCTATACACTGCCCCTCTCCCACTCCCCATCTCTGGTCCCAGGCAGCCACCAAGCTACTTCCTATCTCTACAGATTATTTTCAAGCTCTCACAGTACCTGTTGGAATGAGGACATGGGCAGACGCTACAGTGTCCGTGGATGGCATTCCCATAGTGACCCTCTTTGCAGCGCTCACAGTGTTCCCCAGCAGTGTTATGCTGGCAGTTCTTGGGACAGATGAACATACAATTAAGAGCAGCCAATTACATTTATTATTATTAAGATTGTTATCACCTTAATTACTCACAATTATAACTCAAGTCCTCTGACTCTGTACAGAGCTATGAATCACAAATGGTATATATTCCTATCTATCCAGTTACTGTTGGTACTAGAAAATAAAACACGTAAGCATCCTTCCATCAGCTATTTGGTGCTTAGCATCAGGAGGATGAAATTGGAGGAAGACCAGCTAGATTCAAACTCACTCCAATGTTTCATAGCTGTGCAGCCTTGGGCAAGATTCTTCACCTCTCTGAGCCTCGGTGTTTTGTTGTTTTTTTTTTTTTTTTTTTTAAACCAGTTGTATTGATGTATGATTTACACACAATTCTAATTTTCTTAAAACATATAGTTAGAATAATACCCACTTGTGAAGGCTGGGAGGATTTTAAAAAGTACACTACAGCTTCAGCAAGGTGTTAGCCCTATCCCTCTTCCCCTGAGAATAATGTCTATGGAAATCAACTTGTTTTACATAATTCAGTTACTCGTGATATACTAAAGAGGAATATAGTTGCAATAAGTTAACATGTAGAATTTATTAAAACAATGAAAAGCTGCATTGTATCTAAAGAAATAATTCCAGCATCTCAGTTTAATTCCAATGTCTCCAAGAAGCAAGATGTTATTTATCTACGTTGTGCGTTTATGTAAATCCAATTATTTTCATGCCAAAGTCAATGCCTATTGAAAGTTGTTCTTCAATAAAGCACTGAGACGAGATGACTTTCCAATTGAGCAGTCCATTGAGGCAAATCCTAGCAGATGGTATCAAAGTTGCTTATTTTGTGGAATTTTTAATGTTTCTTGCTTTACTCTAGTAATACATATGTAAATGCACAAAACTATCCAGGAAACCACTCCCCTATTGTGGGCATTTGATAATTCAGAGATACTCTATATGACCGGGAATAAGTCTAATGTTTTTGAAACGTGCTTTTATGTAGAGGTGGGGCTTGGTAGGAAACTTCAATGGATGTGAGTTTTCAATAATATCTGAAACCGGGTTGCGAAAAACAACATGCACCTATATCCTAAGTGGGTGCGGCCCTGCTTTGAATGCGAGCCTGTCCCTTCCATCATAATGTCATCAGTTCCTTTGGCTTAAACACAACCATCCCTCACCAACCTTTCAATAACAGACGATCACAATCCACATGTTATAACATGTTTTCATACTTTTTTTCCCGATATGAAATCGTGTCATACACACAAGGGATGTTGTTTACACATTAACATGGAATCATCACCAGAAAGCTCATCCCTGCCCTGAATCCCTCCCTCTTTCCCCAAAAGTCACTGCCATGACAGTTTTTCCTGTAGACCTGGACGCTAGGACCAAATCCACATGCAGTGTATTGGATCCACAGAGGGGTCTCTCCTTGACCTTTACCTTGCTCCACGGTCCTGACTCTCTCACAAAATAGTCGTTTTTTTGAACGGATTATTTATCTTTCCACTTTAGTTTCCTTTCTTTTTAAACTCTAAATGACATTCTTAAGGAACAACATAGCTGAATAGATATCTTTTAATCCTAGATCCACTTAGTTCTGAGCTGAAAACATTGGAGAAGCAAGGACATGGAGAAACAAGAATTATGGTGAGTCCATCTGTGTCCTACTGAAAACACCCTGACCTCTGGTCCTCCTCGGGAGCGGGGGAAGAATGGTAGAAAGGGGTGAGAAACTGTGTTGCTTGATAAGGTCCCATAAGAATGTCTGAAATACCCCCACCCTCAGCTGAGAACACCTATCTTGATAGCTGTCTTTCTCAGTCCTGCAAATATGAGATATCTGCTCACCAATTTCCTTGTGGTTTACTGTGAATAAATTCACGGATGGATGGATGGATGAATCCACATCCACTCCCACATCATGTGCTCTCTTAGCTCCATCGGACACCAAACATCCATTGGGCATCTACTACGTGTCCCACCATGCTACCAGGTACTAGGGATGCCAAGATGGATCGGCACCCTGACCAGGGGGCAAATAGAACCCTGTGAGTACACACGTTAAATATAACGTGGAAAACTTGATGGCTGATGCACCCCAGCATCTCATAAGTGCAAGAGGAGCTTCAGGGAATGGCTTCTGGAGGCGATGATGCCTCCTGCATGGAGAATAAAAGGAGGGGAATTAGCTGGGCAGAGAAGTGAGGGGAGGGCACACCAGGCATAGGGAGCAGCGTGCATAGAATGTCAGTCGTGCAGGAGCACAGCGGTGCGTGTGGGCAAGATGAAGCAATTGGTATTCCGGAGAGTGAAGGGCAAGGCGGGGCGGGATGCAGGTGGAAAGGTAGCAGCTCAGATCACGGGAAACCTGAGGCGGCACGGAGGAGCATGGACCTCTGGTCATGAGTGTCACGAGAGCCCCAGGCCACCTGTGGGTCTCAGGTAAGTCTGGCAGGGGGGAAATGGGCACAAGAGCCAGGGAGTAAAGTGAAGGAAAACCGAAAGAGGAAGGGACATGGGAACAGAGTGGTAGAAGAGGGATGACCGAGATGGCAGAAGGCAAGGGGAGTGGGGGAGGGGCAGCAATATGGGGAGAAAGGGGGCCAGGAGAAGAGACAGAGCCTTGGCGAAGAGAAAGGGGCCTGTCACTGCGGGTCCTTCCAGCTGACGACGGCACCCACGCAACATACGACCTGCTGCTCTTGGACGCACACGGCTTTACTGCTAAGGGCTGGGGTTACTTTCTTCTTCAAACTTCGAAGTTTATTCTTGAAACAATATGGAGATTTGCACAAGAGTGAAGGTCCCAGATATTAGAAATTGACTCGGCTCTTGAGAGACGAAGTCCAATTTGCAGCGGAACCAGCCCATTCGATGGTGAAAAGTACTTGGTTTCCAAATCGTTATGGATCTTTGAGAATGAGGGCTGCATCCTTGGCTCCCATAAAACGGGCACACACACACACACACACACACACACACACACACACACACACACCCCACCAGGGCAGGAGCAGCGCTCAGAGCCTGCCAGGGGAGCACTGCGCAGGGGAGCGAGTGCAGGCACTGGCCCCGTGCCTCTGTGGGAGCGCGCATGCGCGCACGTTCCCCACGGGACCGCAAGCCTCGCGGAGGCGTGAAGGCGGGGAGGGCGTCGGGTGGTTTTAACCACAGTGCTTAGCTCACTACCTCCCACGATAGCAAAGGCTCCGTAAAGGTTTCCTGAATGAATTCTTTCTAAAGGCCATATGGCCATTAGGGACAAGTGAAGACACAGCTACAGAGAAAGGAAATGACAAAGAAAATCTTGTTTGATTAAAACAGATGAATTATGACTCATAGTGATCCTTCCGCTGGGTGAATGGACGCAGAGAATGCCTACTTTTGTTCTTTGGCAGCTTTGATAGAGTGGACGTGACATCTAGCCATGGTTCAGTGACAAGATAAATATTTATTTTAAATTAAAGCATCTACCTGTGTTACACATGGCATACGCTATGAAATATAAATTATTATAGAAGAGTATTTATGAGCTGAAAAATACTATTTCCCAATGAGTTTTATTGCTTTTGAACTTACAAGGTTAAAATTCTACAGAATATTCTATCAACAATGTCCTGTCCTGGCCTGTCCCATCTTGTAGTGGAAGCAGTTCCCTGGGACATGCTGAATTTGGCTTAATACAGTCTAGGAGCTCAAAGAATTGAAACACACTCTAGATGCATTGCACAATGCAAAGGAAATCCATGCCAGAAGAACGCATTTTCAAACAGCACAACGTAAGTGGGGAGGCTTGTGCTCCTAGGGGCACTGATGCTCTCTCCTTTCTTTGTATCTGTCCATTCTCCTTCCAAGTAGGGAGGCCCTGGCTGCCAGGGATGAAAGAGAGGAAGGCAGAAGAAAAAATGTGCTGCTTCAAGATACAAAAGAAAAATTTCCCGACAATCCAATTTTCTATGGGAAATATTTTTTAAGGTATTTTAAAAGAAGATTATTTTCCAGTGGATAGGCCACAGACAGCAAGGACTCACCTCACCTGTCTTCCTACATAAACCCACTTTGTCTTGGCAGCCGCAGATTAGTGCTTGAGTGACTTGAGTATGTGCCTTAAGTCTTTCTAAGCGTCATCTTCTCCCCTATTACTTGCTTGAGCTATTGCTCATCTAACAGCCACAAGGCTCCCCTCCTGCAGCCTCCTGCTACCCCAACAAAACAGGGGCCCAAAGCAGTGGCTCTGATTTGTTACATTCCACCAGGAATTAAGTCCCGGGATCCACCCATTAAAAACATTCCATGAAGCAAAAATTTAGAAGCTAATGTGTCATTTCATTGTTCAGCTAGGAGTTCTCCAATGGCATGTGTTAAAATGGAGGGAAAAGTGAAGTGTAAAATAATTCAGCCTGATAATGCTGAATGCCATGTTTACAAAGCAACCTCAATTTGGCTTTGGGTTTGGCTGGAGATGCGATATTTGATGTCTCAGGGACCAGTGGGGTGAGGGTGGGGGGCGAGGGGACAGGGAGACACAGATTGTCGGCCAGGAGAGTATCAATTTACTCACGATACATATTCCCGAGCCATCCTGGCATCGATTTGAATGTCCGTTGCAATTGCAGGGAACACATCGTCCGGTATATGCACCTTTGCTATCCCGATAGTATCCGGGGCTACAACCCTGTTTTTCAAACAAAGCATTTAGTCAACATAAAGAATTATTATCCAAAGCATGTGCCAATTCTGACTGTCAAGCATTCACTTTCTTTTTAAAATTTATTTTTAACATTTATTCACTTTTGAGAGACAGAGTGTGAGTCGGGGAGGGGCAGAGAGAGAGGGAGACACAGAATCCTAAGAGGCTCCAGACTCAGCCGTCAGCACAGAGCCCAGCATGGGGCTCGAACTCACGAGCCACGGGATCATGACCTGGGCTGAAGTCAGACGCTCAACCAACTGAGCCACCCAGGTGCCCCAAGCATTCACTTTTTAAATCTTTTTTCCTTTAGTTGGTATGTGGATTTCTACTTTCAAACACTAGCCAGTCCACTGGCTCCCTTTGTCAGATTCTACCTTGTTTCCACGCCACAGCACGCGTGTATGCTAGTGGCGGAGCGGGAGATGTGTGGGGGGACACGAGAGAAAAGGGAGACGTGGAGGGAGGAGTGTGGAAATGGCTTCCTCTCCTTCAACCGTTTTAGGGCAAGTGGAAGGGTAGAGAGGTGAAGGGGTAAAGAGGGTCAGGACATCAGTTTTTGGTGGGGAAAGTCTCTAAGCAAATCCTTTCAAGTTCAAGTGCTCTTAGGGCAGGCATTCCGTCTCCAAGTAGGAGTTTGGACTGGTGGATGAAGGGGGACTAAGGAGTCTTCATTAGGATCTATTCAACAATGGCAGAACCAGGGGAATCATGTCACTGCCACTCACTGGTCTATAAGCAAAAGCGAACTCAGGGGAGAGGACCGTGCCTGTGTTCTCTACAGAACGCTGCAGGGACGCTGGGCTCCAATGGGACACACAAAGACCCAGCTGGAGGGAATCTCACTGGGTGTGGTCTTCTTTTCTTGTTCAATGTTGCTTTGACCGTGTGTGTGTGTGTGTGTGTGTGTGTGTGTGTGTGTACATATATATATGTATTTTAAGGATTCTAGTTGGGCACCTGGGTGGCTCAATTGGTTAAGCATCCGACTTTGGTTCAGGTCACAATCTTGCAGTTCACGAGTTCGAGCCCTACAATGGGCTTTGTGCTGGCAGCTCAGAGCCTGGAGCTTGCTTTGGATTCTGTGTTTCCCTCTCTCTCTGCCCCTCCCTCACTCACATGCTGCCTCTCTCTCTCTCTCAAAAATAAATATTTTAAAATAAATAAATACTTAAAAAAGGATTCTAGTTAAGAATGCCAATAGAAGAAAAAGCAATTCTTCCAACACCAGCCATTAAAAATTATTTAGATTTCTGTCTTTAAAGAGAATCATAGACATTTTGTTTATTTTGGCAGAGCAAATTAATACATTGATTCAAACCAAATGTTGTCCCCAGTTTCTTTAAGTGACCTCCATATATGGCCTATCTAAAGCATCAGGAAAAAATAATATTTCAAGATAAAAGATCATCTTTCATCTAATCCTCTTTAAACAGCATTATGTCTATAAGACTCTGAAGCTACAATCAAGAGAAATCAGAAAATCAACCATCCATTCTCATTCATCCGTAGCCATAAAGGCCTCTACCTGGTCTGGTGGAAAAGAGGAAGAAGCCACCCTTATAGAGCTGGAGAAAGAAGCCTGGTATACTCCCCGGAGTAGAACATCCCAGTTTCTGATAGGAGTTTCTTCCAAAATTACCAATTACTACACACTGGACACAATAACAAGACTATAATTTCCAGTATGTTTTCCCCTTCAGCTATTAGAAACCATGTTTAGGCAAAAGAAGCTATTGCAAAAAATGAGATTGCTTTATGTGTTATATGAATAGGCTTGTCTACAGGAGAATCGAAGTATGAAAGGAATGTTCTTTAATTGAAAACACAACTGAGAGAGACGTTCGAACAAAATTCAGCCACTGGTAGTGTGATCATATCTACAAGCAAATACTCTCCACTACTAAGTGGCAAGTGTCTCTTAATTACCCCCACATATCACATTACATGCTTATGAAATAATATTTGGTAAAGAACAAATTATCCAAATAAATAAATATATGTGGTTCATTTATGACAACATGTCTGAGTAAAAAGCCTTAATTAAACATGTTTGGCAGGAGGACGGTCCATCCTGATTAAAATTAAACCACCCACCTAATTTGCTTTCGATTAGAAACAGAAAAAGTCCCCTACAAGTCACATGACTTCTACTCAGGCAGAACATTTGTCAGTTACTGAAATATAATCATTTTCTCACCTCTACAAAGCACACAAACTCCACACAATCTTATACACAATCCAGTTCAAGTACTCAGATTGTATTGAAGATTTACTCTAAATGAAAATGAATGTATCCTAATATATCATTTCAGAAAGGGGTTTAGCAACCATATTTTTTAAGTAACAATTTTTCAGGATCACTTTTCCGATAAACTTTTGTGGTACAAATGATAAAATGATGTCCCTATCAGGTTTTCAGGGCTACCTCAGCAGCCATTGGATCCATTTCTCTGTGAGCATACATGTAAAAATCCAGAAAATTGAGACAGAGAGAGAGAGAAAGAGAGAGCAAGCGAGCAGACTTTATGAGTGTTTAATGCCTGGCAAATTGAAGCATGTCTTGTTAGGTATTATACAAATTCAATCTCATCACTTTTCTTAAACATGGATTTCACTGATTTTCGTGGTTTACTTTACCGGTAAATTTTCTTCCAAGCAGAATTTGGAAGTCTACAGGCACTGGACTCTTTTGTCTTGGGGCCTGAGTTACTCTTGAAAGGGCACAAAGTTTCATAGTGTACTAACATCCCACAAACATTCAAACTCTGAGCTGTCTGGGCATTTCCAGGTGGGCTGATGTTTACAGGGTTTGTGGTTAACAGCTCAGGAGAACAATCTGTCAGGCACCGTAATAAACTCTGCCAGTCAACAGGACAGGGAGGCTCTGGGTCCCTCCCCCAGCCCACCCATTATTCATTCATCCCCTTAACTTAAAAAATGTCATAAAGCTAGGAACCCTTCCCCAGCCCAAACCAAATTGAAAAGGGACATTACCTGGCTGGGCTTAAACTCCACATAACTTGCTTGCAGATGGCTTTGACCCGGAGGCTGAAGAAACGCTACCCTTTGCTGCTGTGAATTATATCCCAGACACTGCCCCACAGCTGCCCCAAAGATCCACAGCCATCCAGCGCTCCAGGCTGACCACCTCACTGTGGGGGACATCCTGGTCCCTTGGGCGTCCTGCTGGCTGCACGCAAACCTTTTCCTCTTCCTCTTATACCTGCCCTTCCTGCTTCAGTGCCCAAGCCCGCCTGACTCAGGTGAGGCAGGCTGTCTGCGGCAGGAGGCCCCACCTGTAAACTTCACCCATGAGTCAGCCTGTGAGAGAGCGCACATAACAGTCCCACAGGGAAGAACGCCGCTCTGTAATTCCTGCGAGGTGGGGTAGGCATCACCTTCTACCCACCTTACCCCGCAGACGGCACTAGCTGATTAGAGCAGATGTAAATCACAGGCTGAGTCACGAGCAAAGAACACGCCCGGGGCAGGAGGCTGGTAATCCAGAGGTTCCACTCCTTCCCTGGGGCTATGATTTTATTTAATTCGGCTAGAAAAGAGATAGGAGGAAGGGGGTGGGGAAGAAGAATCTTGGCACCTGTGGACTAAATGTTATAAGACAGAAGTCCCCACGGGGTACCTGGGTGGCTCAGTTGGTTAAGCGTCTGACTTTGGCTCAGGCCATGATCTCCCCAGAAAACCACGACAGGTAATATATTTGCAAGTTAAAAAAAGAAACTTGTGTGCAGATCACCTAGGGGCTTTCTGCGATCAAGGGGTGAGGATAGAAAGGGAAGGATGTTGCTAAATGTACATACAGGGGGTAGAGGGAATACACTGAGTGATAATATTTGCTATTTCCTAATAATTGCACCAAACATTGTGCTTTCCCTCCCATCAGGAAGAGAACCTATTTACAACTTGAGATACGACAGTTTCATTTTATGGCACAATTTAATCATCTGAGGACAATCAGGCTGGCTGGGCCTGGCAGGAAGATCTGCTGTGAGTTCGGAAGCTGGGCTGCCACGTCCCCTGGAAGAACCAGGACACTGTCTGGACTCTAAACCGGAGGGGCCCTCGACTAAAGAACAGCACAAGAACCCGAGGAAAGGCAGTGGCTCAAATACTGGGATGCCCACTGGCGGGCTCCTTCTACTTCCCAGAAAGTCCTGATTTCTACAGCCTCCAGGATTGACCAAATGCCTGCGGCTTTCCAGTGGAATTTGAGGTGTCTGTGATTTCTTTTTTGTATTTCATACCTGAAGGTGGTCCAGGTAAGACAGAAGCTATAGCCCAGGAGACACCTGTCCGATGGACAGAGTACTTCAGACCGTCCAGCAGGGTGGGGGCAGCAGACAGAAGGAGCAGCCACAGGAGTCCTAGGGGGAATTTCTTCCTACCTGACATGAGTCACCGGTGTAGCCAGGGGGGCAGGCACACATCTCCACATGATATGCTCTACGCCCACTTCCTGTGGCAGAGGCCTCCTCCAGTCCCACCCCGCTCAAGGAGAGCCGCTGAGTCTCGGTGAAGTAGAGGCCTCGGAGGCGCACACCTTCTAGTCTAGACAGTACCATCATCAGCTCTTCCCGGGACACGGGGGCACCGCTGCTGGCGTGCCTGAAGTTTCCCTACACATGGAAAAAGAAAAGCAAGGTCTCCCCTTGGCAAGCTCACTTCCAGGGCTTTCAGAGAGGCAGGCGTCCAGCACAAGTCAAAGGAAAGGCATGGAAGACAAGAGAGAAGGGAAAGGAAGGGAAGGGAAGGGAAGGGAAAGGAAGGGAAGGGAAGGGAAGGGAAGGGAAGGGAAGGGAAGGGAAGGGAAGGGAAGGGAAGGGAAGGGAAGGGCAAGGAGGAAGGGAGGAAGGGAGGAAGGGAGGAGGGGAGGAGGGGAGGAGGAGACGAGGAGAGGAGAGAACAGAAGTTAGTATAAGATAGCAGATTTATATTTAGAGTCAGGTGTCCTGGGTTATTCCTAAGAAAAGAGAGTGCCACATGAAAGGGGAAAAAATGAAGGCAGGAAATAAGGCACAATGAAATGCAATAAGATTTCCTAGTGTTTACTTATTTTAAAATGCACTTTTGGGGCACCTGGTGGCTCAATTGGTTGAATGTCTCTCTTTTTTAAACTTTTTTTTAAAGTTTATTTTTTTGAGAGAGAGAGAGAGAGAGAGAGAGAGAGCAAGGGAGGGGCAGAGAGTGAGGGAGAGAGAGAATCCCAGGCAGACTCCTTGCTGTCAGTGTGGAGACAGAGGTGGGGCTCGATCTCAGGAACTGTGAGATCATGACCTGAGCCAAAATCAAGAGTCAGACACTTAATAGACTCAGCCACCCTGGCGCCGCAGAGTATCTGACTCTTGATTTTGGCTCAGGTCATGATCCCAGGGTTATGGGACTGAGCCCCACCTTGGGCTCCATGTTGTGCATGGAGCCTGTTTAAAATATTCTCTCTCTCTCTCTCTCTCTCTCTCTCTCTCTCTCTCCCTTTCCCTCCCTCCCTCCACTTCTCACTTCCTCTGTCCCTCTAACCAACTCTCTCTCTCTCTCAAATAAATAAATACATAAATAAATACTTTTTTTAAAAAATGCACTTTTGTGTGTGCAAGCACAAAATGAATGAGAATGATACAGGAGAAAGGCTTAAGGAAACCCACTGAGTCATGCAGTTAGATCACTCATTAAATGTACATAATTGGGACAGAAAGTACAATCTTTTCTTGCACACACACATTTACATTTTACTTTTATGATGGTAAAAGGCACATCACATAAAATTTACCATTTCAGCCATTTTTAAATGTACAGTAGAATAGCATTGATTATATTCACATTGTTGTATAACACATCCTAGACCTTTATCATCTTGCAAAATGGAAACTCTGTACCTATTAAGCAATTTCTCCTCTCCCGCCAATTCCTGAAAACCACCATTATACTTTCTGATATTATGAATTCGATTACTTTAAATACCTCATATAAGTGGAATCACTCAGTATTTGTCTTTTGGTGACTGGCTTATTCCACTCAGCATAAAATCTTCACATTACGTTCCAGCATCTAACTAGCTAGATCTATCATATTCTAGCACGTGATAGGATTTCCTTTTTAAGGTAATATAATATTCCAACATATGTATATACCATATTTTCTTTATCCGTTCATCTGTCATCTGCCACCTCTTATCTACTGTGAATAGTGCTGAAATGAACATGGATGTGTGAATAGCTGTTCAAAACGCTATTTTCAGTTCTTTTGGGTATATACTCAGAAGTGGGATTGCTGGATCACGTGGTCATTCTATCTTTAAAATTTTTTTAAATCTCAATACTCTTTTCCACAGTGGCTCGCACTGTTTTATAATCTCACCAACAGTGCACATGTGTTCCAATTTCTGCACATCCTCGCCGACACTTGTTATTCTGTTTTAACAGTAGCCATCCTAATGACTGTGAGATGGCATCCCGTTGGTTTTGATTTGCATTTCTCTACTAATTAGTGATGTTGAGTATCTCTTCATGTAAAAGCCTGCACTTAGAGAAAGAATTTTTTTTTCATGTTTGTTTATTTTTGAGAGAGAGAGACAGAGCATGAGCAGTGGAGGGGCAGAGAGAGAGGGAGACACAGAACTGGAAACGGGCTCCAGGCTGTTAGCGCAGAGCTCGACATGGAACTTGAACTCAGGAAGTGTAAGATCATGACCTGAGCTGAAGTCGGAGGCTTAAACGACTGAGCCACCCAGTCATCCCTAAAAGACTGCACATTTAACCTTTATATTCTGTTGCCTCCTTAAAACTTGGCTTCCATATGTCTTAAATGGGCATAATAATATCTAATCTCTCAGCAGTATGATGAGGATTATGTGTCCTATAGTGTCCTATATAGTAGAGGATTAAAGCAAATTAAATAATATAATGTACATAAAGTGTTTAGCCCAGTGCCTAACATGTAGTAGACATTCAATAAATGGTATCTATTATTATTTACATATAAATAAGATACTAATATAATTTTAGTTTATATTTTTAACAGCTTGAGGTATGATTTGCATACAATTATATTCCCTTATTTTAAGCGTACAATTTTTAGTAAATTTACAGAAGCATGCAACCATCACCACAATGTAGTTTTACATTTTCATCCCCCTACCCCCAAAAGAACCCTTGTGCCCATTTGTAGTTACTGCCTATTCCCATCCCAAGCCCCAGGCAACTGTCTCTAGCTTTACCCTTGTTGGACCATTTATGTAAATACAAGCTTTAGGGATGCCTGGGTGGCTCAGTCAGTTAGGCATCTGACTTGGTTTCGGCTTGGGTCATGATCTCACAGTTCAAGAGTTCTGTGCTGCTAGTGTGAAACCTGCTTGGGATTCTCTCTCTCCCTCTCTCTCTGCCCCTCCCCCACTCATGCTTGCTCTCTCACTTGCTCTCTCTCAAAATAAATTTAAAATAACACTTAAAAATCAATCAATAAATACAAACTATTTCAATAGTACACAAATGCTTATCTTCTATTCATTTCTTCACCTGCTCTGTTGTGCTCTTATTATCATATACATTATGTCTTTATACACTGTATGCTGATCAACACAGACTTATAATTACTTATAATTATTGCTTTAAGCAGTTGTCTTTTAAATCAGAAGGTTACAAACAAAAGATATATTTTTACTGCCTTTCATATTTACCTATGTAGTTACCTTTACAAGTGTTTTTCATTTCTAACAGGGATTGAAGTTATTGTCTATAGTGTCCTTTCATTTCTGTCTAAAGATTCCCATTAGTATTTCTTATAAGGAGGGCAGGATAGCACTGAATTCTCCCTGTTTTGTTTATAAAGGAATGTCTTCATTTCTCCTCCATTTTTGAAGGACATTTTTCTGGATATGTAATTCTTTGCTGCATGTTTCTTTTAGCACTTTGAATGCTGCCCCACTGCCTTCTGACTTCCATGGTTTCTGGTGAACAGTTAGGTCTTAACCTTATTGAGGACCCTTGTATGTGATGTGCTTCTCTCCCATTGCTTTTAAGATTGTCTTTGTCTTTCAGAATCTTTACTATGATGTTTCTAATGTGTGGATCTCTTGCATTTATCCGACATGAAGTTTGTTGAGCTTGGATGTGTAGATTAATGATTTTCATCAAATCTGATAAGTTTTGCAGCCATTATTTCTTTAAATATTGTTTCTTTCTTTGTTTCTCTCTCCTCTTGTTCCGGTACTTCAATTATTCACATGTTGGTACATTTGATGGTGTCTCATACGTCTTTGAGAGTCTGTTTGTTTTTCCTCACTCTTTTTACTTTCTGTTCCTCAGACTGGATAATCTCAATTGACCTTCAAATTGGCTGATCCTTTCTTCTGCCTGTTCAACTCTGTTGTCGAGCCCTGGTCTTAGTCAGCCTGGCTGCCATAACAAAACACCATAGACTCAATGGCTTAAACAACAGAAATCTGTTTTCTCAAAGTTATAGAGGCTAGAAGTCCCAGATCAAGATTGCCAGCCAGTTTGGTCCCTGGTGAGAATTTTCTTACTAGCTTACACATGGTTGCCTTCTCACTGTGTTCTTATGTGGTAGACAGAGAGAGTGAGTTTTCTGGTGTCTCCTTTTATAAGGGCATTGATTCTATCAGATCACAGCTCTATCCTTATGATCTTATTTAACCTTAATTACTTCTTTACTCCAAATACACTCAAACTAGAGACCAGGGCTTCAACACATAAATTTGGAGAGAACACAACCCAGTCCACAGCAGCTCTTCTAGTAAATTCTTCATTTTCAGATATTGTAATTTTCAACCCTAGAATTTCTATTTGGTTCTTTTTTTTATAATTCCTATTTCTTTACTAGTATATTGCATTTGGTGAGATATTGTTCTCATATTTTACTTTAGTTCTTTAGACATGGTATTCTTTAGTTCTTTGATGTATGTTGATTTAAAGTCTTTGTGTAGTAAGTCCAATGTCTGGGCTTCCTTAGGGATGGTTTCTATTTATTTATTGCCTTTCCCTCCTGTGCATGGACCATGCTTTCCTGTTTCTTTTTCATGTCTCATATTTTTTTGTGGAAAACTGGACATTTAACATAATGTAACATGGCAACTCAGGAAATCATATTTCTCCCCCCTCCCCAGAATGTGTTGCTGTTGCTATTTACTATTGTTGTTTGTGTCTTTGTTTAATGAGTTTTCTGAACTAATTCTGTAAAGTCTGTATTCTTTGTCATGTAAGGCCATGAAAGTCTCTGCTTAGGTAGCTTAGTGGTCAGCTAGTGACTAGACAGAGATTTCTTTAAATGCATAAAACTGAAAAGTCTCTTAGTATCTGCCAAGGGGTTTGTGTGTATGTTGAGGGACCCCTCAACACTCAGCCAGGCAGCTGACAACTCTGTTTTAGCCTTCACTTCTGGTTTATTCTAAGCCTCAAGGTCAGCTAGAGGTGAGGGCTTAGGGCAGTGTCAGGTCTTTCCTGAGCATGCTCACAGCCCTGAGTATGTGTGGCCTTCTACCTTCCCAAGATTGTGTTGGAGCTTTCCAAAGCCCCCATGGACATCTCATTCCCAGCTTTTTAAGTTTTGTGATTAGCCTATTATTAGTCCCAACTGTTATCCATCACCTCAGGCAGCCATGAAGTTAAGCAACCGCCTCTAAATGTTTTCAGACATGCCAAGGGAAAAGCTTTTCATTTTGGAGACAGTTCCAAGTCAGGTCAAACAAAGACAGCTTAGAGGTAGAATCTTCCAGAAAACCTCCAGACAGGTCAAATCATGATAGTTCTCTGGGAGTGAAGCTTTGTATAAGCTCCGATGCCACTGTCTCCCCTGATGGTTGCTGGGCTACTGGCGGTCACCTTGCTGGTGGGCTATTGTTTTTCAAAGCTACTGTGGAGGTGGGGGATGGGAACAGAGCAAGCTGACTGCCACAAAGCCCGATGTTCTTACCAAAATTCAGTCATTTTTCTTGAATAAACACTTTTCAGATTGTTGTAAGCCTCTGATCAATGTCCAGGTTCTAACATACTTGATTCTAACCATTTTTGCCAGATTTCTCATTGCTTTTACAGAGGAGAGAATTTCTGGAGGTTCCTCCTCCACCAATTTTGCTGGCATGTCCACTCTCATATAAATAGAATATGTGGTCTGTGTCTTGCTTCTTTGAATATAAAAGCAATATATTGCTTTTGAGGTTCATCCATGTTGTCATAGGTATCAATGCTTTGTTTCATTTATTGCCAAGTAGTATTCTATTGAATGGATGGACCTGTACAGAAATGTTAAAATATGTCTACAGATTCAAAGTACTTGAAAAGTATCATCTTGAGGTATCAGACATATTTTAAAAAAATTTTTTTAATGTTTATTTTTGGGAGCGAAAGAGAGACAGAGCATGAGTGGGAGAGGGGCAGAGAGAGAGGGAGACACAGAATCCGAAGCAGGCTTCAGTCTCCATGCTGTAAGCACAGAGCCCTACGCGAGGCTCGAAATCACGAACTGCGAAGATCATGACCTGAGCCAAAGTCGGATGCTTAACTGACTGAGCCAGCCAGGCACCCCTTAATGTTTATTTTTGAATGTGTGTGCAAGTAGGGGAGGTACAGAGAAAAGGGGAGGTGAGGATCTGAAGTGGGCTTCTGTGCTGACAGCAGAAAGCCCAATGCAAGGCTTGAACCCATGGACCACTAGATCATGACCTGAGCTAAAGTCAGACACTTAACCGACTGGGTCACCCAGGCACCCCTGGACATACTTAATAATACAAGTGGAACACTATTTTAAAGAAGTTGTCATAACCAAGTAAATGTAATATGTTTTATGATTTCATAAGCTTTCCTTTATTTATCTTAATCTTATTTCTTTTGGTATTAGACTGTTTTTGTGGCTTTTCTATCCATTCATTCCAAGCCTTTGTTGGCCACTGAGGAAGGCATGAGATCACAGCATTTACAAGCTCACAGGGTTTATAAGACAATGATAATTACCTGTAAAACAGGAGAGACCATGCTAAGTGCCATACAGATAGTATAAACAAAGCCCTATGAAGATGAAACTCTGTATATTCTACACAATTTATATTTTAAATTTATACACATGAAATATATGTCTAGAAATATAATTAATATTTTGAATTCATAAAATAAGTCAAAACTCATAATTGCTTGAAAGGACTAAGTTGTAGAAATGGAGTATTACTCGGCAATCCAAAAGAATGAAATCTTGCCATTTGCAACTATGTGGACGGAACTAGAGGGTATTATGCTAAGCGAAATTAGAGAAAGACAAATATCATACTTCACTCATATGAGGAATTTAAGATACAAAACAGATGAACACAAGGGAAGAGAAGCAAAAATAATATAAAAACAGGGAGGGAGACAAAACATAAGAGACTCTTAAATATGGAGAACAAACAGAAGGTTGCTGAGGGGTTGTGAGAGAGGGGATGGGCTAAACGGGTAAGGGGCATTAAGGAATCTACTCCTGAAATCATTGTGGCACTATATGCTAACTGACTTGGATATAAATTAAAAAAATAAATTAAATTAAAAAAAAGAAAAGATGCTCAACATCAGTCATCATTGGGGAAATACAAATCAAAACTACAATGAGATATCACTTCAAATCTGTCAGAATGGCTGAAATCAACAACACAAGAAAAAACAGGTAGCTGCCAAGGATGTGGAGAAAGAAAAACCCTCTTACACTGTTGGTGGGAAGGCAAACCAGTCCAGCGACTCTGGAAAACAGGATAGAGGTTCTTCAAAAAGTTAATGGTAGAACTACCCTATGATCCAGCAATCACACTATTGGGTATTTACCCAAACAATACAGGACACTAATTCAAAGGGATACATGCATCCAATGTTTATAGCAGCATTATTTGCAATAGCCAAGATATGGAAGCAGCCCGAGTGTCCACTTACTGATGAATGGATAAAGAGGAGGTGTAACACACACACACACACACACACACACACACACACACACTGGAATATTATTCAGACATAAAATAGAATAAAATCTTGCCATTTGCAATGACATGGACAGAGCTAGAGAGTCTAATGCTAAATGAAATAAGTCAGTCAGAGAAAGACACACACCATATGATTTCACTCATTTGTGGAATTTAAGAAACAAACAAACAAAAAAACAAGCAAAGAGAAAAAGTAAGAGAGAGAGAGAAACAAAGCAAGAAACAGATGATTGATTATAGAGAACAATCTGACGGTTACGCGGGGAGGGGCGAGTGGGCTAAACAGCTGATGGGGATTAAGGAGGGCACTTGTCATGATGAGCACAGGGTGATGTATGGAAGTGTTGAATCACTATAGTGTACACCTGAAACTAATATAACACTGTATGTTAACTAAGTGGAATTAAAATAAAAACTTAAATCTTAAAAAAAAAAAGAACTAAGTTATGGAACAAAAAGGATCATCAAGAACCTTTTTATGTGTGTTTTTCCTTTACCTCCACCACCTGCACACGCACGTGATACAGACGGTCTGGCCGCGGGTTATTTGGCTCCTCATAGATGATGGACATGTGCTGACCCTGTTTAAAGAAAAACATGAGATACGTCACAACAGAGAAATAATACCTAATATGGTGAATGTTCGCAAACAGGAAACCAGGAAAATCCCCTTGACTGAAAGTGGCTATAAAGATGGAATTTATTTTATTTTATTTATTTATTTATTTATTTTTTTACAAAAAACCATGCTTTGCAGTCAATGCATGAGGTGACTTTCCATGACGGCTGACAGGTCCAGGCTGTAGTAACCAGAAAGTGCTTTGGTGGGTGAGTTAGTGAGGAGAGTGGGGTGGAGAGAAGGGCTATGTGCAGGCTGCATAGACAGGTTGCTGCAGAGCTGGCACGTGGGGGAGGAAGCCCCCATAGCCCACTCCCTGTGGGATCCAGCCCTGCTCACTCTCAGCCTCTGAACCTCCCTCCTCATAGCAGGGGCTCTTTGGGACTCCTGACAGGGCATAATGGGAAGGTCAAAACCCACCAACACCTCCACCCCAAACCCTCACACAAAACCCCAGCTTTTCTGTTACAAACCCAAACCCAAAAGGGTTCCATTCGCTAGTGCTGGCATTTGAGAAAGAAGACCATTATCTGCAATCACAATCACTGAAAAGCTTAATCTAAAAAACATGCCCCGTAGGCTTTTAATTATGGTGGTTTGGAACAAAGCAGCAGACTGAATGCTTCATGAGCCTAAATTATTTTCCATCTTGGGAGAGAAAATTAAGAAGAAATTTTGGTCCTCACTTTTCCGTGAATTCCAACTGCCTGTGTAATAAACTCTTTGGCAATAAAATATTGGTATATTAATGGTCCGAACTTAAGATATTCTGAAAAAATAGGAAACTGAAATACAGCACTGCCATGATGGCATTTTTATTATGGAGCTATTTTTTTCCTCTAAAACATCTTTGGGGGCCTGGGTGGCTCAGTTGGTTGAGCTTCTGACTTCGGCTCAGGTCATGATCTCGCGGTTGTGAGTTCAAGCCCTGCATCGGGCTCTGTGCTGACAGCATGGAGCCTGGAGCCTGCTTCGCATTCTGTGTGTGTGTCTCTCTCTCTGCCCCTCCCCCACTCAAGTTCTGTCTCTCTCTGTCTCAAAAATAAAATAAAGATTAAAAAAAAATTTTTAAGTCTTCAGGGCCTCATTTTCAACATGTTTTACAAAGGTTCTTTGAAGTTTTTGAAACGACAGTTCAATAAATTTGGGTGCCAGTAAAAACAAAACACAACCCAGCAGTGCCTAAACACAAAAATTGGCCAGAATGCAAGGCTCTCAGCTGTGACGAGATGTGTGAGACTCGCTCGTCCCTACTGTACAGGGAATGACACACAAAAACCTTCAGGAAGCTGGAATTGCACTGCATTAACCACAGCACATAAACCAGAAACGGCATCAAGTTCAGTCTCAGGCACCTCAGTTCTGTTCAAGACACTGGGCCCTGTACTTTAGGAGATTCAAAGCAGAATGTGACGTTGACCCTGCCCTCGAGGAATTTTCTAGGTTGCAGTTGTAGACTAAGTGGCTGGTACATACTGTATAGATGTCACTTCTCTTCTCAAGAAACCAAAATGGCGGGGCGCCTGGGTGGCGCAGTCGGTTAAGCGTCCGACTTCAGCCAGGTCACGATCTCGCGGTCCGGTCCGTGAGTTCGAGCCCCGCGTCAGGCTCTGGACTGACGGCTCAGAGCCTGGAGCCTGCTTCCGATTCTGTGTCTCCCTCTCTCTCTGCCCCTCCCCCGTTCATGCTCTGTCTCTCTCTGTCCCAAAAATAAATAAAAAACGTTGAAAAAAAAAATTAAAAAAAAAAAAAAAAAAAAGAAACCAAAATGGCTCCCTACCGTCTATATCAACTCAAATTCCTTATCGTAGCATTAAACATCCTCTTTCCCACCCTTCCAGGTTTGTTTTCTATGACTCGGGAATCACTCTTAATACAGCCAAGTTGGACAGGTCACCCCTTGCGCACTGCCCCTCTGCCTTGGTTTATCCTATTCTTTGCCCCTGGAAGGGCACTTCTCCTGTCATGCCAAGGCTTAAAGTTCTGGCCCCAAATTAACCCTTTCCATGAAACCTTCTGTGGGCCTCTCAACTAACATAAGCCCCCAGTTGGACCCCAGCTGCCCGAGAGTCTTGTTTGAACTTTACCTCAATGCTTATTGTTCAGTGGATTGTAGCTATTTGCATATGTCTTTCATCTCCCTTCTTAGATTACACTCTTGTTAAAGACAGGGTCACCTGTCCTTTAGGAGCCCAGCAATGTGGTCTTGTAAACTGGAAGGTCTCAAAAACATTTGTGAGACTGAATTGAAAGATAGAAACATACAGATAAGTTTACCATGAAGCAGTACCTTAAGAGAAGCAAGCGTGAGATACAGTTACATTCTTTGGGAGGGGAGACAAGAGAAACCACGGGGGCTGGGATGATCAGGGGAAGCAGGATCCTGAGGAGGGGCTACCTGCTCTCAACTTCCTTTGTAGTTGCTATAAAATATTGGAAATGACTTAATACAATTTTCTTATAGGCCACTGATCAAGATGTCCTAAAACTGGGTCAGCAACCAACTGCAACTGCCACTTCCAGCCACTTGGGTCATGTTGTGATACCTACAGTGAGCTGCACATCCGGCTTCTTTTCTAGAAGAACCATGTCGCCAGGTAGCCCAAAGGACTTGATTTGGTAGGTGAGGTAACCACCATAGGAAGAAACCTAAAATTGGAATTGTAGGATCAACAGCACAAGCATTAGAAGAGCCTATGACAATATTAACCCACATAACAAGCACAAAGGTCCATCTGGAAAGATACGATCAACCTGTTCATGGTCGTCTTGAGAGAGAAGAATTGAAGATAGTATTTGAACTTTCTACTTTGTACCATCTTAGATCACTTAAAATGTTGAGCACGACCATCACTGAGTTTTACAAGCAAGAATATGCTTCTGTTAAGAAGATGGGGTGCCTCGGTGGCTCTGTCAGTTAAGCGTCCCATTCTTGGTTTTGGCTCAGGTCATGATCTCACAGTTTGTGAGTTCGAGCCCCGCGTTATGGTCTGTGCTGACAGCCTGGAGTCTGCTTGGGATTCTGTCTCCCTCTCTCTCTCTGCCCCTCCCCTACTCACTGTCTAGCTCTCTGTCTCAAAAATAAACACTTTTTAAAAAGAACGAAAAATAATAGTCACACAGAAACAAGTAAGATCCTTCTATTCTAGATGACTACTAAACCAAAGTGCTCATTTAACCTATAGCTATCCTAAGAAATCTAGGCCACTGGTTTCTTGTTTACATGACAGAACTGGTTAATATCTATCAGCTACAAAATGAATCTCTAGAAACAAAATTTTTTAAAAACTTCCCCCAAGAGCAGATGGTGTGCATTTCCTAAGCGATCATACATTCCCCTGGGTACAGAAGCCATGTCTGACTGCTCCAGTAGGTATACAGATTTTTTTCTCAATGCCACCTAAGCAGCATGATCATGGTGGAGGCATGAAGTCACAATTTTGTGACAGCTACTTCACCTCTGCTCCTGACACTTCCCACCCTTAAGATGAAAACCAATCAAGAAAGGAGTAATTGAGAGATGAAAATAAGACGCACTGATCACCTCAGAGCGGGGAAGGACAAAATACCCTTCCTGGAAAACAGAAATAACCTGGAGCAGGGGAGGAGAGCACCATTACCGAGCCCTCAGTTCACTGACGTTCCCTAGAATCTGCAAACTGACAAAGTCACAGAGTTATGATCTTAGAGTCTGGAAGTATTCCAGGGTAACATCTTACATCATCCTATTGAGATTAAATATTGTCTTTCTGATGGGCTAAAGTGGTTTTTAAAATATGTCCATAAATTCTTTGATACTCTTGTCTTCAAGAGGTGGAGCTTAGTTCTCTTCCTTGAGTGTGGGCTGGACTTAGTGACTGGTTTCTAGCCAATAGAGTAGGGAGGAAGGGAGGATATGTTTTTGCTGCAATTAGGTTATAAAAGATTATGGTTTCTATTTTGAATTTCTCTCTGTCTCTCTCTCTCTCTTGCTCCACATCTCTATCTCTGTCTCGTTTTCTACCAATTACTTTAGGGGAAGCCAGGTGCCATGTCACAAGGACCCTGAGGCGGCCTATGGAGGCCTCATGTGATGAGGAACTGAGACTTCCACTCAGCAGCCAGCAAGGAACAGAGACCTGTGACAACCACATGAGTGAGCTTGGAAATGGAGCCTCCAGTTCTGATGACTCCAGTCCTGGCTGCCATCTTGACTACAACCTTATAAGAGACCCTGAGCCATCCACCCCTGAATTCCTGATCCACAGAAACTGGGCAAGATAATAACTGTTTGATGCTTTAAGCTGCAAAGTTTGGGGGTAATTGTTTGCATAGTAATAAGATACCCCATGCATGGGCTCACTGTGTGGAGGCCAAGAGGGGTATTAAGTGAGGGAGAAGAGGGGTCATATGAGAGAAGCAACATTCCCCAAACTCAAAGGTCAAAACCCAAAGTCCTTCAACTAGAAGACAGAATTAGAGCCTTTAGGCCAACAAGGCCCTAGTATGTAGTCATTCTAAGCGAATATGGTGCCACTTGAGCCGGGCTGTGTGGAATCTACACCTTCTGGAAAGCTCTACCTTCTGCTACCAAGTGCATGTGCTACCCGCCGCTGGTTCTACAGGAAGCCCACACTTCCGTTGTCAGAAATGAGTGTCATGGGCCCGGCAGCAAAGGAAGAGCAATTCGCTTATCAGCTCCCTGAAGAGCGTCTAGCTAACTGCATGTGACTCTGCTAATGACGGCTGAGGTGCCACCGGCTCTTGTGCTTCTTGTAATAACTCATGAGTCACTTGTCAGCTTTTGTTTTCCTGACAAGGAGCCTTTCTTCTGCTGTAAAACAAAGAATGCTTACCATTGGCTTTTAAAAGCACACGTGTCCCATTTGCAACAGATATTACCTAAATGGTTAAGCAAAAGTGGAGAAAAACGTGGTGCGTGGTTTCCTCCGCTGGTGAGCTAACACTTGTGGGGTACATGAGGCTCATAAGCCCCTCCCAGCAGAGGGGCCACGTCTTTTCTGCACTTGTAGTTCATCTAATTTCTTCAGTTTCAGTAGCCTGAACTTCCTGACGCTTCTTCCAGACAGTCAATGATGCTCACACTGATGAAGGAGGCCTGGCGAGGGCTCAGAAGGACAACAGGACGCCGTTACCTTGTCTCCCAGGTAGGAAAGAGGTGCGACCCAGGACGCACTGTGCACGGTTGAGGGCAGCTCCTGGAGGTCCGCGACCACACTGCTGCTGCCCGGGTTGAATGAGACGGGGATGTCTGCTCTGTCTGCTGTCTCCAGGCGCCAACCCATCATGTCCACAAACTGGAACACAAGAGCAACGACGGAAATGTACGCCTGCAGCTTCTCTGGTGACGGCTGGATTATGCAGAATAGAAGGACCAGGGGGTGGCCACCTTGCTTCAAAAGCTTCACTTTGATGCCTCCTCTTGAGCTTGCTCTTGGATTCCCATGACAGAACCCTCACCTGCCACTGCCTCCCTCTGACCCATCACAACTAAGAATGCTCAGACCGCGGGATCACAGTATGTGGAATTTATCTTTGCCCCAGCACACATCCTGGTTTTGACATTTAGTAGCTATTTGATAAATGTTCAAATCGCATATAAATAAGTGTGGGAATAATAACTAGGGCTGTGGGCACATTTTAATGGTGACCTCCTTAGAGAGCAAACATGAGATGGAACAGAGTGGCCTGCTATCGTTATTTTTCTCTAATGAATCCTTATGACCAAATATTTTTCTGATCATAAAGGAAGCCAAGAGTTAAAAGATGAGGGAGGGGAAAAAAAAGGAATTGACAAGACATTGGTTAGAAATAATGCTTCTGGGGGCGCCTGGGTGGCGCAGTCGGTTAAGCGTCCGACTTCAGCCAGGTCACGATCTTGCGGTCCGTGAGTTCGAGCCCCACATCAGGCTCTGGGCTGATGGCTCGGAGCCTGGAGCCTGTTTCCGATTCTGTGTCTCCCTCTCTCTCTGCCCCTCCCCCGTTCATGCTCTCTCTCTGTCCCAAAAATAAATAAAAAACGTTGAAAAAAAAAAAATTAAAAAAAAAAGAAATAATGCTTCTGGGTTCCCCTGGGGGTAGAAGACATCAGTGGATTTACAAATTAATTTTTCCCCTAGTTACAAGCCTACATTCCTTTTGGGAGGCAGGCAAGGAAGTATATAAAACAACTTTTCCTTGAATCCTTGTTAGACAGAAGACATTACTCATACAAAGAAGGCAAGCACGAAACTGCCAGTTCAAGGAATAACAAGGGCAGCAAAAGTTTTAGTTTCATGGAGTTAATTTAAAAACTGGCCAAAGATATGGTAAAAATAAGCGAGATGGAAAGTAAAACAGAAAGAAAAGAAGCAGAGAAAAAGAAGTGGGAGGGAAGAACAGCAAACTCCATTCATTTCATGAGTGTTTCTTGAACACCTATTATATTCCAGACCCTGCAACAAGCGCTGGGGGTGTATCAGGAGCTTATATGCTAGTGTTGGGGGAAGATACTTAAATTTTAGAACTAACTGGATAATATGTCAGGGAGGGATAAATTCTACAGAGGACATGAAGAAAGGTGAGGATACAGAGCGGGCAGGGTGAGCTATTCCGTAGGAGTGGTGAGGGAAGGCCCCTCTGAGCCCAAGATCCTTGAGCAGACCTGACCAACTGAGGGACTGAGCGTGAGGACATCCGTGGAAAGAACAGCGCAGGCCTAGGAATGGCGAGGGCGAACCTTAACATTTTAACAAAGTAACACATAAAATTTCCCCAAGCCCTAGGAGGTACTAAATAAAAACAAAACGCTAATTCCATACATACCTTAGCTCTTCTTTTATGTGTACTGTGACAATTGTTATTTATTCCAAAACAAAAGCAGCGGGTACAACCCTTGGGATTTGCTGGGTCCAAGTAGAAGGATCCTTCTCGACACACATTACATTCTGTACCCTCCACGTTCTCCTATTGAAATAAAACGCGAAACAAGATGATGGTTTCTTCTAAAGCTTCCCGGATTGCAATTAGCTACTTCCACGCATTAATGCCAACACGAAATGTTAGAACGCGGATGCTAACAAGACATGCAAAGTTATATAACTGCTAAGCTTTTATAACACATTAATTGTTTAAACTATTCTACCACGCTTAAGTGAAAGACAGAATTTTCTCAATTTCACAAGGTGCCCTTTGGCATCTTGAGGGTAGAGAACTAGCACCATAAGGATTCACAGTATGGGGAGGGGGGCTAGTTCATTCCACTAACTACCACCTCAAAACATATGCTGGGACTTAGGGTCTCTTAGCACCTGGCAGGATGTCCTGGAGCAGATTATTAACTTGAGGTCTATGGGTCAGGAATAAGCTTCTGGGGAAACTCTGAACCTCTTGAAATTATAGACTAAAGTTCGGTGCCAACTTCTCTGGAAAGGATCCAGATCAGTCTTCTGGTTCTTAAGGTCTACATCTTCTCCAAAGGACAGGAGGGGTCTTCCCTTGTAACTATTTCTATCAAATGAGATAATAACTATTAAATGCTACCTGCCTTGTGGAAATCCATTGCAAGTCAGTCCCACTTCCCACATATTTTTATGCATTGACCCGACACGAAGAACTTCCTCACTGGCCAGTGGCTGGCGCCCCTGGCATCACGTGTTCTGCCTCACCTTGCACAAGCAAGCTCCAGTTCCTGGGTTGCAGACCCCTGGCTCAGTCCCATCCCTGTTGCAATGACAGGGGACGCACTTGGGGAAGTGGTAAAACCCGGGAGCACACTGGTCACACTGCCGCCCTGTGACTCTGGGCTTGCACCTAGACCCAAAGCAAAGGAGCAAAAGTGTTCATCGTCCTGGCCACACACTTCTGAAATCCACCTGCACAGCAGCAGAGCAGTTCCTGCACGAACCCAGCTAAACACACAGTGTCTGCCCGTGGGGGCTCACTGCCCAAGGCAGAATGGAAAGCAGCAGAGAAAAGGCACTTCCACAAAGCAGTCAGGAGGACCATCCTGGATGTCACCCCTGGGTCTGGCTCATGCTGGACTCTGGGGGTGCAAGGACAGACACAGCCCCCAAGCCTGTGTGGCAGGGCAGAAATGTGGACAACATGCACATGGGGTCTCAGCAGGGGTTGGGGGAGCAGCTCTGACTCAGGGTCCCGGAGGGAGGTGATGTGTGAGCTGAACCTAAAAGGGCAAATGTCGTGGGGTAGGAGTGGAGGCAGGTGTTCCAGACAGAAAGAACAGAGAAGAACAGCCTGGTGTGTGCAGGGAGCACACGTATGAGTGGAGAAAGTTGACCCGTGAGCTGAAGAGGGAGGCAGGAGGCGGTTCACGGGGACAGAAGTGCTGGCTTCTGTGACGCTGTCCGGTGGAGTGCAGTGGCTGAGCCCTGTGCACCAAAGGCAGTCTGGCTGGAGCACTGATCCCAGCTCTGACACCCAGCAAATACAATATCTTAATAATTTTCTAAGGCCCCATTTTCTCATCTGTGAAAGAGGAAACGCTAGCTGCTGCCTCCCAGGACCCCTGTGGAGATAGATGAGGCACCACGGCAAGCTCTTGGACAAGGAATCGCCATCTAGAAAAGTTTTAAGGAGGAAAGAGCGTGGTTGGATGTGTGTGTGGATGGAGTCAAGATGACCAATTCTGCAGCAGGCTGCGGAGTCAAGAGGGAGAAGGGGCTCAACTAGGGCAAAGGCATTTGGGATGGAGAGAAGAGATGGGTTCCAAGCTATTTTGGGGTGAGGCTGCTGGGGCCTGTAATGTTCTGAATGAGGGGAGAGTAGGCGGGAAGGCAAGGAAGACCCCCAGTCATCCAGACTGGGCTCCCGAGTGGATGCTGGAGTGGGCAGCGGCCCCTGTGCCTGGGCTCCGAAGAAGGCTCTGTGGGGAGCGGGGTGCCATCCACACGTCTGTGCACTTGAGGCAAAGAATGGAGGGGGAGGCACAGAAGAAGACGGAGTGAGAAGAGCAGTGAGCTGCCAGCAGAACTGAGAAGCCCGGCACCCCGCGGGGTGAAGAGAGGGAGAGGGAGTGGGTGCCAGCTCCATCACTGAGCTCCATGGCTGATGTCTGGTGGGATCCACACGCTGATCTTTTCTTTGTGGGTCTAAAGAAAGTACTAGAAAATGTGCTTCATATCATAACATTGGGAGTATAATCTGACACGAAGTATTTTACCACTAAGGTGCTACCAAAACCTATTAAAATATCTTACCCCAGGGACCATCCTGAAAAAGAGAAATCTAACTTTCTGTCCCACAAAGTTTGCCTTTGGCAAATACCTGCTTATAATCAAGTACAGAATGTTGTGTGTGATGAACACAAACTCGGGACCACGCAGCCCAGACTTGAATCCCAACCTGGCTACTTACTGGATATAGAACCTTGAGCAAAGTAACCTTTTTACAGCTGAGTGTACTTATCTGTAAACACAGAGATCACAATATCTACTTCGTAGGATTATTGTGAGAATAAAATAAAACAATATATGGAAAAGCCTTAGAACAGTACTGTGCACACACGTAAGAATTTGCTCCCATTATTCTTGCTATGGCATTGGCTAAGGGGAGCAAATGGGAGTCCCTACGTTATCCCACTTAGCACACCTAAAAAGACAAATTCATTTTACCTGCAAGGGCTGCTGGCAGGTCAGATGTCACTGCGGTTCTTCCCAGCCCCATCCCCCTGGTCTTTCTCCCTACCTTATACCTGCAGAAATTCTTTCCATAAGTTAGCAAATATTCCAAATCACACCTATAGCAATGTAGGTAGAAAGTGTCAACACTCTGCTTCAAGTCCTCACTCCAGTGTGGTGGACAGAAACTGCAGGAGTCAGAGACTCCTCTTCAAAGCTGGGTAAGTTATGGGCCACTCACAGACTTCCTTCCTTCTTTTCTTGTTTCTTCCTTCCTTCCTTCCTCCCTTCCTTCCCTTTCTTTCTCTCTTCCTTCCTCCCTCACTTCTTCTTTCCTTTTCCTTTTTTTCTTCCTTTCATTCTTTCATTCCCTCTCTCTCCCTTCCTTCCTTCCTTCCTTCCTCCCTCCCTTTCTTTTTTCCCTTTCTTTCATTCTCTCTCTCTCTTTCCAACACACAAGTTTGCATTCACTATAAGAGGGCTCCTAGGCCCTGATTGATAACACCTGCTCTCTTCTTGTGACTCAGACTAAATGCAATCAGACACTCCAGCAAAAAAAAAAAAAAAAAAAAAAAGACTGGTCCCAGATGACTCCTTATTTCTGGGGGGGAGCAGTGATGTGGGGCACAAGATTCTGGTGGTCTGGAGATGGGAAAGAAGACAGTATAGACACCTCCCCCCCTACTAAACTCCTCAGAAAGAGGCAACTTTGATCACAAGAGGAGCTTGGAGATGGCCTGACTTAGGCTGGGCAGGCTCTGCTCCTCTCACCTGGCCAGGAGGAAAAGGATGCTGTGCGAAGACAGTGCTATTGTTACAAACTGCCAACTGGGCACCTTGTCGAACCAAAGTCCATGCTTCTTTTAGCATAGGTGCAGGGCTTCTGGCTTACAGGTGCCTTGATTGAATGCTGGTGCCAAACAAGCCTCTCACACGCTGAACGCCACTGGTGGACAAGGCTGAGGGTGGCCCCTGGAGCAAATGACCTGGACCTGGGCCTTGAAGACAAGGACAGGCAGACAGGAGCCTATTTTTTATATTTTCCCTTGAGTGGGAACAAAAGGTCCTGGAGTGTTTTACAGGGAGGGCAGCTGTGGAAGCTGCCTGTTGAGACAAAGAGAAATGGAAGCAAAATCATTCCTTGCCTAATTATTTCAGAATGCTGTGAGATGATGTGCGGCAAGGAGAGGTGGGCTGAGGGCTTGTGGCCCATCAGTGAGGTAAGGTACAGCTCTGGGCCTCACTCCGCACCCAAGCAGCAGCTGAACGCATAAGAATGGACGAGAAAAAGCAAAAAGCTAAGCAGAGTGAGAAGAGCAGGGACCTGTGAGCTGACACTGAGGACCCCAGGTGGGACCGACAGGGAAGGGTTAACCAAAACGTGGAGAATATAATATCAGAATTCTTGAGCACTGAACATATGAATCATTTGCAGAAACAAGCAGCCAAATGACTTTTTGGTGGTGCCATGACAACAGGGAATAAAAAGGAAACTTCCTCTTGAAAGTCTGGCTGAACATCTCTTAAAAACTACCTCAAGTCAGCCTGACCTTGACATATTTCTCCAGAGAGATGCTCTGCTACCCAAGGAGCTGCCCTCCCTGCAAAGGCAAGAAATTTCCAGTGGAGGCTGCCTGGAGGTGCAGACTGGCGGCGCTGGGAGTGCGGGTCAAGTGAATTCATCTCCAAGGCAATGGGCTTGTAGCCAGACCTTATTATATAACATCTGCGTGTGTGTGGGTGCTTGCTGTGTTGCACAAACAGCTAGAAAATCAGGTGTTAGAGTGAACTCTACCCTTTACTCATTAAATACAGTGGGTCTCTTAATATCACACTCACACCAACCCCAGTCGTAATCTAGAATCCAAAGTCTACCTTATTCAGTCATCAATTCATTCAATAATCACTGAGTGCTTTCTATACACATATTCCTGTGTTAGGGGATGCAGAAGGGAGGGGATAAAGTAGAGTAAGTGGGTCTTGACCTTGGCACATTTTCACTGAGAACACAGGACACAGAGATGCAGAAAGTGAGGTAATCATGTGAGAAATGGGATGGGTAAGCATCTCATTTAGGCAATGAGATGATGAGGATATCTCTGTGGACTCATAGAAGGCTTCATGCCTTCTTTGAGTTTGTGCTTTTTTTCATAAAGATGTTTATTTTTGAGAGGAAGAGAGAGAGAGCGGGGAGGGGTAGAGGGAGAGGGAAAGAGAATCCCAAGCAGGCTCCGCACGGGCCAGCACAGACCCTGACACAGGGCTCAGTCTCACAAACCGTGAGATCATGACCTGAGCTGAAATCGAGAGCTGGACGCATAATCGACTGAGCCCCTGTGTGTCCCAAGTTTGTGCTTTTATTTTTTTTATTTTTTTTATTTTTTAAATTTTTTTTTTTTTTAACGTTCATTTATTTTTGAGAGAGAGACAGAGCATGAATGGGGGAGGGGCAGAGAGAGAGGGAGACACAGAATCGGAAGCAGGCTCCAGCCTCTGAGCCATCAGCCCAGAGCCCGACGCGGGGCTCGAACTCACAGACCGCGAGATCGTGACCTGAGCTGAAGTCGGACGCTTAACCGACTGCGCCACCCAGGCGCCCCTCAAGTTTGTGCTTTTAACAAATAACGCTTGCGTAACAGAAGACGGGGAAGGAGAACGGATACCTGGAAAACTGAACATATATAAAGTGTTTAGAGGAAGTAAGAAAACCAAGTCGGAGAAGAAAACTGAAAAAAGGCTTATGTTAGGGTAGGTGGGGGCCATATTACCACGAAAGCCAGTCTTCATCCTATCAGGTTGTTAAAAAAGGTTCTTGTGCAGTGATGTGATGAAAGTGGCACCTGGCAGTTCCATGTGTCCCCAAGGCAGCCTGCACACAACATGGCCCTCACCATGCCACACTAGTGGTTAGTACAGGTTCCCCTGTCAGACCATGACCTCTTATTAGTAGGCACGTGTACCTTCTGCATGAGGCACTGCACCCAAACTGGAGACAGTGGTAGATAGAGTTTGAGCAATAAAACATGCTGATATCTGACAAAATAGAATTTAAGGCAAAAAAAAAAAAATCACAGTAATTGAGAAAAATGTTTCATCTGAGTTAAAAATACCAAGAAGATAAAATCATAAACAAACATGCATTTATCCACATTACCTCAAGTTTTGTAGACTAGATTAATAGTTCTATGTATTAGTGACAAAATTATGGGGAAAATAGATTTTTAAATCCCAGGATAATTGTGTACTTAGCATATTCCTTTTCAGTTAAGCCTCCCCGCCCCGCCAAAAAAGGAATGAATGAATGAATGAGTGATTCAGTAAACCAGGAAAAGGAAGGTCAATGAGGAGACCACCATTATCATTTAAATATGAGGGGGTAAAAGAACTTAACCAAAGTGGCAGCAGAGAGCCGTGGAAAGAAAAGGGATAATACATATCTTGCCAGAAGTTGACAACTGATTGACTATAGGGAAAAGGAGTTGATTTTAAGATGATACTGGGATTTCAGGCTTTGGGGACAGGAAGAGACCACTACCAGTAAGTAGGATTAAAAAAAAATTTCAAAGGCAGAAATGGTTTGAAAGGCAGGACAATGGCAGGGGTTTCAGATATGGAATCAGAGTTGGAAGAGTTTGGGAGTTGTAAGGGCCCTAAAAGATCATCTAATCTAACACTTCATCATACATGTGAGGGGACAGGTGCTCTAAGAGTTTAGGGGACTTGTCTGAGGTCCCCTAAATTAAGCAATAAAAGAACCCAGGTTGAACTGATGTACAATGAAGGTAGGATAAGCTAGCCATCAAGGGTCAGGACTGAAGCTCTGGATCTGGAATCATCCAGGAAGGGGTGGCAGAAGCCAGGAGAGTGGGTGGGTTTTCAGGAGGACAAAGTATAGAGGGAAGAAGGCAGACAGCCAAGTACTTGGCAAACAATAATAATAGCTAATACTTACTGGGGCTAGTGTGCATTGGGTAGTGTTCTAAGGGTTTCTGCACAGCATAGTTAATCTTCTAAAGAACTTCACGAGGTAGGTGCCTCTAGCATCTCTATTTTATAGACGAGGAAATTAGGCAGAGAGAGAAGAGACGGACTCAGATCACCCAAATGGTGAGTGCCAGGGCACATGCAACCTTGTGCAAACTCACACCACGCATCCTCTCAGGCTGGGGAACAGGATAGTGAACCAGTGACACAGCCACAGATCATTCAGAGGGTATGGAGGAAGACACTGGTGTTACAGAAGATGTAGGAAGACAGAAAATGTAGGTAAAAACTCTGAGCTCCATCCCCATGGTAGGAGACTCATCCGCCCTGCTCGCCACCGTGTCCCAGTGTCCCCCCAAGCTTCCTGGAATTTACCATTCCTATGAACTGACAAAGTGCATCAAAGGAATTGCTTCTCCGAGTTGGCAGGGCCGATGGGACTCTGCCTAGCTAGAAGCACTTCTGTTCCAAGAATGCCAAGTCTGTGACCTTTTCTGGTATTTTACTTCTCCATCTAACACAAACATCTCGTAAATCTGTGAGGCTTCGCCTAGATAGAGATCCCTCCCCCGCCAGAAAGGTATTCCTTTTGCTCCTGCTCTTCTGAAAAGGCGAATTTGTACAGGTGGCTTCACTGAACATCCAGGTGGACTGCCATCTCCTTTAACTGATCTCAAGGTAGCCTGAAAGGGGTCGGCATCATGCTAGTTCTTTAAAGCAGTGATTTGCAGCTTCTTGTATCTTTTAGTGATTGATAGAATCTTCTGAGGACATTCTAGCTTCTCTGTTCACAGAATCTGATGACATAATCTTCCATTATTAAAAGCAATGCAAAGGTTTTTTTTCATGGTCTTATATCAGATTGAATTAGCATTGCTACTAAAAACAAAATCTTTTTTTTTAATTTTTTTTTTTCAATGTTTTTTATTTATTTTTGGGACAGAGAGAGACAGAGCATGAACGGGGGAGGGGCAGAGAGAGAGGGAGACACAGAATCGGAAACAGGCTCCAGGCTCTGGGCCATCAGCCCAGAGCCTGACGCGGGGCTCGAACTCACGGACCGCGAGATCGTGACCTGGCTGAAGTCGGACGCTTAACCGACTGCGCCACCCAGGCGCCCCCTAAAAACAAAATCTTAATCAACAGAAGCATCTTTAAGAACTCAGTGTAGGGTCGGCCAAAAGAATGGATTTTTTGGCATTTATACAACATAATTTTAAAATATTTTCTGTGTTACAATCAGAGATTGAAGAGGAATTAGAACAGGATTTTACATTTAGGTAGAAAGGTAGTGATAATTTTACCAAACTTTTAATGGATTAGGAAACAGACCCAGCGAGGCAGAGTAACTTGCTCAGTCTTCTAGTCAGCTAATGACAAAGGTGAGTCGAGGGCTCAGTTTTACAGTTCCAACTTAATTTATTCTCAGTTGTCTCTAAAATTACACCAGTTTTTTTAAAAAAAAATTTATTTATTTATTTATTTATTTATTTATTTATTTATTTATTTTTGCAAGAGAAAAAGAGTGTGAGTGGGGGAGGGACAGACAGAAAGAGGGAGAGAGAGAATCTCAAGCAGGTTCCTTGCTGATAGCACAGAGCCCGATGTGGGGCTCAATCTCATGAACCAGATCATGACCTGAGCCAAAAATCAAGAGTCAGGTCCTTAACCAACTGAGCCACCCAGCCACCCCTAAACAGTTTTAATTAAGTAGAGATTGAGTATTGTGGATTCCTACAATTATTCTTATAACTTATTTTAAAGTAGATTAATATTTGTAAGTTTCATTTTATTTTAGTATGATAAACTTGAACACCTACAAACAGTGAAATAAAATTTGAAAATTCCAATGTTTAAGTTTTTTTTTTTTTTTAATTTTTTTTTTTTTCAACGTTTTTTATTTATTTTTGGGACAGAGAGAGACAGAGCATGAACGGGGGAGGGGCAGAGAGAGAGGGAGACACAGAATCAGAAACAGGCTCCAGGCTCCGAGCCGAGCCATCAGCCCAGAGCCTGACGCGGGGCTCGAACTCACGGACCGCGAGATCGTGACCTGGCTGAAGTCGGACGCTTAACCGACTGCGCCACCCAGGCGCCCCCAATGTTTAAGTTTTGTGATCTGTGATAATTTGTACAACTCCAAGACAGTCTGTTGTATCACTGAGAAAGGTTTTTTACTTTTTGTTGCAAGTTCCAGACATCTTCGATCATTTCCTTCACATGAACTTTAGGTTCCTCTAAACACATTCTTCATTTCCATCAGGAAATTTTGTTTGGGGGTGAGGAGAAGATCATTCTTTTCTCTAATGTTTTCTTTTTAGAAAAAAAAAAATTTAATGTTTATTTATTTTTGAGAGACAGACACACAGAGTGTGAGCAGGGGAGGGGCAGAGAGAGGAGGAGACACAGAATCTGAAGCAGGCTCTAGGCTCTGAGCTCTCAGCACAGAGCCCAATGCGGGGCTCAAACTCATGAACCATGAGATCATGACCTGAGCTAAAGTTGGACACTTAACTGACTGAGCCACCCAAGCGCCCCTCTATTATTTTCTAAAAAAATAATGCTTTGGTAGCCAAATTATGGAAAGAGCCTAAATGTCCATCAACTGATGAATGGATAAAGAAGTTGAGGTTTACATATACAATGGAATACTACTTGGCAATGAGAACGAATGAAATATGGTCTTTTGTAGCAACATGGATGGAACTGGAGAGTGTTATGCTAAGTGAAATTAGTCATACAGAGAAAGACAGATACCATATGTTTTCACTCTTATGTGGATCCTGAGAAACTTAACAGAAGACCATAGGGGAGGGGAAGGGGGAAAAAAAGTTACAGAGAGGGAAGGAGGCAAACCATAAGAGACTCTTAAAAACTGAGAATAAACTGAGGGTTGATGGGGGGTGGGAGGGAGAGGAAAGTGGGTGATGGGCACTGAGGAGGGCTCCTGTTGGGATGAGCACTGGGTGTTGTATGGAAACCAACTTGACAATAAATTGCATATTAAAAAAAATAATCCTTTGGGTAATCCAGAGCTTTTTCAGCATAAACAGTGGAATTACCATGAGCAATTTGTGCAATTTATAGTCATAATAAACTGAAAGTATTTCTTGCATTATCTGTCAAGGGCCCTTTCATGACAAATGTACTTTGATTATGGAGAGATATGTCATCCCATCAGGTTATTACAGTCTCTTTGGTAAGGTCAAGAGAACCAATTTCACCTCTTGGTTTAGGTGTGATACAGGCCAATGAGATCCCATTCCTGTTGATGTTTCCTTGGGCTTGGGCAGAACTACACAGTATGCCTTTGTCCTGAGTTAGGAATTTTTCAATCTACTGAATTGTCATTGGCTAGTGAAACTTTGTAAACACCCCTTATAATTTCTACCTAAAATATTATGGTAAATCTATTTATCTATCACAGATGGTGCCTCAATGCATTTTTCCAACTTTTAATGTATTCTTGATTTCCATTTTCTGTGGCAGCAGGATTGAGAAACCATGTGTGAGGTTCTGTTTGCAGCAATTTATTCTGTTGACCAGTTACCCCCTTTTAGAATTCTCCCTTTTTCAGACAGAGAATTCCTCTCTGCCTCCTGCCTGAAAACTGCTTCTCCATCTCCTTGGTTCCTTTGCCTCCAACAATGAAACAAAGGTACCCCCTGCAGAACCCACACCTGGTGCTTCCTCCTGGGTGGCCACGCCTACTCCTTGGGGTCCTCAGTTACTCTAACCAATCCCAAACTTCCATCTCAGGCCCAGACTCTTTTTTTTAATTAATTAATTCATTTATTTTGAGAGAGAGAGAGAGAGATCGAGCACAAGCAGGGGAGGGGCAGAGAGAGAGGGAGGCACAGAATCTGAAGCAGGTTCCAGGCTCTGAGCTGTCAGCACAGAGCCTGATGCGGGACTCAAACTCATGAACTGTGAGATCATGACCTGAGCTGAAGTCGGACGCTTAATCGACTGAGCCACCCAGGTGCCCCCCAGCCCCAAACTTTTTACTTGTATGTTCAGCTTTCGAAAAAAAAGCCAAAGTAGTCATTATGGAAAAACAGGACTCTGTTGGTCTGCCACACACTTATTTTGTGGCTTAGTAAGTTTTGTTTTAATTTAACTATAATGTTTTCAGTATTTAGGACTTTAAAAGTTTCTTCACACAGCTGTGATTGAGACCACTACAGAATCCTGGGCTCCATCCTCGGCCAGCACTCTCCCTCCCTGATAACCATTCTGCACACCCTTGTTTATCTTCCTCTCCTGCTCTTCCCTGAGTTTCGCATCCTCTAGGTCATGCATTGCTTATCCTGTTCAGACAAAACCTTGTTCTCTCGGCTTTTTTTTATCTCCAGATTCCTGCTATGCCTCTTGAGTGAGCAGAGGATTTTTTTTTAACGTTTATTTAGAGAGACAGAGACAGACAGAGCATGAGCAGGGGAGGGGCAGAGAGAGAGGGAGACACAGAGTCCGAAGCAGGCTCCAGACTCCAAGCTGTCAGCACAGAGCCCGACACAGGGCTCGAACCCACTAATTGTGAGATCATGACCTGAGCCGAAGTTGGACGTTTGATTGAATTCAGCCACCCAGGTGTTCCAAGTGAGCAGAGGATTTTACTGCTAAGACCTCCCCTTTTGTTCATCCTGCTTATTTGTCAGATACTCTTCATGCTGAAGGATTCACACAAACCAATTCCACAAAAAGACACTGAATTATTTCCTTTGATTTGTCCTTCAAATATATTAAAATGAAAATAACTATTCCTAATTCAATCTGTTTGCCTTTTTTATAACACCCTGGATTTCCTTTTCTGAAGCCAGTCCTAATTCTATGGTTTCCTTTGGTCTGGTGGATGTTCTAGGAGATATCTGAGGATATTTGTGTGTGTTTTAGACAGTGTTTCAGCAGCAACAGACTGGCTTGGATAACTGTCTTTCAACTGTTGTTCTAATTCTTCCATGACCACTTATCATACCAAGATGGAAGACCTTGTTGGTGTTGCTGTCTTGGTTTCATGGAGAGAAATATTCCATCTTCCCTATCCTTGTGGATGTTTCCATTGAGAGCCACACATTTTATTTACAAATACTCTGGAGCTCTGGTGTTAAATGTTTATGACTGGCTGTCAGTTTGCTGTCTATAAGAGGGTTTTGTATTTCAAGAAAGGGAGACTGGCAGCTACGGAACATAAAAAGGGAGACGCCAGTGGTAAGGGAGTAGTAGAAAATAACAGTGCAACAATTGCTATTTGAGGGAAGAAGGCCTTTGGGAGAGGTAGAAAAGAACAAGATGAAAAGTGTAGTGGGGCTGTTAGCCTCCAGAGGGAAAATGACACCCATCAATGAAAGAATAGAAGAAAAAAAGCCAGCTATATGAAATAAAGAGGTCAGGAGAGGAGATGTGGAAAGGAATACCAAATAGCCCAGCTGAAATGAGGTAGTGATGGCCATGTGAGAGCCAATCTACATGATTCTGGCATTTGTCCAGCTACTTTTTTGGACCAAGGGTTGAAAGAGGGGGAATGGAGGCAATTTTCCCTGGAGAAGCAAATCTAGGTCAATAACGAAGTCATAGGATCATACACCTCTTTTACTTCTCTCTCTCCTTTATATAAAGTTCATTGGGTCGTGATCGGCGCTGAGAGGTCCTTTTAGCTTCCTGCTTCTCCACCTTCTCCAGCCACAAGCCTATAAGCATCTCCTGGGCACAGTGTGTCTTCTGTTCTTTAGCATTCCTGCATTCCTACAGGTGCTGGTGGAAGTCTGTGATTCCACCCTAAGTGCCATTGTCTTCTTACGTCAGTAATTAACTGGAAATAAGTCAGACGTTTTCACAGGCCCATGGGTGCATTTGACACCCAATGTAGCATCTTCGGTAATGAACTAAGTGCCTGACTTCCTTCCAGAGAACAGCTTAAGCACTGGAGGGAACAGAACCTAATGTAATGTTAACTAATGGTGGTGAGAAAACACTGAATATCACCTCCAAATTCTTTGTGCAAATCACACTCAGTTTAGGCTCCTGGTTTGAGAAGAATGAGCAACTGAGCTGACTCAAGGGGGACTCACACCTGTGGTTTTAAAGACTCAGAATGTTTCATGACTCAGGCTGTCACTCAGCTTCCTTTCCTGTAGCACAAAGGAGCTGTTAGGCACCCGGGCAACAATTAAAGGTGTGGTCAAGGGTCCTTCCTTAGGCTGCTACAGACAGTTGAATTTTCTCCCCCAAAAAGATGCGTTCAAGTTCTAATCGCCAGGACCTGAGAAGTTTGGAACTAGGGTATTTGCAGACATAGCCAGGTTAAGATGAGGTCATGCGGGAGTAAGGTGGCCCTAATGCAATTTGACTGTGTCCTTATAAGAGACACATACACAGAGGAGAATGTGAAGAGCAAAACACAGAAAATGTGAAGAGCAGAGACTGGAGTCATGCATCTATAAGCCAAGCAACTCCAAGACCTGCTGGCAACACTAGAAGGTAAGAGAAAGGCCTGGAACAGATTCCCTCCCAGAGACTTCAGAAAGGGCATGACACTGTCAACACCTTGATTTTGGGCTCTTAGCCTGATGATAAGAAAATAACTGTCTATTGTTGTAAGTCATCCCATTTGTGACAATTTGTTACAGCAGCTACAGGAAACTAACACAGCCGCTCTTGAACTACAGTCACGGATGCCTGCCACCAGCAGCAACCGTGCCCCCGCCGCTGTCTGGCCTGTCACACCCAGATCACAGGCACGGACTCCAAACCATCCATTCCCCATCATGGGTGGGAGTATAGGGCGGGTGACGCCCCTTACGCTTGCTTGCTCCTGCACACTGCCATGCAGGCCTGGAATGTGGTGGCTCTGCTTCAGTCTTCCTGCCACATAACCTCCTGCTCCACTCTTTCTAGCTTGTGCTCCTAGGAGACTGGATCTAGCCTTCATCCCTTGTGGCCATTCACCAGTCCTGCTGAGATCAGGTTGACGACATGCAATCAGGTGACATTGGCCTCCAGTTTCCAATGAGAGCTCAACCTGCTGAGCAGAACCTCTTAGCAACGCAGTGTCTGCGGGAGCTGACGTCGGCCACTGTTTCTTATCAGTCGCTGGACCTCTCGGTTAGTCCCCACGCAGCCCCACTCTCAGGTCAGGCTCTCTAGAGTATACCTACCTATTTTGCCTGTCTACCCCCAACCAAGGCCCACTGTGGAGGCCCCAGCCCCGCTTCGAGCTTGCCTGTCTGAAACAGGGTGGCAGGCCTGGGGGCTTTGGGCCTTGTCATGCATGCACTGTCCTCAACAAACCTGCCCGCTTACCCTAGAATGAAGATTTGGAGCCCAAACCTAAATACAAATGGCTAGTGCTCACCACAAGGTGACACAGTGGAAGAAATGATAACTTAATTATGCATACATATGGGACACACTGAGAACAACGCTGGAGTGAATGGGTAAGGCTGTATGACCTCAGGCGACTGGCCATCCACCTCCCCAGGCTCCCCAGGTCCGAGGGGACCGCTACTCCACACGCCACAGCCCATTCGGTGGGGAGCTCCACCCTGAGGTGAACACAGTGCAGTCCTTGGAGCTGTGAGACACGGGAAGTAATGGTGACCGGAGCGTGCGGATGACATCTTCCTATAACAGGCCCTAACAGGCGAATCCACCTGAGCTCACCTGCACTGCCCATGGTCCCTGTCACACTCCGGGGTGGCCGCCCCAATGGCGCCCCTCCTGGAACAGTTGCAGCCTTCGCAGCCAGCCAGGGGGTGGAAGCTGAAGGAATGCGGGTCACACACCTCACACTGGGGCCTGACCGTGTGGGGAAGGCAGAGGCACTTCCCCGTCGTCTCCTCACAAAGGCGCCGGCCACAGTTGCATGCTGGCCAGGGAATAAAGAGACATGATGTAAGGGTTAGACACGGCCTGGCCACCAGCAGGACTTCACCAACTACTGGGATTTCCAGAAGCTTCTAAGGGTCTGGGAGAAATGTCTCACTTTTTCTTCACTATGGCCATTATTGAGCATGGTAGATCTGAAAGGTATCTTTCTTGGAGCCAAGACCAACCATACCACCTGCTCATGGCAGACACAGTGTGAGGCACAGCTGGACCCACTGGCACCGAGACAGGTACTCAAAGGAACCCACCTAGCTGCAGTTACAAGCCATTCTAATGAGACACCTCTCATTCATCAGAGGGTCCTGTTCCTCACAGGCTCCCTGAAGTGCCTCCACATCACCCTAGTGCACTGAGCTCAAGGTCAGGGCATGATACAGCAGCAGGACCCCCATTAGGCATCGGCTGATCTCCAGGAGAGGACTCTGTGTGCACCACACCAGGACCTCTCACTGCACATGGCCTATGCTGACCCAGCATCTCAGGCCACAAGATGGTTCTTAGATAAAATTCCCTGGGCTTCCCCTTCAGACAGTACTATGCTCCTGTGACTCTGGCCCTCCCCTCCTATTTCTTTTTTTTTTTTTTTAAGTTTTATTTAGTTATTTTTAGAGAGAGAGAGAGCACACACATGCATGCATGAGTTAGGGAGGGGCAGAGAGAAAAGGAAAGAGAATCCCAAGCAGGCTCCATGCTGTCAACACAGAGCCCAATGTGGGGCTTGAACTTGTGAACCGTGTGATCATGACCTGAGCCAAAGCCAAGAGTCAGATGCTTAATCAACTGAGCTAACCAGGTGCCCCACCTCCTCCTATTTCAGTTGAACTCTGGTTAGGCTGCAAAAATTGAAGGGGCTTCCGATAGGAAGAGGGATTGAGCCTCCCAATATTTCCATGCTTAAGGCTCTTTACACTCACCTGCTTTGCCAAGTGCATGGGACCCATAACATGGGAAAAACAAATGTTTCTCTTCTAGAACCTACCTACTCAGAATGTGGTCCATGGACCATTGGCATGGGCATCATCTGAGTCCTTAAAAGACATGCAGACTCTCAGCCCCCAACCCAGGCCTCCTGAATAAGAATCTGCATTTTCACAAGATCTCCAGGTGACAGGTGAGTCTCCAGGACAGTGAAATTCAAGAAGGCCTGCCCTAGGGGCACTTGGGTGGCTCAGTCAGTTAAGTGTCTCACTCTTGATACTGGCTCAGGTCATGATCTCACAGCTGTGAGACTGAGCCCTGTGTTGGGCTTCATGCTAGGCATGGAGGCTGCTGGGGATCCTCTCTCTTCCTTTCCCTCTATCCCTCCCTCGTTCTCTTTCTCTCTCTCAAAAAAAAAGGCCTGCCCGCCCTAGCTGACCATCACCCACCTGGGGCCAGAGACAACCTTGGATGACCCAAACATGCACTTACGCTTGCAGCGTGGGAATCCATAGTAGCCCACTCGACAGCGGGTACACCGTCGCCCAATGACATTGGGTTGGCACTGGCACTGCCCGCCCTCTGGGCTGCAGTGACGGCCAATGGCCCCAGTAGGGTGGCACTCACAGGGCAGTGCGCCCTTGTGGTAAAGGGCCACCAGGGATCTGGCAGAGTTCTTACAGAATCCAGAGGCTGTCTGGGGGCTGTGAAGACAAAATAACTCACGGTATTATCGCGGGAGGCA